>NC_138035.1:3330242-3897596 GCF_964106645.2 Podarcis pityusensis | reverse complement strand
GAGAGGGCCTTTTCATGGAGAGAGAGCAGCTGCCTTTCCTTTGAGGAAACAATTGATTTGAAAAGGCTGTTTTCCAAGATCATGCTGCTTTATTAATGATGATTGAGGATAATGAAAGGTTGCTGATGCAATACTAAATACTATCATTTGGTGACATTGCATCTTCATTTCCTAAAAACTGGGAACATGGGTAGGAGGCAGGGGAAAGTAGGAGATGCTGAAATAAGAGAAGGTGCTAATGGTGCTTGATGTGTTCTCTTCCCCTTTCTTCTTTTCTTTGAAACCCAAACAGGATTTCCTTTCCTCCCACTTTGAAGAAGGTGATGGAGAAGACATTCAGAATTCTGAGGGATGGGGCACTTTTGTTTCATTAGTTATAGACATTAAAATGTGTGAAATGTGGAATATGCTTCACTGAATGAGCACACATAGCTCACATCAGCGATCTCAAGAAGGGGAGAAACCATTTAAAGGTATGGAGTGTGGGAAAAGTTTCACTGATAGTGGAAAACTTAGAACACATCAGCAGACTCACATGGGCAAGAAAGGATTCCAATGCAGGGAGTGCGGGAAGAACTTCAGTCAACATGGACACTTAAGTTTACATCAACGGACTCACACAGGGGAGAAACCATATAAATGTATGGAGTGTGGAAAGAGCTTCTGTCGGAGTGATACACTTAGAACACATCAATGGACTCACACGGGGGAGAAACCATATAAATGTATGGAGTGTGGAAACAGCTTTAGTAATAATGGAAACCTTAGAATACATCAACGGACTCATACAGGAGAGAAACCATACAAATGTATGGAGTGCAGAAAGAGCTTTACTAATAATGGAAACCTTAGAATACATCAAAGGAGTCATACAAGGGAGAAACCATATAAATGTATGGAGTGTGGAAAGAGCTTCAGTCAGAATGGACACCTCAATATACACCAGCGAATTCACACAGGGGAGAAACCATATAAATGTATGGAGTGTGGAAAGACCTTAACTGATAATGGAAACCTTAGAATACATCAACGGACTCATACAGGAGAGAAACCATACAAATGTATGGAGTGCGGAAAGAGCTTTACTAATAATGGAAACCTTAGAATACATCAAAGGACTCATACAAGGGAGAAACCATATAAATGTATGGAGTGTGGAAAGAGCTTCAGTCAGAATGGACACCTCAATATACACCAGCGAAGTCACACAGGAGAGAAACCATATAAATGTATGGAGTGTGGAAAGAGCTTTACTGATAATGGAAAACTTAGAATACATCAACGGACTCAATACAGGGGAGAAACTATATAAATGTATGGAGTGTGGAAAGAGCTTCAGTTTCAATGCAACACTTAGAATACATCAAAGGACTCACACAGGGGAGAAACCATTTGAATGCCTGGAGTGCGGAAAGAGCTTCAGTCTGAATGGAAACCTCAATATACATCAACGGACTCACACAGGGGAGAAACCATTTGAATGCCTGGAGTGTGGAAAGTTCTTCAGTAAAAATGGAGACCTTAAATTACACCAGCGGATTCACACAGGGGAGAAACCATTCAAATGTATGGAGTGTGGAAAGAGATTCAGTAAGAGTGGAGAGCTCAATATACATAAACGGACTCACACAGGGGAGAAACCATTTAAGTGTATGGAGTGTGGAAAAAGCTTCAGTCAGAGTGGACACCTCAATATACACCAGCGAACTCACACAGGGGAGAAACCATATAAATGTATGGAGTGTGGAAACAGCTTTAGTGATAATGGAAAGCTTAGAACACATCAACGGACTCATACTGGGGAGACACCATATAATTGTATGGAGTGTGGAAAGAGCTTCAGTCAGAGTGGAAACCTTAGAAGACATCAACAGACTCACACAAGGGAGAAACCATTTGAATGCCTTCAGTGCGGAAAGTTCTTCAGTCAGAATGGAGGCCTTAAATTACACCAGCGGATTCACTCAGGTGAGAAACCATTTAAATGCATGGAGTGTGGAAAGAGCTTCAGTCAGAATCGAAATCTTAGAAAACATCAGCAGACACACAGGGGAGAAACTGTTTAAATGTATGGACTGTGGAAGGAACTGCAGTCAGAGTGGAACCCTTGATTTATGTCAACAAACTCAAACAAAACACAAACCACATAAAAATCAGGAAAGTAGATAGATGTTCAGTTCTAGTGGAAGTTCTACATCAACAGACTCATGGAAAGGAAGAACTTTAGGAGTTGAAACCCTACAAACCATCAACAAACTCAAAGAGGAGAAGCAGTTTAAATGAAAAGATTGCAAAAAGTGCTTTATTTACAATGGAGTTTTTAAGGAACATCCAGGGACTCTCACATGAAGAAACCATTTAGATGTATGGACTGTGGGACGTCTTCCTTTCAGTGTCCACTCATTTCTTCACAGCAATGAACTCAGCAGGAAATCAGTCTTAAACACACGACGTGTATTTGAAGTTCTTGTGTTTATATGTAAAACTGAACAGCAATGAAATATTGAAGGCAATGTCAAACAATGTGAGTATAATCTAAGAGGTAAAGTACCTTTTGATAGAGAGGATGAATCTGGTTTGTTGGTGATGAGTGAGGATTAGGGCTGGGCGATATATTGATATCTTGTCCAATACCGGTTTCTAGACCACATCGCAATAACCTTTGAAGAACAACTGATATGGGGCAATACACCGCAAATTACAGTGTGTTTCTGGGATGTGCCTGCAAGCAGTTTCTGGGATGTGCCTGCAAGCAGCTTTGCTTCGTGAAGTCCCTGCAGGTGCTGAGTTGCTGACTTCTCTCCAAAATGTCAGGAAACAAAACACACACATCCATTGCCCTGTGTCCTTCCAGCCTCTTTCCTCCCTTGCTCCCTTCTGCCGGTTTGTGTGCTTGCATTAGATATCCTGTGTGCTGTATTTTTTTACTGCTGAAACGGGATTTGCTCTCAGGAGCTAAGTTTTGTGCCTCACTGGGGACCCAGTGAGAACTGTACACTTTGAAAGCTCAGTAAACTATTACTGAAGAAGTCCTGCTGCCTCTGTGTGTGTTTTTGACGTCAGCGTGGGACTTGCACTACATGTGGCCCCTACCCCACCGATGCTAGGCTAAGGCCCTGGAGTTGCTGTACTCATGCATGCAATATGGGTATTTATGTATCAGACTGGTTTTTGCACCAAACTCTGTCGCTGTGGGTAAAACCTCAGCGCCTAGGACTTGCCGATCGCATGGTCGGCGGTTCGAATCCCCGCGGCGGGGTGAGCTCCCATCGTTCGATCCCAGCTCCTGCCCACCTAGCAGTTCGAAAGCACCCTTAAGTGCAAGTACATAAATAGGTACCGCTTTATAGCGGGAAGGTAAACGGCGTTTCTGTGTGCTGCTCTGGTGCCGGTTCACCGGAGCAGCTTCGTCACGCTGGCCACGTGACCCGGAAGTGTCTGCGGACAGCGCTGGCTCCCGGCCTCTAGAGTGAGATGAGCGCACAACCCTAGAGTCAAGACTGGCCCGTATGGGCAGGGGTACCTTTACCTTTACCTTTACTGTCACCCCCACCACGCATGATCTCTACACACATCTTCTTCAACAGAACTTCATCCCTGCCTCCTGCACGTTCTGAAAAAAACTTAAAATTCAATGGGAGATTCCCCCCCCCAAGCCTAGTTTCAAGAAAGGGAAGGTGGGGCTGCGGGTACCAGGGAAGTCTCCTGGGGGGTCCATCTTCACTCATGAACCCCATGGGGCAACCCCAGAGCTCCTGCTTATTCTGGGGTTTGGAGAAGATAGAACTTTTTCATAGTCCCAGAAGTTATTAGTCAATCATGCTGCTAGGGAGTCTTCCTGCCAGAGGACTGAGGAGATTTCACCCCTCCCATTGTAAGAATCTGCTGATTTTCCAGAGAGGAGGGGGCGGATTGTGCTTGCTACAAGGGGAGACTGAGTGTTATCTCTGTGTAGATAAGGTTGCTGCAGAAAGCAGCTGTAACACTCAGTGCAGTCCAGCGTCTCCATTTGTATATAGTTTGTATAGTACAGTAGCTGCAGTGAATAAAATAAGATATTCTTCAGCGCTGTCGTCCGAGTGATTTATGCTCTGCTGTACTCTGCTGTGCACGACTGTCTTCTGGAAGTGAGTTCGGTGCTCACAGCTCTGAGTTGGGAGTCCACAGCACTTAGACCTGTTCCTGCAGAAGAAGGTCTCTGGAAGTGCTACCCCAGCTCGCCTGGCCCAGTCGGGGCTGAAGTGGTTGAGCCCAGTCGGTGGTACTGGCTCAAAGGCGAAGCTGACAAGGACCACAGTGCATATTACTATCCTACTAATTTTATTGTTGTTGCTGCTGTTGCTGTCATGGACTGGCTAGGTTGGGGGGGGGGAGGCACCAGTTGGGAAACCCACAAAGGAAGAAGGCTCAAATCCTGGGGACAGGTGGTGGGATGGCAATGAGCAGAAAGAGGTAGAAAATTGAGCAGAACGGGAGGGGAGGTGTTGCAAGCTGAGGAGGAAACAGGGTTTGGTGAGCAGGAAGAGGCTAGGGCAGAGAGCAGTTCAGGCTCAGAGGGAGGAGAGGAGGGGGGCCAGGAGACTGAGGAGGCCGGCTACAGAAGCATCCAGGGAGACTCCCCCTCCTGCTGTGACCACCTCCCCTTTCCCCTGGTCTCCTAGAGCACACAGAAAAATCCAGTTCATACCCCATGATCCTGCACATGATATTAACAGGTGTTTGTGGTATTTTTGTCCCAACATGCATCCATTTAATCTCATTGACAATGAACTGTATATACTGCCCATTCACCCTGTTTGGAGAGATCTCTTTGGAGCTCCTTGCAATCCCTCTTTGTTTGAGCAATTCTGAACAATTTACTGCCTTCAGCAGAATCACCATTTGGCAATGATGGAGCTGAATGGAAGTGGGCGAGCAAGCCCCACACTCACTCCGGTTGGAGGAATAGAGTCACTGAACCCTATATTCAAAGGTAATGACCACTTCTGGAATCCAGGAAGGAATTCCCCCACTCTTGTCAAACGCAGTTGGGCTCACTTGCCAGAGCCACCTGGAGACTGTGACAGCAATAGCCATCATCCCTGACCACTGGTCTTGCTAGCTCGGGGTGATGGGAGCTGTAGTCCAAAAGCAGCTGGAGACCCAAATTTGGGAAACCCTGTTCTCCCTGAAGGACAAAGGAGGGTTCACTTCCATCAGAACATCAGGTGAGCCCTGCAGGATAGGCCCAAGGGGCCCCTGTCCTCCCAAGGGCCAAGCAGGGGCCTCTTCTGGGAAGCCCACCTGCAGCATTTGAGCCCCAGAGAAGGGGGGAGGCGCATTTCTTCCAGGGACACATTTCTGGGGTCCCCACGGTGCCCCCCAGCCTGGCTCCACTCTGCCAGGGCAGCTGCGTTTTGTTTCACTGCAGGTGAGCCTGCCCTGTGCAATGTGGGGCTCTTAAGGGAACTTCGGGGGGGGGCGGAGGGACTAGAGCTTCCCCGCACTTGCAAAGGACCAGTAGAAGCGGAGGGGAGGCAGGTAGAAGGAGGGCGATGGGGAGGAACCAGCGAGAAGGAGCTTCTGGAGCCTGGGCAGCCCCCTCCCCGCCTGCTCTCGGAAGGTGTCCCGAGCCCCTCCCCTTTTCATTTCAAGGACTGGGGGACCTCAGCATCCCGGGGTTGCTTTGCTGGGGGGGGGGAGGGGGTCCTATTTTGTTTGTTGAGGGCAGGAGTCACAATCCTGTCACCTTGTGTTGTGTCTGGCTTTTAGGTAAGGGGGTGAGGCTCAGGTGGGAAAGAGTTGAGAAGGAAAATATCCCGGGGTGCGGATTTACTCCGCTGCCCAGCTCGTCAGGGTGCCACTCCCCGGGGGTCCCTCCGGTCAGCAAAAGAAGGAGAATCCAGCCAAGTTAAAGAAGCAAAGGGCGGTCAGTTGACCTGATCATTATTTGTTGCAACAAGGTTCAAACACACCAAGAGTAGGAACCCCGAGAAGATGGTTGCATGGATTTTTAAGACCTCTCCCCATTTCCCACAATACTTTTTTCAACAGCATCTTCGATGCATCACAGATTTGTCACAAAGTAGGAGTCTTTGGCATTCAGAAACATGGATCCGTCACCCACCCCTGTCAACAACCCCAGTTTCCCACACCTTTTAACTACCCTCTTCCAATAAGTAGCATAATAGTATTCAGACATCCCCCCAGCTGCAAGGCTTTCCTGGGCTTCTCCTTTGGAAGTATCAGGATCCTCCTCCTCCAATCTGGCTTCTGTTCCGGGAATAAGGGGGGGTGAGCTCCCCTCCCAACCTGCCTGCTTCTCCCGGAAGTGGCTCTTCTACGCCGGATTGCTGCTCTGCGCGTTGCTCTAGGGGAGCGCGCTTTCGGACAGGGGAGGAGGGGCGGCAGGGGACCCCCCCCCCCAAAGAAACATCGATGTTGTAGGAAAGGAAATGAGAATCGGGATCGAGGACAAAGAGGTAAAGGGGTCGCGGGGGGGGGGGAGAGGGGAGAGAAGGACCTATAGAGGGACCCCGCGCCAGCTCCCCAAAGCGCCTTCCGTGGGCCCCCCCAGCAGGGCCTGGATCCCTTCACGCGTGCTGCGAAGGGGGCTTTCCTCGCAGGGGAGGACATGGGGCGCCCACCCACGGGGTCCCACGAGGACTCCCTGGCCCCGTTTCCCCCGCGCAGGCATCCCTGGGGCCCTGTGCTCTCCGCGCGGAGAGAGGCAGACCATGAAAGGGTTAACGGGTGCGAGAGACGCCTAGATAGAGACCCCCCGTCCCTCCCCATCTCGTCTTGGGGGGCCCCTCCGGATGGAGAGATGGGTCGCGCATGGCGAGGGGTGAGCCGCGCCAAGGGGGCCTCTGGGTGCAGGGGAGACTCCGGGAGAGAGGAAGGGGGCCAAGAGTGGGGGCAGCCGGGGGGAGGAGGGAGGGGAGCATCCCCGGGGCAAGGAAGCGCAGCACTGGCGGGGGGCGGGGAAGGAAGACCAGTCTTTGGGGAGACGTCTCCATCGTGCGCCCACGGGGAATCTCCGAAGGGGCGGGCTCGGCTTCTCCCTCCCACCCAAGAATCGACCCCCCCCCTTCAAGGCAACCAGAGAGGGATCCCTGGAAAGTGGGGGGTCCTGTCCCCGCACCCCTTCTTTCCTGCAAGCTCCATCCTCTTCCCACCCCGTAAGCCCCTGCCCAGTCCAACCTTGGGTCCTCCTGGAGAGGAGAGGAACTTCCAAGAGGAAGAGAGGAAGAGGGGAGGGGAGAGGCCTTCTCAGAAGCGGATCTTGGTTTCCGCAATCCCACCCAGGAAGCAGCCAGAAACCTTTTCCTCTCTCTCAGGCTTCCATCTTAAAGTGTCTTTTCCACTGCCTGGTTCATTGAGGATGAGAATAATGTACACCTGTCATCAGAAACAGGGGTGCAGAGTCCATGGAATGGCTCGCAGGATTCATATAGAAGGTGCACCTCAAAAGCATTTCTGTTCCTCTTATTTTTGGTAGGCAGTTTCAGAGTGACTGACAAGCTGAGATGATCTGATGATAGCAATTGCATGAACCTCCCCAGTCAAAGGACCCATTTTCATGATAGACAGTGCCTGTGGCTGGAGTCTCTACATACAAGGTGTGCCTATACAGGCCAAAGACTTCCAGTATTAGAACAGGTGAGGTGTGTGACCTCCCCTAATTTACAGACTGTATGTGAATGAGAAGTTGTGGGGGGGATTACCGTTTATGGCATCCCTGTGATTTTCCCCCCTCATAACATTTCGTGAGCTCATATTGCAGAACGAATTCCAAAATAACTACAAAAAAACCACAAGAAAATAATAATAATAATAATAATAATAATAATAATAATAATAATAATGTTTTTACCCTGCCCACCTGGCTGGGTTTCCCCAGCCACTCTGGGCAAATGACAGTACATATAAAAGACAGTAAAACATCAGACATTCAAAACCTCCCTATACAGGGCTGCCTTCAGCTGTCACCTAAATGTCAGATAGTTGCCCATTTCCTTGCCCTCTGCCTGCTTCCCTGTAACTTCGCTTCTCACGGGCGGTGGGGGGGTGAACCAGGAGAAGACCCTCGAAGGAGGACCTCAGTGTACAGACTGAGCGATGGGCGTGGAGACATTTCTTCATGTCTACATACCCGAGGCTGTTTAGGGCTTTAGGTCAATGATCTTGCTCCTCCACAATGATCTCCAGAGCAAGTCCGACATACAATTAGCAGAGTAGGAAAAAACGCTCAGAGACAGCAAAAAAATTCCTTCAGCAAATAAATTTGTTCCTGAAGGCATAACAGGAATCTATGCCTGAAAAATGCAACCACAGCAATTTAAAGGTCAGCACCAACAATGTGAATTGTGCTCAGAAATGTACTGGGAGTCAGTGAAGATCCTTTCAGACTGGTGTTATGTTGTCTCAGCGGCTGCTCCCATTCTGTTCTCTAGCTGCCACATTCTGGATTAGTTGCAGTTTCCGGGTCACCTTCAAAGGTAGCCCCATGTAGCGCATGGCAGTAGTCCAAGCGGGAGATAACCAGAGTATGCACCACTCTGGTGAGACAGTCTGCGGGCATGGAGAGTCTCATCCTGCGTACCAGAAGGAGCTGGCAGACAGCTGCCCTGGACACAGAATTAACCTGCGCCTCCATGGACAGCTGTGAGTCCAAAATGACCCCCAGGCTGTGCACCTGGTCCTTTTGGGGCAACAGTTATGAACCGGAGAAAGAGAGGGCCTGTTAATGGAAAGGGGGGGCAGGGGACCCCCCAAAAAAAACATCGATGTTGCAGGAAAGGAAATGAGAATCGGGAGCGAGGACAAAGAAGTAAAGGGGTCGCGGGGGGGTAGAGCGGAGAAAGGATCCAGAGAACCCCTCCAGCTCTCCTGGCAGGGCCTGGATCCCTGAGTATGTACTGCGCGGGGGCTTTCCTTGGCAGGGGTGGACATGGGGCGCCCACCCAGGGGGTCCCACGAGGATTCCCCGGCCCCGTTTGCCCCGCGCAAGCATCCCTGGGGCCCTGTGCGCTCCGCGCAGAGAGACGCAGACCATGAAAGGGTTAACAGGCGCACAGTTTGAGTTCCATGGAATGTCTCTCAGGATTGATATAGAAGTCAAAAGCATTTCTGTTCCTCTTATTCTTTGTAGGCAGTGTCAGAGTGACTGACAAGCTGAGATACAACCCACCAGAATCCGATGACAGCAACTGCATGAATCTCCCCAGTCAAAGGACCCATTTTCATGATAGACAGTGCCTGTGCCTGGAGGCTCTACATACAAGGTGTGCCTATGCAGGCCAAAGACTGCCAGTATTAGCACAGGTGAGGTGTGTGACCTTCCCAAATTTACAGACTGTATGTGAATGAGAGTTTGTGGGTGGGATTATCGTTTACGACAACCCTGTGATTTTCTCCACCCATAACATTTTGTGATCTGATTTCGCAGTACGAATTCCAAAATAACTGCAAAAAATCACAAGATGATAAGAATGATTGTAGTATTTATACAGTGTAGTCCATCTGCATATGTATACGTAGTCCATCTGGTTGGGCTTCCCCAGCCACTCTGGGCAGCTTCCAGTACACATAAAAGACAGTAAAACATCAGACATTAAAAACCTCCAGATACAGGTCTACCTTCTGCTATCTTCTAAATGTCAGATAGTTGTTCATTTCCTTGACTTCGGAAGGGAGGGCGTTCCACAGGGTGGGTGTCACCACCCAGAAGGCCCTTTGCCTGGTTCCCTGTACCCTCACTTCTTGCAGGGAGGGAACCAGCAGAAGACCCTCAGAGGAGGACCTCAGTGTTCAGACTGAAGGATGGGGGTGGAGACGCTCCTTCAGGTCTACAGGGCCAAGGTTGTTTAGGGCTTTAGGTCACAGATCTTGCTCCTCCATAACGATATCCAAGACCGATATATAGTTAGCAGAGTAGGAAAAAACACTCAGAGGCAGCAAAAAATTCATTCAGCAGAGAAATTTAGTACTGAAGGCAAAAGCTAGCAAAAACTTAACTTACAGTAAAACCCTAACTTGGTATATCAAAACAGCACTCATGTAAGAAACACACAAGCAGAGTAGAGAATTGCAGATTAGGAAGTGGGACCAGGCGCCTTTCAATACTGCGATTTATAAAAAATTCCATGTCAGAGTAACCTTGGGACTGGATAACAAGCCTGGCTCACCCCAGTTTAAACCAGCTTCTTCTGGTTCCCAGAAACAAGGAAGGTTCAGCATAACCTCATAACCACTGATCCCACCACCTGCTCTCAGCAGAAAGGAAACTCCCTTATCAGCTAAAATGTTCCAGCTAGAGAAAACACCACTTTGAATCACACAGAGTAAAACCACCAGAACCTTCTTGAACCTGTAGACCAAGAATGATCTGTATACATTAGATCAACACTTTTCTTTTTCTGAAAAATACAGCCAGGACACTTAAAGGTCAGCACCAACAGTTTGAATTGTGCTTGGAAACACACTGAAAGCCAGGGAAGATCCTTTAGGACCAATGATATGTGGTCTTGGCAGCTGCTCCCAGTTACTAGTCCAGCTGCCGCATTCTGGATTAGTTGCAGTTTTGGGGTCACCTTCAAAGGTAGCACCAAGTAGAGCGCATGGCAGTGGTCCAAGCAGGAGATAACCAGAGCATGCACCACTTTAGTGAGACAGTGTGCAGGCTGGTAGGGTCTGTCTCTCACCTGTCCCACAGGGACAGTGCTTCCGTCTTGTCAGGATTCAACCTCAATCTGTTAGCCACCATCTATCCTCAAACCACCTACAGGCACCAACACAGGGCATTCACTGGTTCATCTTCACTGGTTCCAATTTAAAAGAGAAGAGCTGGGTATTATCCACATGCGTGTGAACACCCAGCCAAAACTCCCCCAGCGGCTTCATATAGATATTAAAAAGCATGGGGAGAGGACAGAGCCCTGAGGCACCCCACAAGTGAGCACCCAGGGGCCTGAACACTCATCCCCCAACACCACTTTCTGGACATGGCCCAGGAGGAAGGATGGGAACCACTGCACAGCAGTGCCCCCAGCTCCCCTAGAGGGTCCAGAAGGATACCATGGTCAAAGGTCTCCAAAGCAGAGATCCACCAGAACCAGGAAAGAGCTTTGCCCTTGGACTCTAGCCTATTGGAGATCATCAACCAGCGCAACCAGGGTAGTTTCTGTCGTATGATGAGGCCTAAATCCCAATTGGAAGGATAATGGTGGCAGAAGCTTTTCTGGTCCTGCACCCCCAAAAGCTCCAGGCACAAGACTTTCATTAGCTTTGAAGGGGCCATTGGGTACTTGGTGGTCTTCTCTTCAAAAGACAAATATTCTGAATACTTTTTAATTGATGTATGATATAAACAGCACTTCTGTTTTACATATTCCACATTGGAGAGATTTTGATACACAGGTCTGAGTTCATCGCTGCCCCCGAAACTGCTGTGTTAGCAGTACAGCAAGTGTGGACAGTGTGTTTGGGGGTTCAGGGCTGCCTAGACAACAAGAGCCCCTTCTCAGCCTGGCTTATATGGTCCCAAGGAAAGCAGAGCAGTACGTTAGGCACGAACTTGGCTGCAGGAGTGGCTGGAAGGAGGTGTGCAGGACACCATCCAACCCTCTTAGAGACTTTTCTTTTCCTGAAGAAAACCAGGCAGCGAAGGTTTAGGACCACAGTTTTCCTTCTCGAGGACCTCGCTTCCCAGGTTGACAAGCTCCATCTGCCCTTCACTTTCCTCTGCAGCATGGGCAGAATCTGCCATCCTGACTGTGGGATTCACTGTTGTTCTCATCCTCTCCATCCACCAGGGCCTGCCTTCACCTGCAGCAGAATTCCCCAACCCACCAAGGATTTGAGACCCATCAGCTATTCTCACCTGGTTTAGCCGGCTGGTTGAAACCGTTCCTGGGCTTGTGGCCCCTATTCTATCCTGACAGGTTCTGGAAGCCACAGGTGAGAACTGAGTGCAGGTTGGGGACCATTGATGGATAGATTACCCCATAAGGAGCATGACATGACCCCCACCAAAGGAACTAATGCTCTCCTAACACCCCAAGACATCGTATAATTATGATATTTGAGACAGAACCGCAATAAATTCATCTCTAGAAATAACATATCTTCAGGCCATAAATAAATTAATACTACTTATTCAAAGTACTACATATTCCACTAAGTACAGTTTATCTATTTGCCTTGAATATCACCTTTATTTTTTTTAAAAAATAAATTTTTATTAAGATTTTAAAAGTTACAGGAAAAAAAGAAAAAAGAGCAATCAAAAATGAAGAAAAAAATGAAAAACAATACACATCCAAAAACCAAAAAAAGAGAAAAAAGAGAAAAACAAATAAAAAACAAGTCAAACCTTTAACTCACTTACTTACAGTCACTTATTTTCTTGACTTCCTCACACCTCCCATTTTTGTATTCTAATTCAATTAGATATTCCAGCAAATCCTTCCAGCTTTATTTTAATCCCAATAATTTATCTTAACATACTATAATTCCCCTCTTTATATTCTAATTCATATAAATATTCCAACCAGTCCTTCATCTTATTTTTATCCTTATATCTTATCTTATTATACTATAATTTCCCATTCTTTCTTTCACCAAATAACCATCCACTTTTACTTTATCCAATCTTAACTCTCATCCAAACCTATATATCTATACTTATTCTTAAGACGTTTCCCTAAGGTCAAAAAAGATTCCATTCCACGAATTTCCCATCTCTCATTAAGAAAACAAAAAACAAATTATATTATATACACTTTAAATTCCCAATTTCCTTCCACCAGATCCCCTCCCCGGTTTCGGTCCCCAGCAAAAGTCCATCAATCTCGTAAAGCCATCAACCCGGAGATTTTAAATCCGAGGCTCTTAAATCTCTTTCATGTCCCCTCTGCCGGTCTTTTTGATAGTCTTTGGTATTGAATGTTGGAATTCTGCCTGGGTCAGAGGAATGTGCCACAACGTAGGCACCGGCAGATATTCCTGTCGACCTCCCTGCGTCTCCCAACCTCTGCTGATAAGCAGGCGAGGTCCGGCGATTCTTCTCAGATGTATGAGAGGAACACACCGTTCTTCCTCTCTCCCCTTTGGTGTCCCCAGGGAGGGGAAAGAAGCAGACAGAAAACTATTTACATCATTTATTTCTGCCTCTTACATCAGTACAGAGAATCATGTCTGCACTCAACAACAGCAAGAAGAAAAACTCCTCCCAAGTACATCCAGTACGGGTCATATGACACACTGAGCTAACATCCGGTGCTCAGTACAGAATGGACTGCCCCTTTGTTCCCATGGCAACAGTCACAAACATCCTGTCTGGCTTTCCAGCCACAAGCAGCTGGCTGAGCTGCTAGAGCCTTTGCTTGCTGCAGCATTGGTGCTTTATGGTAACATACTCCCCCTAAAGTATCAATGTGTGCCGCGAGCAAAGCGTCATCCAGAGAAGAAAACAAACAGTTGTTATATTTATAACATTCCCCTGTTGTTTCAGTTCCACCCTTGGAACTACCCGCCACTGGTTTAACCAATGTACCTCTCTGGTTGTCTGGCTTCCAAGGAATGAGTGCTTCTGCATTACCTTGGCTAGCTACCCTCTGTTGTGTCTTTGTCTCTGACTTAGACACTGCTTCAATCTGTCCTTGGTCGTTTACAATAGCAACATATGCAAGGTTAGCAAACTCCTTTGAATACCTCTTTGGTGGTACACCCTTCGTTGCTCTCTCAGACCTACGTAAGAGGTTCTGATCCTCTGTGCTCACTGGTTCAACCTTTGAACTCTCTGGAGAACCAGTATCAAGCTTAATCAATGGTTCATCCTCCTCTTCTGAGGGTCTAGTCATTATGTGAGATTTCCTCTCAATGACTGTGACAACTGAGCTGTCTGAGCTATCGCTGTCATCATCAGTACTACTGAACTCAATAAGATCAAACTCATCATCATCATCTGAATCGTTTCCTGTGGGAAATGTGTGTTCTACAACCCGCTCTTGCTTTGGAGCACTCTCTAGGAACTTTGTGAGAATCACCTGACCAGATTCAGACAAAATTACTCTGTAGAGACCCTTTTCATAACCCACAAAAATGCCTCTGGCATTCTTTACTCCACCTGGAGCTTCTGTCCTCACATGAGACCCGAAAACCTTAAAATAGGCAACAGAAGGTTTTCTATTGAACAGCTTCTCAAAAGGAGAACATCCCAACTCTGTTGAGACCTTTCTCAACCACACATGAAGATAGGACGCTAGCGACTCAGCCCAATATTCATGTGGCAAATGTGAACTCAGCAATTGCGCATTCATCCCCTTTTGCAATTCTTTGTTCACTTTTACACAGACCCCTCTGTTCCACGCTTCTTGCGAAACTGCCACTTTGTGGTCTATCCCTTTTCCATCCAGGAACTTCTGAAACTTCTGTAACAGAAAAACTTGTTTGTCATCTGTGAAAAGACAATCAATGTTAGCATCATGCATACTTTTAACCTTGTCACAAAACTCCTGAAACTTTTCTAAAGTTTCTTGCGGTTTCTCCATCATATAAACCCAAGAATAATTAGTGAAACAATCCACACACAAAAGGTAATATGGTGCACCGCCTCTAGATGGTTCTAGAGGACCAATCACATCAGCATACACCCGCTGAAATGCTCTGTCGACCTTCTTCGTCACCTTCCTGGTGCTCACACTGGTCTTGGTCACCCCTGCAAGAGAGATTTCGTTAGAAACAGAAGAATTACATTTCGTGTAATCACTTTGATCAAAAGTCAACAAATACAGTCCATCTTTCTCTTTGGCAGTAAGAAACAGTTCTCCATCTTTGTAGATCTTGCAGCTTTTAGCATCATAGGTCAGTTTCAGTCCTTTCTTTGCAATCTGCGACACGCTCAGCAGATTAAATCTCAGTTCTGGAACCAGGTAAACATCATTTATAGTCAAGTTCAGACTTTCAAGATACACAGTCCCAATTCCGGTTGCTTCCAACTCCTGACCGTTGGCCTGTTTCACAGTGAAGCTTTGCTTCTTCAACGTCGAAAATAGTCCTCTGTGCGGGCACATATGAACCGTGGCGCCCGTGTCAATTATGAACGAGTTCCCAACATCTGGCGTGGCTCCTTTCGCCATCATAGCCTTTGCAGGTTTCACCTGGCACTTGGTACGGCTTTTGCCTGACGCCTGAGGCTTCGTAGAGCTGCTCTTTGCTCCTCTTGACTGGCGCGGCTTCTTACAGTTTTGCTGTAGATGCCCAGTCTGTCCACAATTGTAGCATCGGACAGCACTCAATGCTACACCATGCTCTCCAGTAGCATCAGCAGTGGGGGAATTAGAACTCTGTTCTTCCCTCCCCCTGTCTTTTTCTTCCAGTGCAGCAAGTCTGTCGTGTTCATTCAGGACCACAGCACAAACTCTCTCCGCGGTCAGCTGCGCGGCCGGTAGGGAACCAAGCTGACTGGCAACAACCTTGTAGGTGCGGCTAAGGCTGTTTATCATCATGAAGCAAAACACTTCCTCCTGAAGACGGAAATTGCGTTCCACCATCTGTTGACGCAGAAACTTCATTTCTGTCAGGTGCGCTTGAACATCTCCATCAGGCGCAAGTCTCAGATTGGTCAATTTCTCAAAATACAGCAACGCTGAAGAACCAGCATCTCTCTGATGCGTTGTACGCAGCGTGTCCCATACCTCTTTCGCATTTTCTAAATGCTGAACATGCACCAACTGATCATCTGAGACACACAGAATTATACCAGTCCTGGCCCTTACATTCTGTGACTCCCAACCTCTGGTTGGTGCTGCAGGGATGGGGTTTTCAATTACATCAAAAAGCCTCTGATTCTGCAGCAGGGCCTTCATCTTTACAGACCAAGATGAATAATTGTCATTGGTCAAGGAAGGTGGGCAAGGCAAACCTCCCCCTTTCTTGGCATCCATCTTGAAGCCAAGCCTCTTTCACGCTGTCAAACAAACTGTAAAATCCAACAGTTGTTTTTTCCTTTCTCACGCAGCAAACTGCAAATTGTTTACGCTCTTTGCACCTGGCAGCTAAACTCAGGCTGCTATTGAAAAGTCCCTTCCAAGAGCTCGTAAACCTTGTAGCCAAAACATTCTCTGGTTTTGTTTCGCTTTCCCAGGCTCACACTCAGAGTCCAGCCCCTTTGCCAGTAACTTTCCAGGACCGTTACCTAGCAACAATGCATTTCAATAAGACATCTTATCTACCACAAAAATTTGTGGAATGCAGGCTTCAGCCTTCAAGCTGCAGGCCTCTTCTCCCGGAGCTTTTGTTTTCTTTGAAACGCAGCTCCGTGAACCAGGGAATTAATCCTCCTGCGTTCACACTTTTAGCCCGAAATGCAGCATACCTTGAACTTTGTTGCTCTGGAAAACACCTCTTCTTTCCACCAGCTGTCTGTGGAGCCTCTGGCTGCTTTCAGACGCTTTTCTCCCTCCTTGGAGCAGAGGAGGACAATCCACCAGCCTCTCATGCAGATGTCCGATGAATCGCAACCATCCTCTGCTACCACTGTTGGAATTCTGCCTGGGTCAGAGGAATGTGCCACAACGTAGGCACCGGCAGATATTCCTGTTGACCTCCCTGCGTCTCCCAACCTCTGCTGATAAGCAGGCGAGGTCCGGCGATTCTTCTCAGATGTATGAGAGGAACACACCGTTCTTCCTCTCTCCCCTTTGGTGTCCCCAGGGAGGGGAAAGAAGCAGACAGAAAACTATTTACATCATTTATTTCTGCCTCTTACATCAGTACAGAGAATCATGTCTGCACTCAACAACAGCAAGAAGAAAAACTCCTCCCAAGTACATCCAGTACGGGTCATATGACACACTGAGCTAACATCCGGTGCTCAGTACAGAATGGACTGCCCCTTTGTTCCCATGGCAACAGTCACAAACATCCTGTCTGGCTTTCCAGCCACAAGCAGCTGGCTGAGCTGCTAGAGCCTTTGCTTGCTGCAGCATTGGTGCTTTATGGTAACATTGAAAACCAGATCTCGAGGAAGCTCCAACCCAACGGTAATCATATTCCTTCCTGCCAAACTTCCATGGTTAAAAATAGAGCCTATAGGATATTCCAAATCTTGTTTCATGCTCCTTTCAAATCCAAAGGCCCCCGAAACTCCAACCTCCACCTGGCTCAGATTTGTAATCCAAAGGCCATCTGATCTCCACATAAAGTGATCTCTCCATCTTTCATTTTCCAAACCAGGCCAGGCTTCCATCTCCAAAAATTTGCTTCTCCTTGTTGCCATCATGTCAGGCCTCAAATTGTAGTTCACCATTTGCATCTGTAGGGTTACGGCTCCCCCTTTCTTCACTTCAATCACAACATAATTCTCCTTCTCAAATTTTCCGGTTTGTTCAGTTGAAGGAGGTTCCTGTGCTGAATTCTTATCGAGTTCTTTACTAATACCCACTTTTGTTCCCAAAGTTATAACATTAGTAGTCAAAACATTTATCTGGTTTTGCAGCTTTCCCAAGAGAAAAAATGTCCTGTTCAATTTAGACTCAATTTCCTTCCCGACCGCCATCCTTAAACAGTCCAAGGTCAAAAAACAATTTCCCAACTGCTCCTTAAAACAATGTCCCAAAGCTCCCTCTAGAGGGATTCAAGTTCCTTTTCATTCCTTTCAGCACAGACCCAAAAGTCCCATACGTTAAATTGTAACAGTCCTTCCTTCGTTTTAAACATAAGCTTGTAACAAAGATAGACAATAGAAGCAAAGTCCTCTTTTGTATCTTGACAGCTAACTTGACAGCTGTCAAATTGATCTATTCATCGTCAACGGGCTCTCACGGACCACTCCTGGGTTCAGGGAAGTGGCACTTCAAATCGCAAATTTTGTCCTTCTCCTGCAGGCTCCCCTGCTTCCAAGAAAAATTGATGGCAATTTTAATCAGTAGAATTAAAATCCTTTACATAAAACTCTCCACGACCTTAGTTGACAGGTTCTTTGCTTCAGTTTATTTACAGAAAGGGGAGGCGGACTTCCTGTTTGGACCTTCCCCAATCGGTGCCAATTTAAAAATACTTTAAAAGTCCAATTTCCGTTCTACTCACGGGTTGTTGTTTGAAATCCAATTGTCCACAAGAAAAAGTCAGCGCTCTCCGGCAACGGCTGTGCGGCTTCACTCCGCAAAAATAGCGGTCGATTCGAAACACCACGCCGCTGACCCCACGTCACTTCAGAACCCCCGAAAAGGGGTTTCCCTGTGGGTAGGGGGGGCACTCCTGGTGTCAGCCGAATCCCACGTTCCCAGGCTTCCTCCGCCTGGGATTTTTAGAGGGTCTCCGCCTTCGCCGCAGCAGCAAGACCCGATTTTCGCGGAGCGGGTTCCTCTGGATCAGAGGAATTCCGCCATTGCCGATGGCGCTAACCCGGAAGACCTGAATATCACCTTTAAAGTGTCATTTTAGGATAGTTCTGTATCAGAAGACGGGCACGAGATCAGACAGCACATTCTTTTAAAAATCATATTGCTTTATTAACATTGATTGAGGATTATGAAAGTTGCTCATGAATTACTATCATTTGATGACATTGCAACTTCACTTCCTAAAAATTGGGAACATGGGTAGGAGGTGAGGGAATGTAGGAGGCGTTGAAATAGGAGAAGGTGCTAATGGAGCTTGATGTATTCTCTTTCCCTTAGTTCTCTTCCTTGAAACCAAAACAGGATTCCCTTTCCTCCCACTCTGAAGAAGGAGATGGAGAAGACAGTCAAAACTCCAGGGAATGCGGCACCGTTGGTTTCATTAGGAATAGAAATTAAAATGTGTGAAATGTGGAATATGCTTCATTGAATGAGCACACATAGTTCACATCAACGACCTCCAACAGGGGAGAAACCATTTAAAGGTATGGAGTGCGGAAAGAGCTTTAGTGATAATGGAAGACTTAGAACACATCAACGGACTCATACTGGGGAGAAACCATATAAATGTATGGAGTGTGGAAAGAGCTTCAGTCAGAGTGAACACCTCAATATACATCAACGGACTCACACAGGGGAGAAACCATTTAAATGCCTGGATTGTGGAAAGAGCTTCAGTATCAGTGTAAACCTTAGAACACATCAACGGATTCACACAGGGGAGAAACCATATAAATGTATGGAGTGTGGAAAGAGCTTCAGTCAGAGTGGACACCTCAATATACATCAACGGACTCACACAGGGGAGAAACCATTTAAATGCCTGGAGTGCGGAAAGAGCTTTAGTCAGAATGGAACACTTAAAACACATCAACGGTCTCACACAGGGGAGAAATCATATAAATGTATGGAATGTGGAATGAGCCTTGGTGATAACAGAACCCTTAAAAAACATCAACGGACTCACACAGGGGAGAAACCATTTAAGTGCCTGGAGTGCGGAAACTGCTTCAGTCAGAATGGAGTCCTTAAATTACACCAGCGGACTCACACAGGGGAGAAACCATTTAAATGCATGGAGTGCGGAATGAGCTTTAGTGATAATGGAACCCTTAAAAAACATCAACGGACTCACACAGGGGAGAAACCATTTAAATGCATGGAGTGTGGAAAGAGCTTCAGTCAGAGTGGACACCTCAATATACATCAACGGACTCACACAGGGGAGAAACCATTTAAATGCCTGGAGTGCGGAAAGAGCTTCAGTGAGAATAGAAAACTTAGAGTTCATCAACGGACTCACACAGGGGAGAAACCATTTAAATGCCTGGAGTGCGGAAAGTGCTTCAGTGAGAATGGAAAACTTAAAACACATCAACTGTCTCACACGGGGGAGAAACCATTTAAATGCATGGAGTGCGGAAAGAGCTTTAGTTTCAATGCAAACCTTAGAGTTCATCGACGGACTCACACAGGGGAGAAACCATTTAAATGCCTGGAGTGCGGAAAGTGCTTCAGTCAGAATGGAGAACTTCGAAGACATCAACGGACTCACACAGGGGAGAAATCATATAAATGCCTGGAGTGCGGAAAGTGCTTCAGTGAGAATGGAGAACTTCGAAGACATCAACGGACTCACACAGGGGAGAAACCATATAAATGCCTGGAGTGCGGAAAGTGCTTCAGTGAGAATGGAGAACTTCGAAGACATCAACGGACTCACACTGGGGAGAAACCATTTAAATGCCTGGAGTGCGGAAAGTGCTTCAGTGAGAATGGAGAACTTCGAAGACATCAACGGACTCACACTGGGGAGAAACCATTTAAATGCCTGGAGTGCGCAAAGTGCTTCAGTGAGAATGGAAAACTTCGAAGACATCAACGGACTCACACAGGGGAGAAACCATTTACATGCATGTAGTGCGGAAAGAGCTTCAGTCAGAATGGAAATCTTAGAAAACATCAGCAGACACACAGGGGAGAAACTGTTTAAATGTATGGACTGTGGAAGGAGCTCCAGTCAGAGTGGAACCCTTGATTTATGTCAACAAACTCACACAAAACACAAACCCTATAAATATCAGGAAAGTAGATAGAGGTTCAGTCCTGGTGGAAGTTCTAAATCAACAGACTCACGGACAGGAAGAACCTTTGGAGTTGACACCCTACAAACCATCAACAGACTCAAAGAGGAGAAGCAGTTTAAATGAAAAGATTGCAAAAGGTGCTTTATTTACATAGGAGTGTTTAAGGAAAATCCAGAGACTCTCACATGGAAGAACCCATTTAGATGTATGGAGTGTTGGATGTCTTCCTCTCAGAGTCCACTCTTTTCTTCACAGAAATGAACTCAGGAGGAAATCAGTCTTTAACACATGTTGTGTATGTGAAGTTCTGGTTTTTTATGTGTAAAACTCTATCGTAATAAAATATTCAAGGCAATGTCAAACAATGTGATTATGATCTAAGATGTAAAGTACCTTTTGATAGAGAAGGAGAGAGGGTTTATCTGGATTGCTGGTGGTGAGTGAGGATTGTGGCTGGGCGATATATTGTCACATACTGGTTTCTAGACCACATCATGATAACCTTTCAAAAACAATTGATATGGCAACACACCAAGAATCATAGTGTGTGTTTCCAGGATGCTCATTTGCCTGGAAGCTGCTGGCAGAAAGCTTTGCTTCGTGAAACCCCTGAATATACTGAGTTGCTGACTTCCCTCCCAGGCGACAGGAAGCGAAAGACACACCTCCATTGCCCTGTCTCCTTCCAGCCTCTTTCCTCCCTTGCTCCCTTCTGCCGGTTTGTGTGCCTGACTTAGATATCCTGTGTGCTGTATTTGTTTACTGCTGAAACTGCTGTACTCAAGCATGAAAAATTGGTGCATCTGTGTGTGACTGGTTTTTGCACCAAACTCTCTCACCCCCACCACGTGTGATCTCCAAACACTGCTTCTTTGCTAGAACCTCTCCCTGTCTCCTACACATTCAGAAGAAAACTTAAAATACTGTAATTTAATGGGAGATTCCCCCCCAAGCCTTCTTGCAAGAGAGGGAAGGAGGGGCTGCAGGTACCAGGGAAGTCTCCTGATGGGTCCCATCTTCACTCAAGAACCCCATGTGGCAACCCCAGATCTACTGCTTATTCTGGGATTTGGGGAAGATAGTACTTTTCCATAGTCCCAGGAGTTATTAATCTTCCAGCCAGAGGACCAGTGTGCATATTATTATTATACTTATTTTACTGATGTTGCTGCTGTTGCTGTCATGGAGTGGCTGGGTAAAAAGGGGGGGAGGCAGCAGCTGGGGAACCCCCAAGGGAAGAAGGCTCGGATCCCGGGTCTCGTATGCCCCCCAAGTCTACTCCTAGGTCTGTTCAATAAAAGGCTAATTTGGTGTTATTGGGGGGGGGACCCAGGTGTGAGGCTGCTCAGCCACCCAGCTCATCAGGCAGAGCCCGCGGGTCCCTGCGGAATAAAGGAAGGAGTCCAGCCACCAACCGGAGCAAATAGCTGTAGATCAAAGTTTATTGCGCAACAGGTCCAAAGAGGAATTGAACCCCGAGGATGGGGTGACAAGGACTTTTAAAAGTTTCTATCTTATCCCAGCATGCAGTTCGTGGAGCATCATCACTACAACATCGCTACATCAGGAGGTGAAAAAACCTATCTGAGGATGTACAAATTCCAACGCGCTTTAGTTCTGGGCTGCTTCACTCCTTGCATGAATTTTACCTGGGTGTCGGGGCTGTGTGTGCAAAAGCCAAAGCCCCATTTCCCCCCGTAACACAGGAGTCACAGAGTCCAAGCCGCTGCTCAATGTACACCAGTACCTAAAACACGGGCGGATCTAATCTCGTGGCGTGGGGTGGGGGAGGGAAGGATTTTGCAATGTAAACATTTTGGGGGGAAACCTTCCTCTCCCCACCCCCATTCCTCCCCTCCCGGCACATCCTTCTCTCACCCCGCCCCCACAACCCCAAATCCCGCCCCCATATGTTGCACCTCCTCCTCCTCTTCCACCTCCTCGCCATCTGACTTCTGTTCCGGGAGTGGGGAGGGGGGAAAGAGCCCCCACCCAAATTGCCTGCTTCTCCCACAAGTGGAGCTTCTGCACCGGACTGCTGCTCTGCCCCGCAGCTCTAGGAGCACGCGCTTTCGGAAAAGGGAGGAGGGGCGGCAGGTAAATCCCCCACCCACCCACGTGGATGTTGCAGGAAAAGAAAGGAGAATCGCGAGCGAGGCCAAAGAGGTAAAGGGGTCGCGGGGGAGGCGAGAGAAGGATCCAGAGACCCCCTTGAGCTCCCCAAAGCTCCTGTCGTGCATCTGGATCCCTGCACGCGTGCTGCAAAGAGGGTTTTCCTTGGGCCCTTAGGAAGCCCACCCAGGGGATCCCAACAAAGCCCCCTCGCCCCATTTCCCCGCGCAGGCATCCCTTGGACTCTGTGGGTTCCGCGCGGAAAGAGGTGGGCCATGAAAGGGTTAACGGGCGTGAGGGACGCTTGGATAGAGACCCCCCTGTCCTCCCCTGCTCGTTTTTGGGGGGGCTCCATACGGAGAGATGGGGGGCGCGGGGCGACGGGTGAGCCACGCCAAGGGGGGCCTTTGGGTTCAGGGGAGACTCTGGGACAGAGGGAGGGAGTCGAGGAAGTGGGGAGGGGGAGCATCCCTGGGGCAGGGAAGGGCAGCAATGGGCGGGGGGGGGGAGAGCTAGGAAGACCAGTCTTTGGGGAGACGTCTCCGTGGTGGGGCCTGCAGGGATTCTCTGCCTTGGCTTCTCCCTCCCACCCAGGAATCGGCCACCCCTTCAAGGCTACCAGAGAGGGATCCCTGGAAAGTGGGGGGTTGTGTGCCCCCACCCCTTACTTCCTGCAACCTCTATCCTACTCCCACCCCATAAGCCCCTGCCCTGTCCAGACTGTTGCAGGAATTTATGTATAAGTTGGGGGGGTTGCACCTTCAGGAGATATCATGCACATGCAGCCCACTACCTAAATCAGCACCATCACTTTTGTGATTTGTCCCCACAATCATCACAGTTTCTTCCTATCTATTCAAAGGGCCTCTGCTGCACAATACCAAATGTAAGAAGTCACTGATAAATGTCTATGTACTGGCTCACAGGGAAAACTTCAGAAATTCATACAGACACGTGAACTCAGCAGCCCCTCTGCCTGAGTGATCATCCCTGGCATCCTGATACCTGAGTGCCAGACAGGTAGCCATTCCAGAAAGAACCAACCCAGATGAAGACAAAAGGGTGTGATTAACTTGGCTGGGAAACAGGTCAGGGAGGACAATGGCTGGCCGGCTGGGGGTGGGGCAAAGGGCAAAGAAAAGAGGCCGACCCCTTTGTCCAAGCCCCTTTTGGTTTTCTTCCTTCCAGAATCAGGATCCTCAGGAGCAGCCGGATTAAGGTAAGTTCTGGCCTGATTGGAAGGGACATGGCCCCTCCGCCAGGCTAGGCTGCAATTTTGTGGCTATTCTTTCTGGGCGGGGGGCCAGCCAGGCCGTGGGGTGGCCTTCTTGGTTTTTAGTAGTGGGGGGGAGGCATGGCTCCCTCGCCCCCGCCATCCGCCACCCTCCAGCTGTAGGCCGTATGGCGGCTGATTCTTGTTGGGGGGGGGCATAAGTCAGGCCACGTGGCCGTCGTATTTTTTTGCACTCCCCCCCCCCTGTTCTGCTCTGCCTACTGACGCACCTCTGCTCCTAGCAGTGAAATGTAAATGTCTCTTTTGTTACACTCGATGGGTGTTTGGTGGAGGGCAAGGGGAACTATGGGGCAGGGTCCAGGATGCTCAGATTACTGCCACCAGACCTTCCCTTTCATGATGTAACCATGATGTAGTTTAGGGGGGGTGTAACATTGGGATTAGCAGTGAAATAAATAAATTAAGGTCTTATGTATACAATGAAGGTTCATAAATGTACCAGGCAAACATGTACATAGATATATAGGCCCCATGTCTGAACCTGCACAGGAGAGCAGCCATGGAGCCATTTTGACTCCCAGGCTGACCAGGTGTTTTCTCTGCAAGGTCAAATGGAGCAGCCTCCCCATTGCCTCTTCCTTCACAAATCCTGTCTCAAGGGTTTGAATAGGGTGAGCCTGTGACCTGGCTCAGGAACTAAGTACTTATCATGACAAAAGACTGGCCAGGCTCCCCAGGGTATCAATCAAGTAAGCATTAGCAGGTAACTTGCCAGACAAGGGGTAAACAACCCCCTCCGATTTCTGCTTTAGCCCACCCTTTCTGTGATGCAGGTATGATGTTTCTGGGGGTGGTCTTGGACTCCAAGGTGGGCAATTTAAAATGTCTATATAAGGGCGGACACATCTTGGTTCGGGGTCCTCCTCCTTCTCCTGTCTGTGAAGGGGGCACCCTGTTGCAACAGTTCAGTAAAGATCAGGCTTACAAGCTGCTTTGCTTCTCAATATTCTCTGGTTGGCCTCTGTTTTTTCCTCCGACCAATGGAGAACCTACAAAGGACTCTATGAGGGCTCTTGTGTCCCCCGTTAGGGAATAATTGCAGCAGCTAATAAAACTTTGGGTTCTCTTTTGTTCGGGGCTTCCATCTTGTTCCTCCTGGTGGCAGGTGGGAGTCTTGTCACGACAGTCTTCAATAAAGACCAAGCCTACTGGCTGCTGTTTTGCTCTGGTATTCCTGGCTGGTGTCCTTGTATTTTGTCCAGGGGAGCCCTCAGATTTCCCCATTAACAAGACACACCTTCCTTCCTGCAAGCTCCACCCAATTCCCACCCCATAAGCCCCTGCCCTGTCCAGATAATAACAATACCAACAATAATAATTATTACCGTATTTATATCCCACCCTCTCCAGCCGAAGCCAGGCTCAGAGCGGCTAACAACAATAAAAGTAACACAGTTTACATAATATCACAATCAATTAATTAAAATGCATTCTAATATCAATTCATTCTAATATCAATTCAAAATCAAAATTAAAATAATTGGTCCCCCTGGAGAGGACAGAAAATCCCGAGAGAAAGGGGGGGGGGCGGCTTCTTGGAAGCGACTCTTTGTTTCCTCAATCCCACCCAAGAAGCAGACAGAAACCTGTTCCTCTCTCTCAGGCTTCCATCTTTAAGTGTCTTTTCCACTGGCTGGTTCATTGAGGCTGAGGATAATGTACATCTGTCATCAGAAACAGGGGTTCAGAGTCCATGGAATGGCTCTCAGGCTTGATACAGAAGTTGCACCACAAAAGCATTTCTGATCCTCTTATTCTTTGAAGGCAGTGTCAAAGTGACTGAAAAGCTGAGATTCTTCCCAGTCAAAGGACCCATTTTCATGATATACAGTCCCTGTGGCTGGAGGCTCTACAAACAGGGTGTGCCTATACAGGCCAAAAACTGCCAACATTAGCACAGGCGAGGTTTGCGACCTCCCCCCCCAAAAAATTTTCAGACTGTGTGTGAATGAGAGTTTGTGGGTGGGATTATCGTTTATGGCAACCCTGTTGCTCCTACAAGAGAGCACCCAGGGGTCTGAACCTTCATCCCCCAACACCACGTTCTGGACATGGCCCAGGAGGAAGAAGGGGAACCGCTGCATAGCAGGGCCCAGAAGGATACCATGGTCAAAGGTCTCCAAAGCCGCTGAGAGATCCAGCAGAATGAGGAAACAGCTTTTCCTCTAAGCCTCTAGACCATCGGAGATCATCAGTCACAGCAACCCGGGCAGTTTGAGTTCCATCATGAGGCCTGAATCCCGACTGGAAGGATAATGGTGGCAGAAGCTTTCCTGGTCCTGCACCCCCAATTAGTTTTTAATTGATGTATGATATAAAGAGCACTTCTGTTTTACATATTCCACATTGGAGAGATTTTGATACACAGGTCTGAGTTCATCGCTGCCCCCGAAACTGCTGTGTTAGCAGTACAGCAAGTGTGGACAGTGTGTTTGGGGGTCCTGGGCTGCCTAGACAACAAGACCCCCTTCTCAGCCTGGCTTATATGGTCCCAAAAAAAGCAGAGCAGTACGTTAGGCACCAACTTGGCTGCAGGAGTGGCTGGAAGGAGGTGTGCAGGACACCATCCAACCCTCTTAGAGACTCCACTCTGGATTTCTGTAGGTTTTCCTCCATAGCATTTTCTTCTCCTGAAGATAACTCAAGAGGAAGTGAAGGAGTGAACCAAAGTATTACGACCAGAGATTTCCTTCCCGTTGGGCTCCCTTCCCTGGTTGACGAGCCCCATCTGCACTCACTTTCCTCTGCAGAATGGGCAGAATCTGCCTCCTTGACTGTGGGATTCACTGTTGTTCTCATCCTCTCCATCCACCAGGTCCTTTCTTCACCTGCAACAGAATTCCCTAATACACCAAGGATTTGAGACCCATCAGGTATCCTCACCTGGTTTAGCTGGCCGGTTGAAGCCGTTCCTGGGATTGTGGCCCCTGTTGCATGCTGACAGCTTCTGGAAGAAACAGGTGAGAGCTGAGTGCAGGGTGGGGACCAATGGTGGGTAGATTACCCCAGAAGGTGCGCAACATGTGCCCCATCAAAGGAACTAATGTTCTCCTAACACCCCATGACATCGTATGATATTTAAGACAGAAGAGGAATAAATTCATGTCCCCAGAAATAACACACCTTCAGGGCATTAGTGAATCAATACTACATTTTCAAGGTACTACATATTCCACTAAGTACAGTTTATCTATTTGCCTTGAATATCCTGTTTTTCAGTGTCCTTTTAGGATAGTCTTGCATCAGAAGATGGGCACAAGATCAGACAGCACATCATTCTTTAAAAAATCATGTTGCTTTATTAACATTGATTGAGGAATTTGAAAGTTGCTCATGAATTACTATCATTTGATGACATTGCAACTTCACTTCCTAAAAATTGGGAACATGGGTAGAAGGTGGGAGAATGTAGGAGACGTTGACATAGGAGAAGGTGCTAATAGCGGCTGATCTGTTCTCTTTCCCTTTGTTCTCTTCCTTGAAACCCAAACAGGATTCCCTTTCCTCCCACTCTGAAGAAGGAGATGGAGTAGACACTCAGAACTCCAGTGGATGGGGCACCTTTAGTTTCATTAGGAATAGACATTTAAATGTGTGAAATGCAGAATATGCTTCATTAAATGAGCACACATAGTTCACATCAACGACCTTCAGCAGGGGAGAAACCATATGGATGTATGGAGCGTGGGAAAAGTTTCACTGATAGTCGAAAACTTAGAACACATCAGCGGACTCACATGGGCAAGAAAGGATTCCAATGCAAGGAGTGTGGGAAGAGCTTCAGTCACAGTGGAAACCTCAATATACATCAATGGACGCACACAGAGGAGAAACCATATGAATGTATGGAGTGTGGGAAGAGCTTCAGTTTCAATGGAAACCTTAGAAGACATCAACGGACCCACACAGGGGAGAAACCATATAAATGTATGGAGTGTGGGAAGAGCTTCAGTCAGAGTGGACAGCTCAATAATCATCAACAGACTCACACCGGGGAGAAACCATTTAAGTGTATGGAGTGCGGAAAGAGCTTCAGTTTCAATGCAAACCTTAGAAGAAATCAACTGACTCACACAGGGGAGAAACCATTTGAATGCCTGGAGTGCGGAAAGTGCTTCAGTCAGAATGGAGACCTTAAATTACACCAGCGGATTCACACAGGGGAGAAACTATATAAATGTATGGAGTGTGGAAACAGCTTCAGTCAGAGTGGACAGCTCAATAATCATCAACGGACTCACACAGGGGAGAAACCATTTGAATGCCTGGAGTGCGGAAAGTGCTTCAGTCAGAATGGAGACCTTAAAGTACACCAGCGGATTCACACAGGGGAGAAACCATATAAATGTATGGAGTGTGGAAAGAGCTTCAGTAAGATTGGAAACCTCAATATACACCAACGGACTCACACAGGGGAGAAACCATTTGAATGCCTGGAGTGCGGAAAGTGCTTCAGTCGGAATGGAGACCTTAAAGTACACCAGCGGATTCACACAGGGGAGAAACCATTTAAATGCATGGAGTGTGGAAAGAGCTTCAGTCAGAATCGAAATCTTAGAAAACATCAGCAGACACACAGGGGACAAACTGTTTAAGTGTATGGACTGTGGAAGGAGCTGCAGTCAGAGTGGAACCCTTGATTTATTTGAACAAACTCACCCAATACACATACCATATAAATATCAGGAAAGGCGATACAGGTTCAGTCCTAGTGGAAGTCCTACATCAACAGACTCATGAAGAGGAAGAACTTTAGGAGTTGAAACCCTACAAACCATCAACAAACTCAATGAGGTGAAGCAGTTTAAATGAAAAGATTGCAAAAAGTGCTATATGAAGTGTTTAAGGAACATCCAGGGACTCTCACAAGGAAGAACCCATTTAGATGTATAGAGAACGGGACGTTTTCCTTTCAGTGTCCACTCTTTTCTTCACAGCAATGAACTCATCAGGAAATCAGTCTTAAACCCACGACGTGTATTTGAAGTTCTTGTGTTTATATGTAAAACTGAACAGCAATGAAATATTGAAGGCAATGTCAAACAATGTGAGTATAATCTAAGAGGTAAAGTACCTTTTGATAGAGAGGATGAATCTGGTTTGCTGGTGGTGAGTCAGGATTAGAGCTGGGCGATATATTGATATCTGGTCCAATACCGGTTTCTAGACCACATCTCGATAACCTTTGAAGAACAACTGATATGGCAATACACTGTGAATCACAGTGTGTGTTTCTGGGATGTGCCTGGAAGCAGCGGCAGAAAGCTTTTCTTCGTGAAGACCCTGCAGATGCCGAGTTGCTGACCTCCCTCCAAAACAACGGGAAGCTAAAGACACACATCCATTGCCCTGTGTCATTCCAGCCTCTTTCCTCGCTTGCTCCCTTTTGCCGGTGTGTGTGCCTGACTTAGACATCCTGTGTGCTGTATGATTTTACTGCTGGAACTGGATTTGCTCTCAGGAGCTAAGTTTTGTGTCTCACTGGGTAACCTGTGAGAACTGTAGGCTTTGAAAGCTCAGTAAACTATTACTGAAGAAGTCCTGCTGTTTCTGTGTGTGTTTTTGACATCAGTGTGGGACTTGCTCTACACATGGCCCCTACCCTGCTGCTACTTAGCTCATGCCCTGGAGTTGCTCTACTCAAGCATGCAAGATGGGCATTTGTATGTCAGACTAGTTTTTACACTAAACTCTGTCACCCACACCACCACACGATCTCTACACACATCTTCTTCAACAGAACTTCATCCCTGCCCTCTCCATGTTCTGAAGAAAACTTAAAGTTTAATGGGAGGTTTCCCCCCCCCCCAGCCTAGTTTCAAGAAAGGGAAGGTGGGGCTGCAGGTACCACGGAAGTCTCCTGACGGGCCCATCTTCACTCATGAACCCCATGGGGCAACCCTAGAGCTCCTGCTTATTCTGGGGTTTGGAGAAGATAGTACTTTTCCATAGTCCCAGAAGTTATTATTCAGTCATGCTACTAGGGAGTTTTGCTACCAGAGGACCAGAGTGCATATTACTATCATACTGATTTTACTGCTATGGTTGCTTTTGCTGTCATGGACTGGCTGGATGGGGGGGGAGGCACCAGATGGGGGACGCCTATGCGAAGAAGGCTCAGATCCTGGGGGCTGGTGGTGGGATAGCGATGAGCAGAAAGAGGGAGAAAAAGGAGCAGAACGGGAGGGGAGGTGTTGCAAGCTTAGGAGGAAACAGGGTTTGCTGAGCAGAAAGAGGCTGGGGCAGAGAGCAGTTCAGGCTCAGAGGGAGGAGAGGAGGGGGCCAGGAGACCCAGAGGAGGCCATCAGCTGAAGCATCCAGGGAGACTCCCCCTCCTGCTGCGACCAGCTCCCCTCTCCCCTGGTCTCCTAGAACACACAGAGAAACCCGGTTCAGACCCCATGATCCTGCACATGATATTAAGAGGGTGTTTCCCTGCCCCCCAACATGCATCACTTTAATCTTGTTGACAATGAACTGTATTTACTGCCCATTCACCCTGTTTGGAGAGATCTGTTTGGAGCTCCTTACAATCCCTCTTTGTTTGAACAACCCTGGACAGTTTACTGCCACCAGCAAACTTTGTCCCCTCCCTGCACATTCCTAACTCTAGTTCATTTATGAACAAGTTGACAAGTTGACAATGAACTGTATTTTCAGTCCAATCACCCAGTTTGGAGAGATCTTTTTGGAGCTCCTTGCAATCCCTCTTTCTTTGAGCAACTCTGAACAATTTACTGCCTTCAGCAGGATCACCATTTGGCAATGATGGAGCCAAATGGAAGTGGGTGAGGAAGCCCCACACTCACTCCGGTTGGAGAAATAGAGTCACTGACCCCTATATTCAAAGGTGATTTCCACTTCTGGAATCCAGGAAGAAATTCTCCCACTCTGGTCACACGCAGCTGGGCTCACTTGCCAGAGCCACCTGGAGAGCCTGATGGCAATAGCCATCATCCCTGACCACTGGTCTTGCTAGCTCAGGGTGATGGGAGCTGTAGTCCAAAAACAGCTGGAGACCCAGATTTGGGAAATCCTTCAAGGTGAAGGACAAAGGAGGGTTCACTTGCATCAGAACATCAGGTGAGCCCTGCAGGATCAGGCCCAAGTGGCCCCTGTCCTCCCAGGAGCCAAGCAGGGGCCTCTTCTGGGAAGCCCACTGGCAACACTTGAGCACCAGAGAAGGGGGGAGGCGCATTTCTTCCAGGGACACATTTCTGGGGTCCCCACGGTGCCCCCCAGCCTGGCTCCACTCTGCCAGGGCAGCTGCGTTTTGTTTCGCTGCAGGTGAGCCTGCCCTGTGCAACGTGGGGCTCTTAGAAGGAATTTGAGGGGGGGCGGAGGGACTAGAGCTTCCCCACACTTGCGAAGGACCAGTAGAAGCGGAGGGGAGGCAGGCAGCAGGAGGGCGATGGGGAGGAACCAGCGAGAAGGAGCTTCTGGAGCCTGGGCAGCCCCCTCCCCGCCTGCTCCCGGAAGGTGTCCCGAGCCCCTCCCTTTTTCATTTCAAGGACTGGGGGACCTCAGCATCCCGGGGTTACTTTGCTCTGGGGGGGGAGGGGAGGGGGTCCTATTTTGTTTGCTGAGGGCAGGAGTCACAATCTTGTCACATTGTGTTGTGTTGGGCTTTTAGGTAAGGGGGTGAGGCTCAGGTGGGAAAGAGTTGAGAAGGAAAATATCGCGGGGTGCGGATTTACTCCGCTGCCCAGCTCGTCAGGGTGCCACTTCCTGGGGGTCCCTCCGGTCAGCAAAAGAAGGAGTCTCCAGCCAAGTTAAAGAAGCAAACAGTGGTCAGTTGACCTGATCTTTATTTGCTGCAACAAGGTTCAAACACACCAAGAGTAGGAACCCCGAGAAGATGGTTGCATGGATTTTTAAGACCTCTCCCCATTTCCCACAATACTTTTTTCAACAGCATATTTGATGCATCACAGATTTGTCACAAAGTAGGAGTCTTTGGCATTCAGAAACATGGACCCGTCACCCACCCCTGCCAACAACCCCAGTTTCCCACACCTTTTAACTACCCTCTTCCCCTAAGAACCATAATAGTATTGATACGGAAGGGTGGGGGGGCATGTCTTCTTCACCTTCTTCTTTGCTACAATATATCCATTTATTCCCAATTGTCAATGTCAAAAGGGACTAAATCTATAAAATCCATAGAAAATCAACGTGCCAATTTGCTCAATTTCTCTAGGACTCCACACACCTCCCCTGTCCTCCATAATCCCTCAAGCAAGACCCTAATCCTGTCAAATCACTCTGCCAAGCCTTTCCTTGGGCAATGCCAGGTGGCAGACTATGCATACATGGGCCATTGTCTTCCCATCACCGGCACTCAGGAAGCGCTTATCTACGCATATCTCCAGCTCTGCATATTCCCCCCTCCCTCCTCCATATGTTAATCCGGTGTAACCCAACCTCTCCTTAATGTATTCATGATGTAACTGGGATGTATTTTGCACTGTATTCTGGGACATGGAGGGAGTTTCAAAAGTTCATGTCACCCCTTTCTTGCTGTTCAATCTCGCCTTGAACCTGTTGCGCAATAAACTTGGATCTTCTGCAGTTTGCTCCTGTGCCCGGCTGAGTTCATTTTCTTCCGCAGGGACCCGCGGACTTACCTAGTCTGACGAGCTGGGTGGCAGAGTAACCCTGCACCCAGATTTTAGCCGTAACAGTTGGCGCCCCAACATGGGGCATGTGGTTCTCCCGCGTTGCTGACCGGGGCCCCCGAAATCTTCAGCCGGCACCGGGCCATTTTGCCTGGGAAGATCCTTTGGACCCCCGGCCATCTTCCGGGCAGTAATCGAAAGCCCCAGGAGTTCAGCCAGGGAGCAAAGAGGGATCCAGCCGGCTTATTCATCGATCCTGGGATCATCATAGAAGACGCGTGAGTATAAGGAAAAATCCAGTGCACTGGTGGGAAGGGGGTGGAAATCTCCTGGCAACTGAATTCTCTGCCCTCCTCTCTATCGATCCTTCTTACCTTTCTCTTGGTCTGGTTAGTGAGAGAGACCGTGGACCGCTGCTCGACCCGAAAGGGGGGTTCTGAGCTCTATCTCTTTCTCTAACACCCTCCAGCCAGCCGCACCAATTGGGAGCCCGAAAGTAAGACGGAGAGAGCCGACTTGAAAGACAGCCGACTCTCCGCAACGGACATCCCAGTTGAAAGCAAGGGGTTGGAGCTCTCTTTCCGAACTTCTTTAGCGCCCGGCAAGGGGGCGGGAAGCGGTCTTGCTTTCTGTCTCAATCCCAGCCGCACTGGTCGGTGCCACGTAACACGTGTATCGTGCGTGAGCCCGCTTCCAAAAGCAAGGGGGATTTTCGGTTCAAAACTCTATCCAGGGATCACCCGATCTGGCACCGCACGGCACGGGCGTCCAGTAGGGCCCCTTTTCCTGAGATTGTGACGATAGGTAGGAGGTTGCCAGGAGGGATAGCCCAGGAGGAATTGGGCGGGATCGGCAGAGTGGAAAAGGACCCCAGGTTATTAAATAGGAAATAGGAAAGGAATAGAAAAAGGAACCGAGTGGGTGAAGCTCGTTAAATTGTTAGGAAGTTGCCAAGCAACAAGGAAAAGGAACAAACCCTAAATAGCCCCCTGTACAAGTTACCCAAATCCAAATCAACCCCTCTCTTTCTCCCTTCTCTATCCCCCCCAAAAAAGAGGGGAAAAAGCAACAATGCATGCATATATAAAGGGGTACCCAGTCAACTAAGCATTGTGAGCCCTGCCAGTTTGGTTAACTGGTTGTGTTTGAAGAGGCAAGGAGGCTCTTAAAACTATGTGGGACCTTCCTACTAATTTCACTTAATGAAGCCAAAGGGAGCGGCCCAACTCCTTGCAATAACCAACTAAAGCATGAGAATATATATGTTTACATGTTGTCTGTTATGTGTGTTGTCTGTTAATACATATATGAAAATATGTATGTTTACATGTTGTCTGTTATGTGTGTTGTCTGTTCCTTCTGTCTCTGACAGACTGCCTTTCTTAAGTGCGCATAGTTTAAACTGCAAGCTTGCTTCAAAATTTAAATCTAGGGAAGCCATGCTGGACCTTATCAATCTTAAAAACAGAAAAAACAAAACAAAATGAGAATGAAGGGTGCAAATGTTTGTTATTTGAGAGAGGCTCCGAAGAGTCTTTCTCCAAGTAGCTTAAGTGAGGAGTATGATTTTAAGTTGATGGTAGATAATGTTATGTTGCAACCTTTGAGTTTGTGATTCTACATCCGTGTTCCAGTCTTTTTTCCAGTATTTTGAAATATGCTGTGAAGAAACTAATGTTTCTGCTGCAAAAGCCTAGTTGAGCCAACTGCTCTCTCAAGCTAAAATGCAGTGTATGTATTTCATGAAGCACATGCCTATGAAAATAGGTGTTCCTTCTAAGAAACTTGTTAATAAAAGGTAGAAGCTTCGATAGACAACAATTGTCTATCTATAGAGTCCAGTCCTGATATCAGTCTCTAAGATCAGCCAGGGTTTCCTGGCTTCTTATTGGAAAATGCCTTCCCCACTTGTTTCAGTCTCTCTCAGGTCCCCCCCTCCCTTTTTCTTACTTCCGTGCCAAATGAATTTACTCCCGAGTAAGCTTCCTTCAACAAGGGAGGGGGGCACATTCTTTCCTAAGGTACCCTGCATCTCACTTTCCTATGTGTAGTTAAAAAAAACAACCACAAAAAACACACCATAATCTAAATTAGGTTTACTATTCCTATGCAAGTTCAGAGACATTATTAACTTTTGTATCCCGTTTAAATCAAATCCAGGACTGGTTTTATTATTTGAGTGGGTATATCAACTGAAATAACCCTATGCTTATAAAATATTCTCTCCCAGATTCTCTTCCTATCTTATCTTAGGAAAACTGTTCTTCCTTTAGAGGGTTCTGTATAAAGCTGGGTACTTTTATTTTCCTCTTCCTTAGTACATGATAGGAGCATTGATTGTGCTCTCTTCCCCAGTAGTGCCTGTGTACATAAGTATGTGTGTGTCTCTTTGGTAGTACAAATCTTGCTGTGAAATCTTGCTGTGAACCCTATCTTTTGGAGGGTTGGACTAGATGACCCCAGGGTCCCATTCAACTCTCCCAATTTGTGGCTGTGTGGAAGGACATGTGTCTGCAAGCATTGGAGGGTAATTCTTAAATTCTGGTGTGGGGATGGAGTTTAAATTCAGCCTAGCTTTGCTCTTTAGTTTTAAAAGGTGAGAGGTGAAGCCGTGATGTTTTGAAGCACAACTGGTAATATCAAGCATTTGAGTGATTACAGTGTTTATCATTTTGTCTATTATTAACAAAAATCAGACTTAAAAGTCTACTCAAAGTTTAAGCACATACAAATTCATAATCAAGCAGAATCAGCCTTGACCAATCCTGTAAATAAAGGGCAGGAAAAAAAATTATGTCTGCAAATGGTAAGGCTGAAATGACTGAGAAAATAATAATAATAATCCTATGAATTCTGACTCTCTGGCCATTTTCCCCATATATAAGGGCATGGCATTGTTCCGCGAATAGCCAGAGGGATATTAGCCCTTTCCTGTACATAAAGGAAGCAGTCCCTTTTGCTTAGGCTACAATTGCTAACTTGATTGAATACTTGAATTACTCAGTTTCTCTTTTTTGTTAAAAAAATAAATAAATAAAATCTAACCCTATTTTTTTTAAAAAAACTACTCCTTACCCTTCCCTTCCCTTATTCAAATGGTAATTTAGCCAAAAGATTCAACATTTTCAATAGTATAAAAGGTTTGCTGAGACATGAACTCTGCACATGCACAGAGGCTAGATCAGCTTAAAAAGAGAGAGAGAGAGAGAGAGAGAGAGAGGAAGAAGGGGGGAACTGTAAGGGGGGAGAGGAGGTTTCAAGAAACTTATCCAAATTTCCTTATGTAAAAAAACTTAGAACCATTGAGGGAAATCACCCTTAATGTGTCTTTTGCTCCAGGGGCTACGTAAGACAAAAAAAGTTAAGTACTGGACCATCAAAAGTCAAGAGGTTGCCAAGTTTCAAATCTTAACATGCCAAATTCTTTTCACAGGTAAATATCAAAGCACTCCCACTGTGAGCTCCACTCATGACTAGTTCTCCTCCCCCCCATTGAGATTTAACTTTTATAATAGGCTTTGTGTGCATTTTAGGAACAGCATTTCCTGACAGACTTCTCACATGAAATAATTTTCCCTTTTAACAGGATATGTGAACCCCGATAAAAAAGTTTTTGTCCCTTTTTCTCCCACAGCAACTTTCTTTCTGTTCTGTGAAACAAGTCTGAATCCCTGCTATATTAGTGACTTCCATCTCTTTGTGGCTTTGACACTTTTAAAGTTACAAATAATTTGTTTTCATCTATTTAATCCGTCTTTCCATGATGTCTATGAAATTAATCAAAGCACAACCAAACATAGTTTGTGGAATGGAATTTGTTTACCTTTTGCCTGATCATTTCTTATTAATTCTGTCATTTTGGCTAGTTCAAGGTACTTGTACAACTTTAAATTGCCATGCATTTTTTCTTGGTATTAAGTCATTTCCCAGTATTTTGCTATTAACATTCTAGCCGATGTTGTCACATCAAGAAACACTCTTTTATTTTCATTGTTACTTCAGATTTCTTAAAATTGTGTGTCTTAGCATTTATTTATTTTGGTTCCTCATAGGTAATGTGTGTGTGTGTGTTATTATTATTTTAACCTTGTATTTTTCTTACAGTTCTCTTTCTCTACATATGGAATAATTTTTTTTTATTTAATAATATGGGAGGGAGAAGGAAAACCAAAGTGAAGGAAAGCAAACGAACTTAGCAGATAATAACAGTAATTATATGGAAATGTGATAATAATATTGAAATGAATAAAATGCTTAATCCGCTAAGATTTTTATTATTTGCAGCTTCCCACGGAAACTGAAGGACATTCTTTTGCCTTTCACCCCTTTCCTTTTTTTTTAACTCTGTCTTTAAGCCCACCCTGCCCCTTACAGGATATCACTTCTACAAAGGTGTTACTACAGATCCAATGAAAAGCTTCACCACCACAAGACCTGCAACAACAACAGACACCAAAGTTTTCAAAGTGGCCACAGCTATCTCTTTCAAAGGATATAGACTGCCCAGGGAGTGGGGCTGACAAAGGGGGGGAGGAGTTGAATTGCAAGGACATTTTCTTTCTTTTGAACCTCAAGACTGTGCTCCGGCATTGAGAAGATACATGCGTAAAAATATCACAATTGTCTCAAGATATGCAACTGATACTTAATTAGTTTGTTTTGTATTATGTGTTATTACGTAGGAATGTTAAAATGTGTCCAATAGTGTGTTATTTCCACAAATTGGGGGGGGGGGGGCTATTTCGTGGCTATTTTTGTGTGTAATTGTTTTTATGTTTAATGTCTTATTCCTTACACCCCAGTGGAGGATAATGTCTTATTCCTTACACCCCAGTGGAGGATCCTCATACATTTTATGCCTTTTAACAGATCAGGCTATTATGTAGTCCAATGTTTAGAATTAGATGAATTTATAACCACATTTAGTTGTTTCACCTGGCACTCTGCCAACTTTCCTACCCATTTTAAAATGTGCTAAAACTCACTTTACCAAGGAGAAGCTTCAGGAAGGTGTATATGCTTTGGTTTAGCAGGAATGATCCCTTATAGAGTTAAATTGACTTATTTGGACAAGTGCCCTTTTAAGAATGGTTTTCTTTTAACAGATTGGTTTGAAGAGTTGAGAACCATGGGGCAAGATAAATTCAAATTGGACTCAGTTTGAATTGGGCAAGTGTATCCAGGCTGCAATTAGCTTTTTGGTCCTTTAAGTGCAAGTGAGCAACTTCCCATGAGTGCAAGACCACAGCCTATAATAAAATCCCATAGAAAGGCCAAGGCAAAGACATCTCTCTCATGAGATGCCCAAACCTGTGCCAGCTATGGTGAGTGCCAGGCGACATGGTTAAATGAAAGCCCCGAGGGGATTCAACAGGATGTGTTGCTGTAGCACTATGCCGGTGTGAGACCACAGAAGAGCTAGCTTCGCACCTGAGAACACAAAAACGGTGGAGCTAAAAAACAACAACAACAAAAACCTGCATTTTTTTTTCAGTCAGTAGTGGACCTTCCTGCTAAATGTAAAGCATAGACCACTACTGAACAAAATACAACAGGTGTTCTTTTATATCCAGCTATCTGCACTACTATACTTGCAAATGACCTTAAGAGGCATGGTTTGCAAGTCCCTTTCAGGTTTGCATAAACCCACACATCTGGTACGGTAGATACCAAGTTATTATTTAGCGCACATCTATATAACACGCGCGTACATTGTATTGGTCTGTGTTGCTCCCTCCTTTGCTGCCCTGCTCAACCCACCTCCTTTTCCATTACATCCTATTCCCACTCACAGGGCACCCCTACCTTCACCGAGATTTAGGGGTGCGGAGAAAAGATTTGCAAGTTCTTACAGAACTTTAATGCAAATCTATCTCCGAATGGGGGACTGATACGGAAGGGTGGGGGGGGCATGTCTTCTTCACCTTCTTCTTTGCTACAATATATCCATTTATTCCCAATTGTCAATGTCAAAAGGGACTAAATCTATAAAATCCATAGAAAATCAACGTGCCAATTTGCTCAATTTCTCTAGGACTCCACACACCTCCCCTGTCCTCCATAATCCCTCAAGCAAGACCCTAATCCTGTCAAATCACTCTGCCAAGCCTTTCCTTGGGCAATGCCAGGTGGCAGACTATGCATACATGGGCCATTGTCTTCCCATCACCGGCACTCAGGAAGCGCTTATCTACGCATATCTCCAGCTCTGCATATTCCCCCCTCCCTCCTCCATATGTTAATCCGGTGTAACCCAACCTCTCCTTAATGTATTCATGATGTAATCTGTGTAACCCAACCTTTCCTTAATGTATTCATGATGTAACTGGGATGTATTTTGCACTGTATTCTGGGACATGGAGGGAGTTTCAAAAGTTCATGTCACCCCTTTCTTGCTGTTCAATCTCGCCTTGAACCTGTTGCGCAATAAACTTGGATCTTCTGCAGTTTGCTCCTGTGCCCGGCTGAGTTCATTTTCTTCCGCAGGGACCCGCGGACTTACCTAGTCCGACGAGCTGGGTGGCAGAGTAACCCCGCACCCAGATTTTAGCCGTAACAGTATTTACATATCCCTTAGCTGCAGGGTTTTCCTCCGCATCTCCTCTGAATGCATCAGGATTCAATCTGCCATCCCGATGGATTTCTGCCTGTGGCATGTGCTGCCCTTGATCGCCTCCTGCCTCCTAAGGGATTATGGAGTCAGGGGGAGCCCTGGATCCCCCTCTTCCAGAGGAGTCATTAGTCGTGGGGACCAAGGACATCCGTCAAACCGTTGAATTTTGGCGATTATCGGACATTTCTACAGTTTTCTATATTGGATACTCGGAGGACAAAGTACGATTCATGGTATCCGCTTCTTGCTACAATTGTATAGGCTGCTTCTCTGAACCTCTCTGCTGTTGTGCATGGAAGGTGCCTGTGTCAACAGTTTTGGGGGAGTCGTAGAACTGCCCTTCCCCGGTCTGGTCTGAAGAGCGGCAATACCTAAAGCACGGGCGCACGGCGCATGGCGTGAGATGGGCGAGGGAAGGATTTTGCAATGTAAACTCTTCCGGGAATAAGGGGGGATGAGCCCCCCTCCCAATCTGCCTGCTTCTCCCGGAAGTGGCTCTTTTACGGTGGATTGCCTCTCAGCGCCGTAGTTCTAGGGGCGCGCCCTTTCGGAAAGGGGAGGAGGAGCGGCAGGGGACCCCCCCCACAACAAAACATCGATGTTGCAGGAAAGGAAATGAGAATCGGGAGCGAGGACAAAGAGGTGAAGGGGTCGCGGGGGGAGAGGGGAGAGAAGGACCCAGAGAGGGACCCCGCGCCAGCTCCCCAAAGCGCCTTCCGTGGGCCCCACCGGCAGGGCCTGGATCCCTTCACGCGTGCTGCGAAGGGGGCTTTCCTTGGCAGGGGTGGACATGGGGCGCCCACCCACGGGGTCCCACGAGGACTCCCTGGCCCCGTTTCCCCTGCGCAGGCATCCCTGGGGCCCTGTGCTCTCCGCGCCGAGAGAGGCAGACCATGAAAGGGTTAACAGGCGCGAGAGACGCCTAGATAGAGACCCACGTCCCTCCCCATCTCATCTTGCGGGGCCCCTCTGGATGGAGAGATGGGTCGCGCATGGCGAGGGGTGAGCCGCGCCAAGGGGGCATCTGGCGCAGGGGAGACTCCGGGAGAGAGGGAGGGGGCCACGGGTGGGGGGAGCCGGGGGGAGGAGGGAGGGCAGCATCCCCGGGGCAAGGAAGCACAGCATTGGCAGGGGGAGGGGGAGGAGGAGACCAGTCTGTAGGGAGACGTCTCCATCGTGCGCCCACGGGGAATCTCCGGAGGGGCCGCCTTGGCTTCTCCCTCCCACCCAGGAATCGACCCCCCCTTCAAGGCAACCAGAGAGGGATCCCTGGAAAGTGGGGTGGGGGTCCTGTCCCCACCACCCCTTCCTTCCTGCAAGCTCCATCCTCTTCCCACCCCGTAGACTCCTGCCCTGCCCAGACACAGCGAATCTGCCCAGTCCAACCATTGTTCACCCTGGAGAGGAGAGGAAAGAGGAAGGGGGGAGGCCTTCTCAGAAGCGGCTCTTTGTTTCCGCAATCCCACCCGGGAAGCAGCCAGAAACCTTTTCCTCTCTCTCAGGCTTCCATCTTTATTGTCTTTTCCACTGCCTCGTTGATTGAGGATGAGAATAATGTACACCTGTCATCAGAAACAGGGGTGCAGAGTCCATGGAATGGCTCTCAGGCTTGATATAGAAGTCAAAAGCATTTCTGTTCCTCTTATTCTTTGTAGGCAATGTCAGAGTGACTGACAAGCTGAGATACAATCCTTCAGCATCCAATGACAGCAACTGCATGAATTTTCCCAGTCAAAAGACCCATTTTCATGATAGACAGTGCCTGTGGCTGGAGGCTCAAGACCCAGGGTATACAGGCCCAAGACTGCCAGTATTAGCACAGGTGAGGTGTGTGACCCTCCCCTCAATTTACAGACTGTGTGTGAATGAGAGTTTGTGGGTGGGATTCTAGTTTACGACAACCTTTTTTTAAAATCATTTTTTCAACACAAACATCAACCACAAAAAACACATAAAAACCACAATAACACTAATAACGCACTTTAGCAATTCAGATTTGAGTACTGATATACGTATAACTGCACCTTTTAAACAATATTTCTGGACCTCTCCTCCCCCTACTTCACACTACTTTCTGCCTTATCTCTTAAGTAATCCTTCCAGATTTCCTCATATTTATCCATTCTTATGGACGCGGGTGGCACTGTGGGTTAAACCACAGAGCCTAGGACTTTCATTTCTTCTAGGGACACATTTCTGGGGTCCCCCCAGCCTGGCTCCACTCTGCCAGGGTAGCTGCATTTTGTTTCGCTGCAGGTGAGCCTGCCCCGTGCAACGTGGGGCTCTTAAAGGAACTTGGGGGGGGGGGAGCGGAGGGCCTGCAGCTTCCTCGCACTTGCCAAAGACTGACAGTATTAGCACGGGTGAGCTGTGCAACCTTCCCAAACTGTATGTGAATGAAAGTTTGTGGATGGGATTATACTTTACACTGGGAGCCAGTGTGGTGTAGTGGTTAAGAGCCATAGACTCGTAATCTGGGGAACAGGTTCGCTTCCCTGCTCCTCCACATGCAGTTGCTGGGTGACCTTGGGTCAGTCACACTTCTTTGAAGTCTCTCAGCCCCACTAACCTCACAGAGTGTTTGTTGTGGGGGAGGAAGGGAAAGGAGAATGTTAGCTGCTTTGAGACTCCTTAGGGTAGTGATAAAGCGGGATATCAAATCCAAACTCCTCCTCCTCCTCCTCTTCTTCTTCTTCTTCTTTACGGCAACCCTGTGATTTTCTCCAACCATAACATTTCGTGACCTGATATTGCAGTACAAATTCCAAAATAACTACAAAATATACAAGATAATAAGAATGATTGCAGTATTTATACCCCGCCCATCTGGTTGGGTTTCCCCAGCCACTCTGGGCAGCTTAAAGTACATAAAAAAGACAGTAAAACATCAAACATTAAAAACATCCTAATATAGCTGTCTTCTAAATGTCCGAGAGTTGCCCATTTCCTTGCCCTCTGAAGGGAGGGCATTCCATAGGGCAGGAGGCCCTCTGCCTGGTTCCCTGGAACTTCATTTCTGTCCATTAAACTTTAATTAGTTCAATGTTAAGTAAACGTCCAGTGCGCTTCCAATGCCCTAAGTCTTATCTCAGCAGAGAATTTCGTGCAGCGGCTGAAGAAGGCAGGAGAGTCAGTACCTTTCAATGAAGAATCCTGGAGCAAGCACTTTGCCAAGTGAATTTTTATTGTTTTCCTTACATATTATTTTTCAACAAATTGTAGTAGCACCATACATTCCCTTTGACTCTGCCGAGTCGCGACCCCCCTCCCTCCCCACAACTGGTATATTTATCCTCTTTCCATCATGCACATCATTCTCATATTAGTACTATTATACATTGGAGGTATTATGTCAATCCTGCTAGTGTTTTGACCTCTTTACAATTCTTCTTCAAATATTCAATAAATTTACTCCAGTTATTTTGGTATCTTTGATCTCCCTGGTCCCGGATCCTCCCTGATAGTTTGGCAAGTTCTGCATATTCTGTCAACTTTGCCTGCCACTCCTGAATAGTTGGTATATCTTGTACTTTCCATCTTTGGGCCAGAAGGGTCCTCGCGGCAGCTGTAGCATACATGAACAAATTTTGATCTTCTATTTTAATTTCTGTTCCTATTAAGCCTATTAGACACGCTTCCGGTCTTTTGGGGAAAGTATATCTAAATATTTTTTTGAGTTCATTATAAATTGATTCCCAAATTTTTTTTACCTTATCGCAGGTCCACCACATATGGAAATAGTCCCCATCTGCCTTTTTACATTTCCAACATTTTCTTTCTTTTTTCCTATACATTTTAGCTAATTTTACTGGCGTCAAATGCCATCTATACATCATTTTTAGCAAGTTTTCCTTTAAAGCCATGCATCCTGTAAATCTCAAACCCTCCTTCCATAATCTTTTCCACGCATCCAATTCAATGTTATGCCCAATATCAATTGCCCATTTTATCATTGATTCCTTTACTTCTTCGTCTTTTGTGTACCATTCTAGCAATAAACCATACATTCTTGATAAAATTTTATCTTTACAATCTATTAACTCGATTTGGAATTTTGATTTTTTATCTTCGAACCCATTTCTCTTTTTATCTTCCTTTAATAAGTCACTAATCTGGTGGTATTGCAGCCACCCTGTTAACATCTTTTCAATTTGGTCATATGGTTTGAGCTTTATCCCTTGATCTGTTTTCCTAGTAATATCCTCGTATGTTACTCTTTCCTCTTCCATGTTTACTTTTTTGTTGTCAACACCTCAATTGGTGATATCCACCACGGTGTCTTTCTTTCCAGGTGGTTTTTATTCCGATCCCATACTTCATATAAAGATTTCCAAACACATGTTTTAGAAAACCTTTATGTACCTTTACTTTGTTGTACCATAGGTATGAATGCCAACCGTATCTATTGTCGTGGCCCTCTAGATCTAATAGGTCAGTGTTTTCTAAAGTCAGCCAATCTTTTAACCATACCAAGCACGAAGCTTCATAATATAAAGTCAGGTCTGGTAAATCAAAACCTCCTCTCTCTTTCTTATCTACTAATATCTTCATTTTTATCCTTGGCCTTTTCCCCTGCCAGACAAATTTCGCTAATTTTTTTGCCAATCCTTAAATTGTCTTATCCCTTTTACCACTGGTATTGCTTGAAATAAAAATAACAGTCTAGGTAGTATATTCATTTTTATCACAGAGATTCTGCCTAATAATGACAATTTTAGTCTGCTCCATATATCCATATCTTTCTTAATTTCTTTCCATACCACCTCATAGTTGTCCTTGTACAGGTTTATATTTTTTGTTGTCATCCAAATTCCTAAATATTTTATTTTTTTAGCTATCGCGATTCCTGAGTCTACTTGTAATTCTTCCATCTCTTCTTTCTTCAGATTTTTTGCTAGCATTTTCGTCTTGTTTTTGTTGAGTTTAAACCCTGATACCTTCCCAAACTCTTCCATTCTTTTTATTGCCTCTTTCACACTTTGTCTTGGTTCTTCCAACGTTAAGACTCCCGTATTTTTCGCTCTATAACACGCACCTGACCATAACACGCACATCGTTTTTAGAGGAGGAAAACAAGGGGAAAAAATTCTGAATGAAACAGTGGGTGTATCATTTTTGTGCCTCATGCTGTGGCCACAGACATGTGATCTGATGGTGAGTTTGGGGTAGCCCAAAGCAAAAATCCTGAGAATCCCTGTGGATCTGTGCTTTGTAACCACGTTTTTGCACCATTGTGGCCCCAGGCAACAGTGGGTGCGTGATTTTTTTGGTGCAGGCTGTAGCCATGGACATGCTATGTGATCTGATGGTGAATTTGGGGTGACCCAATGCAAAGATCCTGAGGATCCATGTGGATCCATGCTTTGTAAAGACGTTTTTGCACCATTGCAGCCCCAGGCAACAGTGGGTGCATGATTTTTTTGGTGCAGGCTGTAGCCATGGACATGTAATGTGATCTGATGGTGAATTTGGGGTGACCCAATGCAAAGATCCTGAGGATCCATGTGGATCCATGCTTTGTAACCACGTTTTAAGTGGGGAGAGAAGGAAAAACACAGAAGAGACAAGGAGCACAAGAGGGGTGTGTGGAGAAGCAGCTGGCTAAGAATGCAGGAGAGGGGTTTAACGGGAGGGAGGAAAGGAAGGCAAAAGTTCCCCCCCCCCACACACACACCCAAGCCAGTCCCCCCTCTCTCCCCCCCACCTGAATGTTTTCCGGCTGCCTAAAATGTCCCTAAAACGCTTCCCTGGACCCAGCAGCACCGGAGCACGGAGAGGAATTAGAAGGAAGGACACGATTCTTTCCTTTCCCCTCTGCTTGCCTGGAGGGGAGGGGATTTGCCTGCTCTTTGTTCCGTTTGAGCAAACAGGAACCGAAACAGAACAGGGTGGGCAGTAAGACCCTGAGGCAGAATGCAGGAAAGCAACAGCTTCCTCTCTCACGGAGCTCCCTTCTCCCTGACGCGTGTGATTGGATTTTTGCTGGCTCGAGGGCTTCAGGGACCACACATTCGCACAATAACACGCACAGACATTTCCCCTTATTTTTTAGGAGAAAAAATCTGCGTGTTATAGAGAGAAAAGTACGGTAGGTCATCTGTGAAGGCTCTTAACTTAAATTCTTTTCGTCCCACCTTAATGCCTTTGACTTCTGATGATTCTCTTAGCTTCTTGTTCAAGACCTCTAGGACTGTAATAAATAGCAAGGGAGACAAAGGACATCCCTGCCTAGTACCTTTAGTTATCTCAAAGTTGTCTGATATGTTGTTATTAATTATTAACTTTGCTTTTTGGTCCGAATAAATCGTGTCAATACCTCTCAAAAAAATTTCACCAGTTCCTAGTACTTTTAAGTTTTCTTTCATGAAATACCAAGAAACATTATCAAATGCTTTTTCCGCGTCTATAAACATTAGTACTGCCTGTTTCTCATTTCTGACTTCAAGGTATTCAATTATGTTTATCAGGTTTCTTACGTTGTCCCTTAATTGCCTCCCCGGCAGAAAGCCTGTTTGGTCCTTGTGTATCACCTTATTTAACACCATTTTTAGTCTATTCGCTAGTATATCCGCAAACAGCTTATAGTCGTTATTCAATAACGAAATTGGTCTGAAATTTTTTACATCTAATATATCCACCTCTTTCTTCAGGATCAGTGTAATATAGGCTTCTTTCCAGGTGTTTGGCATCTTTCCTTCTCTTAAGACTTTATTCATTACTTCACTTAGAACAGGTGTCAGGTATTGCGATAATGTTTTATAATACTTTGCTGAGATACCGTCCGGTCCTGGGGTCTTCCCTATTTTCATTCTTTTTATTGCCTTCATGACCTCTTGTTCTGTTATCTCCTGGTTAAGCACTTTTTTTTCTTCTTCTGAGATTTGATGCAATTTATGGTCATGGATATACTTTTCTATTCTCTTATTGTCTTCTTTATCTTTCCTACAAAGATCTCTATAGAATCTCTGAAATGCTTTTCTAATTTCTTTCGGGTCCTCAATCATTTTATCCCCATATTTTATTTTACAAATTGTGTTCTGTTTTTGTCTTGCTTTTATTTGCCACGCCAAGAATCTCCCAACTTTGTTGGCTGACTCAATTTTTTTTTGTCTCATGGCTTTTATTTTCCATTCGATCTCCTGTCCCACCACCATGGAGAACTGAGACTGCAACATTTTTATATTTCCTTTTATTATTTCATCTTTAGGTTTTGTTATAAGCTGTTTTTCGTTCCCCATGAGCTGGGACAGGATCTCTTCTTTCTTCTTCTCTCTCCCTCTTTTCTGGAAGCTGTTTTTTTGAATTAGGAAACCCCTTATCACCGCTTTGCTCGCGTCCCAGACTGTTTCAATTGGTGTTTCTTTGTTTAGATTCCATTTAAAATAGTCTGTTATTGTCTCTTTTGCAGTTTCCACTACTCTCTGGTCATTAAATAAGCTCTCATTCATTCTCCATCTATGTGTAGAAGGGTCCTTCCCTTTTAATTCCATATATAGAGGATTATGATCTGACAGGGTTCTTGGAAGGATTTCAATTCTAGTTACTCTCGGTGTTAGAATCTTAGAAACCCAGATCTGATCTATTCTGCTGAAGCTTTGGTTTGGTTCAGAGTGGAATGAAAATTGTCTTACTGTTGGATTCCTTAATCTCCAGATGTCAATTAGTCCCAATATATTGGCCATATCAAAGAAGGCCTTCGGCAGTTTACCTTCATATGTATTTCGCCTCTTTGTTAATTTGTCTAAATCCGGTACCACCACTCCATTAAAGTCTCCCAGTAGTATCAATTTCTGATCTAAATACTCTAACATTATTTCATCCAACTTTGTATAAAATTCAGCTTTCTTATCATTTGGTGCATAGATCCCCACAATCAGCCATTTCCCCCCTTGAAACCCAATTTGTACAATCAATATTCTTCCCTCATCCTCCTTAAAAATTAATTTTGGATCATGCTTCTCTTTTACATATATTACCACACCTCTCTTTTTGTTCGAATCTAATGCGATAAACTCTTGGCCCAGTTTTTTATTACTTAAAATTCTTTTATGTTTTTTTGCTACATGTGGAGCAAGCACTTTGGAACTCAGGGAAAAACTTTATTCACAAAAGAAAAACCCTGGCGATAAAGCACACATGCTTTTATCTCCGGCATAAAGAAAACTTTAAACTTGACTCATATCAGCAAACACGCCCATGGCCACAAACTGAGTCTGCGAGTCAGGTCAAAGGGGGAAGAAGAGACAGAAACACGGGTGAACTGACTCTTTATACAAACTAACTCACATTCCTGGATGCTTAATGACTTCCAGCTGCTCAGTGATTAGAGCGACTTGTTACCTCTTAACCCTTTAGTACCAAGACCCTCGGAGGAGGACCTCCCTATCCAGACTGAGCGATAGGGGTGGAGACGCTCCTTCAGGTCTACAGGGCCGAGGCTGTTTATGGCTTAAGGTTGCAGATCTTGTTCCTCCATAACGATCTCCAGAGCAAGTTCCACGTATAATTAGCAGAGTAGCAAAAAATGCTCAGAGGCAGCAAAAAAAAATTCAGCTGAGAAATCTATTACAGTGGTACCTCTGGTTGCAAACGGGATCCATTCCGGAGGCCCGTTTGCAACATGAGCATAACGCAACCCACGTCTGTGCATGTGCAGGTCGCGATTCACTGCTTCTGCGAATGCACGTGATGTCATTTTGCATGTCTGCGCATGCATGAGCGGCAAAACCCGGAAGTAACTGGGTTGCCACGGGACACAAGACAGAAACGCACAACCTGAAGCAAACGTAACATGAGGTATGACTGTACTGAAGACAAATAAGCATAACAGGATCCAAAAAAATAGCAAAAATGTAACTTACAGTAAAACCCTGACTTAGCATACCAAAACAGCACTCAAGTAAGAAACAGACAAGCAGAGTAGAGTAATAGCTGAATATGAAGTGGGAGAAGGTGCATTTCAATACTGTAATTTATATATAATTCAATGTCTGAGAAACCCTGGGACTAGATAAAAAGCCTCCAGGTGGACGTGCCCCATCTGCCCTTCACTTTCCTCTTCAGCACGGGCAGAATCTGCCTTCTGGACTGTGGGATTGACTGTTGTTCTCATCCTCTCATCCACCAGGGCTGCCTTCACCTGCAGCAGAATTCCCCAACCCACCAAGGATTTGAGACCCATCAGGTATCCTCACCTGGTTTTGCCAGCTGGTCGAAGCCGTTCCTGGGATTGCAGCCCCTGTTGCATACTGACAGCTTCTGGAAGCCACAGGTGAGAGTTGACTGCAGGGTGGGGACCAATAGTGGATAAATTACCCTATAAGGTGCATGATGTATTTTCCACCAAAGGAACTACTAATACCCCATGACATCTAGATGCAGGTAGGTAGCTGTGTTGGTCTGACACAGTTGAAATAAAAAATAAAAAAATAGTCCAGTAGCACCTTAGAGACCAACTAAGATTGTTCTAGGTATAAGCTTTCATGTGCATGCACACTTCTTCAGATACTCTGAAACAGATGTCACCAGACCCTTGTATATCATGGCAGGGTGGGGTGGGGTTTTTCTCAGATGGGTACACCTACTACCATCTCATACTACCCTTCACTATATGAAGAAGTGTGCATGCACACAAAAGCTTATACCTAGAACATACTTAGTTGGTCCCTAAGATGCTTCTGGACTATTTTTTTTACTTTTTTATTTCAGCTGTGTCAGACCAACACGGCTACCTACCATTAAATACAGTTATCTCCTTGCCTTGAATATCCTGCTTTTCAGTGCCAGATTAGGATAGTCCTCTGTCAGAAGACAGGCACAAGATCAGACAGCACATCATTATTATAAGGAGCAATGGGGGTGGGTGTTTCTGTCTGGGATTCCCATGCACCACCTGCTTTCCTTCTGCTTCTCCTGCTCTCTCCATGCAGTGTAAGGCATGTAGATGGAGGTCCATCTCCAAGCTTCCCTGAGCATCCATTCAGCTGACCCCAAGCACCAATCCTTGTTACTTGTTCTCTGACTGACCCAGACCACAGTCCCCGGAAAAGACATAGACCTGGGTCTCACATAATGGTCCAAATGGACCATTGGGACTCTGCAGGTGATTCATAAAGATCTAGAGGTGGATGGAGGATTATGATGCAGAGGATGGGGAATGTCCAAAGGGACGATGAACCAGAGAAAGCGAAGTACGTTTCATGGACAGAGAGCAGATGCCTTTTCTGTGAGTAAACAATTGATTTGGAAAGGCTGTATTCCAATATCATGCTGCTTCATTAACGATGATTGAGGATTATGAAAGTTTGCTGGTGCATTACTATCATTTGGTGACATTGCATCTTTATTTCCTCAAAACTGGGAACATGGGTTGGAGGCTGGACAAGGTAGGAGATGTTGAAATAAATGAAGGTGCTAATGGTGGTTGATGTGTTCTCTTTCCATTTGTTCTCTTCCTTGAAACTCAAACAGGATTTCCTTTCCTCCCACTCTGAAGAAGGAGATGGAGAGGACAGTCAGAACTCCAGGAGATGGGACACCTTTCGTTTCATTAGGAAGAGAAATTAAAAAGTGTGAAATGTGGAATATGCTTCATTAAATGAGCACACATAATTCACATCAATGACCTCTGACAGGGGAGAAACCATTGAAAGGTACAGAGTGTGGAAATAGTTTCACTGATAGTGGAAAACTTAGAATACATCAGTGGACTAACAAGGGCAAGAAAGGATTCAAATGCAAGGAGTGTGGGAAGAACTTCAGTTATAGTGGACACTTAAGTTCACATCAACGGACTCACACAGGGGAGAAACCATACAAATGTATGCAGTGTGGAAAGAGCTTTAGCCAGAGTGGACAACTCAATATACATCAACAGACTCACACGGATGAAAAACCATATAAATGTATGGAGTGTGGAAGGAGCTTCAGTCGGAGTGGAAACCTTAAATTACACAAACAGACTCACACAGGGGAGAGACCATTTAGATGTATGGAGTGTGGAAAGAGCTTCAGTCAAAGTGGACACCTTAAAAGACACCAACAGACTCACACGGGTGAAAAACCATATGAATGTATGGAGTGTGGAAAAAGCTTCCATTTCAATGGAGACCTTAGAAGACATCAACGGACTCACACAGGGGAGAAACCATATAAATGTATGGAGTGTGGAAAGAGCTTCAGTGAGAGTGGAAACCTCAATATACATCAACAGACTCACACAGGGGAGAAACCATATAAATGTATGGAGTGTGGAAAGAGCTTTTGTGATAATGCACACCTTAGAAGGCATCAATAGACTCACACAGGGGAGAAACCATTTAAATGTATGGAGTGTGGAAAGAGCTTTCATTATATTGGAAACCTTAGAACACATCAACGGACTCACACAGGGGAGAAACCATTTGAATGTATTGAGTGTGGAAAGAGCTTTAGTGATAATGGAACACTTAGAAAACATCAACGGATTCACACAGGGGAGAAACCGTTTAAATGCATTGAGTGTGGAAAGAGCTTCGGTTTCAATGCAGACCTTAGAAGACATCAACGTACTCACACAGACGAAAAACCATTTAAATGCATGGAGTGCGGAAATAGCTTTCGTGATAATACAACCCTTAGATCACATCAACGTATTCACACAGATGAGAAACCATTTAAATGCATAGAGTGCGGAAAAAGCTTCAGTCATAGTGGAAATCTTAGAAAACATCAGCAGACCCACATGGGAGAAATCATTTAAACTTTTGGCCTCTGGAAGGAGCTTCAGTCAGAGTGGAACCCTTGATTTACATTAACAAACTCACACAAGAGACACACCATATAAATGTCAGGAAGTTAGACAGAGGTTGAAGTCCAGTACTAGTGGAAGTTCTAAATCAACAGACTCATGCACAGGATGAACTTTTAGAGTTGAAACCCTACAAACCATCAACAGAAATGAGGAGAAGCAGTTTAAATGGAAAGATTACAGAAAGTGATTTAATTATAGTGGAATGTTTAAAAAACATCTAGGAACTCTCACAGGAATGTTTAAGAAACATCTAGGGACTCTCACAAGGGAGAACCTATTTAGATGTATGGAGTGTGGGACATGTTCCTCTCAGAGTCCACTCTTCCTCACAGCAATGAACTCAGAAGAAATCCGTATTCCTGCTTCAGGGCCAGCTGAGTCTGTTTCTCTTGTCCTTATCTCTTAGCTAGGTATCTCCTGTCTAATCTGCTCTGTATTGCTGTCACTCCCTGCTTCTGAGACCACTGCAAAAGAGGGGGGAGAATCCTCCCCTTCAGCTCTCAGGAAAGCTCATCTGCCTGAGAATGGATTCCCCCATACTCAGCTTCAGACCATTCCCTGATGCATCGCGAGAACCCTTGAAAAACAACTGATATGGCTCACCATTGGAAGCTAAGCCCTATAAAAGGTTGACTACGAAAGATACGTGGGGGCTCTGCTATGGGTGCCTTGGAAGATGGCCGACAATACCATCTCTCCAGCTCACACAAGGTAATTAAGGGGCTGATATGGGAGTAAATCAGCCTCCCATTTTTCTTCCTGGTGTAAGGGAAGATGCAGCCTCGTCCGCAGTTGCCCATAAATCACCCCCGAGTTCGAAAGAAGGAGAGGGTGAGGGCACTGGACGGAAAGCCCTCGAGCGAGCTTGGATCTCCCGGACACTGTCTCCGAGCGCAGCCCAAGTTGCATTTCTTCAGATAAAAAATTGGAAATAAGAATTATTGCACATGCTTCGAGTGAAGAAGAGGGTACTTTAGCTGCTAATTAAACCTGCCACTGAGAAGTTAAGATTGGGGGGCCGCTAGGGGCGCCTTGGAAGATGGTGGATATTAACATCTATCCAGCTCGCACAAGGTAATTAGAGGCTGATTATGGGGAATAAATCAGTCTCCCTTCATCTCTCCAGGGGGGAGAGATGCAGTTTTCACCCGCTGTTGCCACAAATCACCCCCGAGTTCAGAAGAAGGAGGGGGTGAGGCACTGGGTGCACAACCCTCGGTGGGCCTTGGAACTCCTCTGAAGCTGCTTCCAGGTGCAAAACTACTTGCGTTACTTAAAAAGAAAAAAATTGGTGAAAGATAATGCACATGCTTCAAGAGAGGCAGGAGGTTCTTATCTGCTAACAATTTTACCACTGAAATGAAGAAGACTGAGACGGAAGATTACATCAAAGTACTACAGACATGGTATGTGGAATGGAATGCAACGGAACTGAAAGGGGGGGGATGACTTTTTATCTTTTTTTGCTCTATGTGATTAAATAATAACCCTCCCTCTTAGAAGATCCGTCACAGCAACTAATTGGCAAATGGGACTAAAAATGAACTGTGTGGGAATAATATGAACTTAAAGGTTTTACTCTGTAAAAGATTTGGAAAGAAGAAGAAGGGCTCTCTTTGTGACGCAGTAAGAATGGAGATTTGATACGAGACCTGTGTTGCAGGAGGTTTGGTCTTGGGGAGGGCGAGCCAAAGATTTATTATTTTCAATGAGATTGTGAACTGGAAGGGGCAGCCCTCCTGGAAAAAGACTAATTTACGATGCAACAGGTCGGGAAAGTTAAACAGCGAGCTTTAAGACTGTATTTCATCGGGACGAGAAGATGGCAATTGCTTGCTCGAGCGGAAATGCCTGGACTATTGGATGAGAGTGATTTACGAGAGAGCAGTACAAAGCCCACACAGAAACACAAATAAGACTGTTTTTTTCAACCCACTTGCGGAGCAATTCGGAGGTGAATGAAAAGGAAAATGAGTAACGACAAGGATTGAGAAGAAGGGACTGGAAATATCATTCTTAATATGAAAGCAGCAGAAATATTCGAGGATTGGACTCCTGCTGATCAAAAAGCATGGATACTGCCCACAAAAAATTATAATTTGGAAAACAATTGGATTATATGATATGTATTGTTATAATTTGGATTAATTGGTTTGATGTGTTTAATTTTGTAATATGAAACTTAATAAAAATTATTTTTTTAAAAAGAGAGAGAAGTTAAGATAGATGGAGTGGACTGGAAAGAAGATAACATCAAAGAATAACATCTATGCCGGTATGTTGAAACGGAACAGAAAGGGGGGGGGGGCTTTTTCTTTTCTTTTCTTACTATGATATTACCTAACACCCCCCCCCCCAGAAGAACTGTCAAAATGACATAGAGCAAGTGAGACTGGAAAATAAACTGTGTGGAAATAAAAATATCAACTAAAGCCTTTGTTTTTTGAAATATCTGGAAAGAAAATAAAAGGCTCTCTTGTGACGCAGTTTTTAATCAGGGTCCGCCATTATGAGACAGACTATGTTGCAAGATTAATAGCCGTAGGGAGAGGCAAGCCATTACTCTATTAACATGTTTGGAGCCCGGACAGCTCCGTGGTTTTCCACGGATCTGAGGGCAATGAAATAATCGTTGAGACGGCTAGAGCGCCGGTGGCGGATAACCCATTCTGAATCTGACCGGATACGGGTTAGAGCTCAGTGTTGAGCCTACCAAGTGGCGATAGCGACAGCGAAGAAGACTTTCTTCACTGCCTCTATTGCATCTGCGGAAAACAGCAGCAGGAGACTCTTTCAGGTGGTTCACAATTTAGCAGAACCACCTGTCACATTGGGGCCCAGTACGGGCCACATGATCTGCAATGATTTTGCAAAGTTTTTTGCAGATAAAGTCGCTCAGATTCGAGAAGAGGTAGACTCCACCGTGGGAGCAGGGCCGGGGTGGGAGAGTGCTAGAGTCCTGTCTAGTCAAGTTGTGTGGGATCAATTCCAATCTGTTACCCCCGAGGATGTGGACAGGCTGCTTGGACAAGTGAAACCAACCACTTGTCTCCTTGATCCTTGCCCATCCTGGCTCATAAAAGCTAGCTGGGAAGGACTGGGTGATGGGCTTCGTGGGGTGGTGAATGCTTCCCTCCGTGAGGGAGCCTTCCCAGAGCCGCTGAAAGAGGCGGTTATTAAACCGCTTCTTAAAAAACCATCTTTAGATGCAGCCACGATGGCCAACTATCGCCCAGTCTCAAATCTTCCATTCTTGGGCAAGGTGATTGAGCGAGTGGTTGCTGAACAACTCCAGGCACGCCTGGAAGAAGCGGACCATTTGGATCCCTTCCAGTTGGGATTCAGGCCTCATCATGGGACTGAAACTGCCTTGGTCGCACTGGTTGATGATCTCCGGCGGGCTAGGGACAAAGGTGAGAGCTGTTTCCTAGTTCTGCTGGATCTCTCAGCGGCGTTTGATACCATCGACCATAACATCCTTCTGGACCGTCTTGAGGGGCTGAGAGCTGGGGGCACTGTCATACAGTGGTTCCGCTCCTTCCTCCTGGGCCGTGTCCAGAAAGTGGTGTTGGGGATGAGTGGTCAGACCCCTGGGCTCTCACTTGTGGGGTGCCTCAGGGTTCTGTCCTCTCCCCCATGCTTTTCAACATCTACATGAAGCCGCTGGGAGAGATCATCAGGGGATTTGGGCTGGGTGTTCATCAGTATGCAGATGATACCCAGCTCTACCTCTCTTTCAAATCAGAACCAGTGAAGGCAGTGAAGGTCCTGTGTGAGTGCCTGGAGGCGGTTGGAGGATGGATGGCGGCTAACAGATTGAGGTTGAATCCTGACAAGACAGAAGTACTGTTTTGGGGGGACAGGAGGCGGGCAGGTGTGGAGGATTCCCTGGTCCTGAATGGGGTAACTGCCCCTGAAGGACCAAGTACACAGCGTGGGAGTCATTTTGGACTCACAGCTGTACATGGAAGCACAGGTCAAATCTGCGCCCAGAGCAGCAGTTTACCAGCTCCATCTGGTACGCAGGCTGAGACCCTATCTGCCCGCAGACTGCCTCGCCAGAGTGGTGCATGTTCTGGTTATCTCCTGCTTGGATTACTGCAATGCGCTCTACGTGGGGCTACCTTTGAAGGTGACCCAGAAACTACAACTAATCCAGAACGCGGCAGCTAGACTGGTGACTGGGAGTGGCCGCAGAGACCACATAACACCGGTCTTGAAAGATCTACATTGGCTCCCAGTACGTTTCCGAGCACAATTTAAAGTGTTGGTGCTGACCTTTAAAGCTCTAAGCGGCCTTGGTCCAGTATATCTGAAGGAGCGTCTCCACCCCCATCGTTCTGCCCGGATGCTGAGGTCCAGCGCCGAGGGCCTTCTGGCGGTTCCCTCATTGCGAGAAGCAAAGCCACAGGGAACCAGGCAGAGGGCCTTCTCAGTAGTGGCACCTGCCCTGTGGAACGCCCTCCTTTCAGATGTCAAAGCAATAAACAACTACCTGACATTCAGAAGTCATCTTAAGGCAGCCCTGTTCAGGGAAGTTTTTAATGTGTGATATTTTAGTGTATTTTTTGTTTCTATGGAAGCCACCCAGAGTGGCTGGGGAAACACAGCCAGATGGGCGAGGTACAAATAATAAATTATTATTATTATTATTATTATTATTATTATTATTATTATGTTTGCATTCTAAGTTCGACTTGGCAAATCTTCCCTGGAAAGGCTAATTTATGGTGCAACATGTCTGGGAAAATTAATGGGCAAACACCTAGATTTTATTTCATCGGAACTGAAAAAGATGGCGTCTGCCACCCAAGGAGGACTTTTGGATCAGCATGTGAGGATTTATTGCAAACAAAAGACTTACCAGCTTTAAAAAAAGGGAGAGCCTTACAAAGTTCACACAGAAGCATAATATAGCTTACTTTAATTCGTCTGTGGAAACAACTCAGAGGCTATTAAGAAGAAAAAGGAAAACAACAGGAAGATCCAAAGATGGGACTGGTGAACACTAAAAGCAGCAGAAATATAAGATGATTGGACCCGACTGAACTCGAAGCATGGGAACCCCAACAAAAAATTATAATTTGGCAAAATATTTGGACTTTATGATATGCATTGGTATAATTTGGAATAATTAATGTGATATGATTGGATTGTTAAATGGAAAACTTAATAAAAATTATTTTTTAAAAAATATGAAAGATACGTAATTGAAGTATAACGATATTCTGATGGAAGTAGGGGACCAATTTAGATTAAAATCTTATGATCCGTTGAAAGATAAATTAGATGATTGGTTCCAGTACATCCAGATAAATGAAGTGTTTAAAATGGATAAGAAAACTGCTTTTCAAAGAGAGAAATCCAAACAGGAAATGGAATTATTAGATACAAAAACAAAAAACCTATCTAAGATGTACAATTTATTGCTGGAATGGCGTACAAAAGATGAACAAGTGAAATCTGTAATGATTGAATGGGCCAGGCATGTGGGGCACAATATCATGATGGTAGATTGGGAGAAATTGTGGAAAAAAGGAATCAAATTTACAGCTTGTAAAGTATTAACAGAAAAATTGATGAAAATGATGCATAGATGGTATTTAACACCAGTGAAGTTAGGAAAAATGTATCATACTCATGATAATAAATGCTGGAAATGCAGAGAAAAAGAAGGAACCTTTTACCACATGTGGTGGACGTGCCCCAAGGTAAAAGACTTCTGGGAAAGGATTTATAATGAACTGAAAAAAGTGTTGAAAAACACATTTATTAAAAAACCAGAAGCCTTTTTACTTGGTACTTTGGGGGGGGGGTGAAATCCCCCAAAAAGGATGTTATTTTTTTTCTGTATGCCACAACAGCTACGTGAATATTGCTAGCGAAGAATTGGAAGAAACAAGATTAACCAACTATCAAAGCAGGGCAGATGAAGATGACGGACTATATGGAACTTGCCGAACTGACCGGGAGACTCTGACACCAGAGAGAAGAGATGGTGGAAGAAGATTAGAAGTTTAAGGAATATTTGAAAAAATATGTTAATATTTAAATCTTAGAATAGCTTTGGAAGTGGATAGAGGCTGTAGGCTTAGAAGTAGAAGATAGTGTATTTTAAAATAGTATTATTTGTAAGTGATAAAATGTGAAGTTATTTTAAGTGTGATATAAAAAAATATGGTTAGAAACGATGATATATGTAAACTGCTAAAGATGAAGTAAAATGAAAATCAGATAGGTGGGACTTGGAGAACCCCACTTAACAATGTTTAGGAAAATAAGGATATGACAAGAATTTGTTAGAATTGTTTGTTTTTCTGTTTGTGTTCTTTATTTGTGTTATAAAATGAATATTTTTTTTTTTAAAAAAACAAACTGATATGGCAATACACCACAGATCACAGTGTATGTTTTTGTGTTGCATGTTTGCCTGGAAGCTGCCAGCAGAAAGCTTTTCTTTGTGAAGCCCCTGAATATGCTGAGTTGCTGACTTCCCTCCCAGGCAGCAGGAAGCGAAAGACACACATCCATTGCCCTGTGTCCTTCCAGCCTCTTTCCTCCCTTGCTCCCTTATGCCGGTGTGTGTGCCTGACTTAGATATCCTGTGTGGTGTATTTTTTTACCACTGAAACTGGATTTGCTCTCAGGAGCTAAGTTTTTTTTTTTTTTTTTTTCCGCAGATAAATATTTATTGATTTTTCAAAAAGAAAAGAAAACCACATACAACAGACAAAAAGAAAAACAACAACAAAACACAAAACCAATAAGCAATCTACACAATAAAGAAGTTTTCACCTACAATTTTACATTGTCATTTCTTTCTGGGCTTCCTTCAGCTCGTCCGTAAATCTTCCGTAGTCGAAATCAAAATTACGCATTACCTGGTTTGTATTGTCATTATACATTTCTCTTCCTCTATTTTCATTAAACAATAACTCTTAGTCTTTCACAGTACTTCTCTGAATCCCCTTAACGTTATTTGTCCTTTGCTAATATGTTCCAGGTAGTCTACATATTTTCCCCATTCCTTGATAAACTTTTGGTCTCTTAGATATCTAATCTTTCCCGTCAATCTATCTAAGTCCGCGTAGTCTAGTAACTTTAATCTCCACTCCTCTATTGTTGGTACTTCCTGTTTTTTCCACTTCTTGGCGAGGGTTATCCTTGCTGCTGTAACTGCATAATATACAAATTTATGATCTTTCTTTTTTATTTCGTTCCCTAATATCCCCAACAGGAAAATTTCAGGTTTTTTTATAAACGTATACTTTAACACCTTCTTTAGTTCATTATATACTTTTTCCCAGAATTCTCTCACTCTCCCACACTCCCACCACATGTGGTAAAAGGAGCCCTCCTTCTCTTCACATTTCCAGCATTTGCTATCTACTTTATACATTTTCGATAGTTTCGCAGGTGTTATATACCACCTGTAAAACATCTTCATAACGTTCTCTTTCACCGTTATACACGCCGTAAAGTCCAAACCTTCCTTCCATAGATTCTCCCAATCCTCAAATTGTATGTTGTGACCCACATCTCTAGCCCATCCAATCATCACTGTTTTAACTTCCTCATCTCCCAAGTTCCAATCCAGCAGTATCTTATACATTTTAGATATTATTTTCACATCGTTGTTTATGATTTCCATCTGAAATTTTGATTCTTTATCTGCATACCCTCTATCTTTGATCTCTTTTCTAAACATCTCATTAACTTGGAAGTGATGGAGCCAATCATACACATACTCCTTAACCTGCTCATATGGCTTTAGTTTCCATTTCCCATCATCTTTCATTAACAGTTGACCATATGTTGCCCAATCATTTCTCATATTGATTTTCTTGACACTCATCATTTCAAGGGGTGAGAGCCAGTGCGGTATTTTGGGTTCTAGTATGTTTTTATACCTTTCCCATGTTTCAATAAGTGGACCTCTAAAAATATGATTCTCAAACCCCTTATGCACTTTCCTCTTGCCACACCATAGGTAGGCATGCCAGCTGGCATGCCTCAGGAGCTAAGTTTTGTGCCTCACTGGGGACCCAGTGAGAACTGTATGCTTTGAAAGCTCAGTAAACTATTACTGAAGAAGTCCTGCTGCCTCTGTGTGTGTTTTTGACCTCAGCGTGAGCCTTGCTCTACACGTGTCCCCTACCCTGCCGATGCTTGGCTGGAGCCCTGGAGTTACTGTACTCAAGCATTCAAGATGGGTGTTTGTGTGTCAGACTGGTTTTTGCACCAAACTCTGTCACCCCCACCACCGCATGATCTCCAAACATTACTTATTCAACAGAACTTCATCCCTGCACGTTCTGAAGAAAACTTAAAATTTAATGGGAGATTCCTGCCCCCCCAAGCCTAACTGCAAGAGGGGGAAGGATGGGTTGCAGGTACCAGGAAAGTCTCCTGACGGGCCCATCTTCACTCATGAACCACTTAGGGGAACCCCAAAGCTACTGCTTATTTTGGGGTTTGGGGAGGATAATATTTTTCCATAGTCCCAGAAGTTATCAGTCAATCATGCTGCTAGGGAGTCTTCCTGCCAGAGGACCACAGTGCATATTGCTATGCTACTGATGTTACTGTTGTTGTTGCTGTTGCTGTCATGGACTGGAGGGGTGCAGGGGGGGAGGCACCAGCTGGGGGAACACAAAAGGGAAGAAGGCTCAGAGCCCAGGGACTGGGGTTGGGATGACGATGAGCAGAAAAAGGGAGAAAGGGGAGCAGAACGGGAGAGGAGGTGTTGCAAGCTGAGGAGGAAACAGGGTTTGGTGAGCAGGAAGAGGCTGGGGCAGAGAGCAGTTCAGGCTCAGAGGGAGGAGAGGAGGGGGCCAGGAGACCCAGAGGAGGCCGACTGCTGAAGCATCCAGGGAGACCCCCCCCTCCTGCTGCGACCAGCTCCCCTCTCCCCTGGTCTCCTAGAGCACACAGAGAATCCCAGTTCAGACCCCATGATCCTGCACATGATATTAAGAGGGTGTTTCCCTGCCCCCCAACATGCCTCACTTTAATCTCGTTGACAATGAACTGTATTCATTGACAATCACCCCGTTCGGAGAGCTCTTTTTGGAGCTCCTTGCAATCTGTCTCTGTTTCAACAACTCTGGACAATTTACTGCCATCAGCAAACTTTGCCCCCTCCTTGCTCACTCCTAACTCTAGATCATTTATGAACAAGTTGAAAAGCCTAGGGGTCCCAATACTGATCTATAGGGGACTCCACTTTCTTCTCTCCATTTATCGGAGTCTCCGTTTATTACTATGTGTTCCTCCCTCCTCCCATCCTTCTGTGCTGCAGAGGGAACTCTGCGGAAAAGTTCTGGGGTGAATTGTGCTTCCCCACACATCAGCTGCCCTGGACACAGAATTGACCTGCACCTCCATGGACAGCTATGAGTGCAAAATTTGGTTTTACTGCTCTGGCTGCTTTTGCTGTCATGGACTGGCTGATTGCGGGGGCGGGGGAGAGGCACCAGCTGGGGGACCCACAAGGGAAGAAGGCTTAGAGCTTGGGGGCTGGTGGTGGGATGGCAATGAGCAGAAAGAGGGAGAAAAGGGAGCAGAACGGCAGGGGAGTTATTGCAAGCTGAGGAGGAAACGGTTTGGTGAGCGGGATGAGGCTGGGGCAGAGAGCAGTTCAGGAGAGGAGGGAGGAGAAGAGGGGGCCAGAAGACCCAGAGGAGGCCGGCTGCTGAAGCATCCAGGGAGACGCCCCGCCCCTGCTGTGACCAGCTCCCCTCTCCCCATGTCTTCTAGAGCACACAGAGAAACCCGGTTCAGACCCCATGATCCTACACATGATATTAAGAGGGTGTTTCCCTGCCCCCCCCAACATGCATCACTTTAATCTTGTTGACAATGAACTGTATTTTCAGCCCAATCCCCGTTTGGAGAGCTCTTTTTGGAGCTCCTTGTATTCTGTCTTTGTTTGAACACTCCTGGACAATTTACTGTCAACAGCAAACTTTGCTCACTCCTAACTCTAGATCATTTATGAACAGGTTGAAAAGCCACAGGTCCCAATACTGATCTATAGGGGACTCCACTTTCTGCTTCTCTCCATTCACAGGAGTGTTCGTTTATCACTACGTGCTCCTCCCTCCCCCCATCCTTCTGTGCTGCGGAGGGAACCCTGCAGAAAAGTTATGGAGTGAATTTCACTTCCCCACACATCCAACACTGCTCAGCATTCAGGGAAATGGAAGAGGAAAGCTGGCCGCAATCCAAGAGGCTGAGGTCAACAGAAAGGGAAGCAAAGCCTACTCCAAGGCAAGCCGCTTCAGCTTCCAGCCCGTCTGCTCCCACAATGGCTAAAGAAGAATTGCCCTTTGGGAATGGCGGAGCTGAATGGAAGCGGGCGAGGAAGCCCCACAATCGCTACTGCTGGAGGAATAGGGGCACTGACCCTATAATCAAAGGTGATGGCCACTTCTGGAATCCAGGAAGGAATTCTCCCCTCACTGGTCACATGCAGCTGGGCTCACTTTCCAGAGCCACCTGCATGGCCTGCCAACAATTCCCTTCATCCCTAGTCTTGCTAGCTTGGGATGGTGGGTTCTATAGTCCAAAAATAGCTGGAGACCCAAATTTGGGAAACCCTGTTCTCCCTGAAGTACAAAGGAGTATTCACCTGCATTAGAACGTCAGGTGAGCCCTGCAGGATCAGGCCCAAGGGGCCCCTGTCCTCGCAGGGGCCAAGCAGGGGCCTCTTCTGGGAAGCCCACTGGCAGCACTTGAGCACCAGAGAAGGATGGCTGCCTCTGATTGGGGAAGCACATTTCTTCTTGGGGCACATTTCTGGCGAAGTTTAGGAAAGAGCAGTGTACAGAAACGCCATTTACCTTCCCGCCGGACCAGTACCTATTTATCTACTTGCACTTTGACGTGCTTTCAAACTGCTAGGTTGGCAGGAGCAGGGACCAAGCAACAGGAGCTCACCTCGTGGGGATTCGAACCGCCGACCTTCTGATCAGCAAGTCCTAGGCTCTGTGGTTTAACCCGCAGCGCCACCCGCGTCCCTTATTCATGTCTTCTTGTTGTTTAGTTGTTTAGTCGTATCTGACTCTTCGTGACCCCATGGACCAGAGCACGCCAAGCACTCCTGTCTTCCACTGCCTCCCGCAGTTTGGTCAAACTCATGCTGGTCTCTTCAAGAACACTGTCCAACCATCTCGTCCTCTGTCGTCGTCTTCTCCTTGTGCCTTCCATCTTTCCCAACATCAGGGTCTTTTCCAGGGAGTCTTCTCTTCTCATGAGGTGGCCAAAGTATTGGAACCTCAGCTTCACGATCTGTCCTTCCAGTGAGCACTCAGGACTTATTTCCTTAAGAATGGAGAGGTTTGATCTTCTTGCAGTCCATGGGACTCTCAAGAGTCTCCTCCAGCACCATAATTCAAATGCATCAATTCTTCGGCGATCAGCCTTCTTTGTAGTCCAGCTTTCACTTCCATACATCACTACTGGGAAAACCATAGCTTTTACTATATGGACCTTTGTTGGCAAGGTGATGTCTCTACTTTTTAAGATGCTGTCTAGACAATGGGGAGGTTTCCCACTATGACCTTGCAGAGAAATATTTGAGGTTAATTTGGGAGGGACAAAATGGTTCCAGAAATTTTTCTATTGGATTCAGACATGTGGTGTGTGTGTGTTCTTAGAACATTTATTTTGTATATATTAGACCTTAAAATTCTTACAACAATTGCATATGGTTGCAAGAACTTATAACACCTCTCCCCATTTAACACAAAACATTTTTCAACAGGGTCATCGATACATCACAAATATGTCACAAAGTAGGAGTCTTTGGCGTTTAGAAAAATGAGCCCGTCTCCCTGCCCGTCGGTAACCTTATTTCCCCACACGTTTTAACTACCCTCTTCCCCAAAGAACCATAATAGTATTCGGACATCCCCCCAGCTGCAAGGCTTTCCTGCGCTTCTCCTTTAAATGCATCAGGATTCAATCCGCCATCCCGAGGGATTTCTGTCTGGGACATGTGCTGCCCTTGATCGCCTCCTGCCTCGTAAGGGATTATGGAGTCAGGGGGAGCCCTGGACCCCCCAATTCCAGAGGAGTCATTAGGCGTATTGGATAGTCGGAGGAAACAGTCCGATTCATGGTATCCGCTTCTTGCTACAATTGTATAGGCTGCATTTCTGAGCCTCTTTGCTGCTGTGCATGGGAGGTGCCTGTGCAAATGGTCATTGTCCTGGCCTTAGTCCGAGGCTGTGGTGGGGCCTTGGGGTGTTGTTTAACCGCCCCCCCCCCCATTCCTGGTTTGAAGAGCATCAATACCTAAAGCACGGACGCACGGCTAGTGGCGTGGGGTCGGCGAGGGAAGGATTTTACAATGTAAACATTGGGGGGGAACCCCACTTTGCAATTGGATTGCGGAATCAGCCCCTCCCCGCTCTTCTGATCCACAGATGCAAGAGGGGAGGAGGGAAACCTTCCTCTCCCTCCCCCCAATTCCTCCCCTCCCGGCACATCCTTCCCTCACCCCGCCCCCACAACCCCAAATCCCCTCCCCAATATGTTGCTCCTCCTCCTCGCCATCCGACCTCTCCTCCGGGAATAGGGGGGAGAGCCCCCCTCCCAACGTGACTGCTTCTCCCGGAAGTGGAGCTTCCACTCCGGATTGCTGCTCTGCGCCGTAGCTCTAGGGGGGGCGCTTTCGGAAAGGGGAGGAGGGGCGGCAGGGGAGGACACGCCCCCCGTGGATGTTGCAGGAAAGGAAAGGAGAATCTGGAGCGAGGACAAAGAGGTAAAGGGGTCGCGGGGGGGGGGGAGGACAGAAAAGAAACCAGAGACCCCCGAAAGCTCCCGAAAGCGCCATTCGTGGGTCCCGTCGGCATGGCCTAGATCCCTGGACCCGTGCTGCGCCTTGGCAGCGGCGGACATGGGGCGCCCACCGAGGGGGTCCCAAGAGGGCCCCTTTGCCCCGTTTCCCCCACGCAGGGGTCCCTCGGTCCCTGTCGGATCTGCACGGAGAAAGGCGGGTCATGAAAGGGTTAACGGGATCGAGGGACGCCTGGATAGAGACCCCCCCCCCGTGTGGCTTCCTTCTTGCAAGCTGCATCCTCTTCACGCCCCCATAAACCCCTGCCCTGCCCAGTCGCTGCGGTTCAAATCCGGAGAGGAAGAGGGGAGGGGAGAGACCTTCTCAGAAGCGGCTCTTGGTTTCCCCAATCCCACCCAGGAAGCAGCCAGAAACCTTTTCCTCTCTCTCAGGCTTCCATCTTTAATGTCTTTTCCACTGCCAGCTTCATTGAGGATGAGGATAATGTACATCTGTCATCAGAAAAAGGGGTGCAGAGTCCATGGAATGGCTCTCAGGATTAATGTAGAAGGTGCACCTCAAAAGCATTTCTGTTCCTCTTATTCTTTGTAGGCAGTGTCAGAATGACTGACAATTTGAGATTCTTCCCAGTCAAAGGACCCATTTTCATGATAGACAGTGCCTGTGGCTGGAGGTTCTACATACAAGGTGTGCCTATACAGGCCAAAGACTGCCAATATTACCACAGCTGAGGTGTGAGACCTCCCCTAATTTACAGACTGTATGTGAATGAGAGTTTCAGGGTGGGATTATCGTTTATGGCATCCCTGTGATTTTCTCCACCCATAACATTTCATGAACTGATATTGCAGTACGAATTCCAATATAACTACAAAAACAACAACAATATAATAAGAATGATTGTAGTATTTCTACCTTACCTAACTGGCTGGGTTTCACCAGCCACTCTGGGCAGCTCACAGTACATATAAAAGACAGTAAAACATCAGACATTCAAAACCTCCTGATACAGGGCTGCCTTCAGCTGTCTTCTAAATGTCAGATAGTTGCCCATTTCCTTGCCCTCTGCCTGCTTCCCTGTAACTTCGCTTCTCAATGGGATGGGGGGGGGTGAACCAGCAGAAGACCCTTGAAGGAGGACCTCAGTGTACAGACTGAGCGATGGGCATGGAGACGCTCCTTCAGGTCTACAGAGAGTGAGGCTGTAGGGCTTTAGGTCAATGATCTTGCTCCTCCACAATGATCTCCAGAGCAAGTCCGACATACAATTAGCAGAGTAGGAAAGAAAGCTCAGAGACAGCAAAAAATTCCTTCAGCAAATAAATTTGTGACTGAAGGCATAACAGGAATCTATGCCTGAAAAGTGCAACCGAGGCAATTTAAAGGTCAGCATCAACAATGTGAATCGTGCTCAGAAATGTACTGGAAATCAGTGAAGATCCTTTCGGACTGGTGTTATGTTGTCTCAGCGGCTGCTCTCATTCTGTTGTCTAGCTGCCACATTCTGGATTAGTTGCAGTTTACGAGTCACCTTCAAAGATGGCCCCATGTAGCACATGGCAGTAGTCCAAGCGGGAGATCACCACAGCATGCACCACTCTGGGGAGACAGTCTCCAGGCATGTAGGGTCTCAACCAGCATACCAGATGGAGCTGGCAGACAACTGCCCTGGACACAAAATTGACCTGGGCCTCCATGGACAGCTGTGAGTCCAAAAGGCCCCCCAGGTTGTGCACCTGGTCCTTTGGGGGCACAGTTACCTCCATCAGGTCTAGGGAGTCTTCCACATCTGCCTGCCCCCTTTCCCCCTGGGACAGTATTTCTGTCTTGTCAAGATTCAACCTCAATCTGTTAGCCACCATCCATCCTCCAGCTGCCTCCAGAAACTCATACAGGACCTTCACTGGTTCCAATTTAAAAGAGAGGAAGAGCTGGGTATCATCCACATACCTGTTATTCTTTGAAGGCAGTGTCAGACTGACTGACAAGCTGAGATACAACCCATCATCATCCAATGATAGCCATTGCATGAATCTTCCCAGTCAAAGGACCCATTTTCATGATAGACAGTCCCTGTGTGGCTGGAGGCTCAACACACAGGCTGTGCCTATACAGGCGAAAGACTGCCAGTATTAGCACAGGCGAGGCGTGTGTTCCCCCCACCAAATTGACTGGCTGTGTGTGAATGAGAGTTTGTGGGTGGGACTATCGTTTACGGCAACCCTGTTGTTCCCACAAGGGAGCACCCAGGGGTCAGAACACTCATCCCCCAACACCATGTTCTGGACATGGCCCAGGAGGAAGGAGGGGAACCACTGCATAGCAGGCCCCACAGCTCCCCTAGAGGGTCCAGAAGGATACCAAGGTCAAAGGTCTCCAAAGCCGCTGAGAGATCCAGCAGAACCAGGAAACAGCTTTCCCCTCGGACTCTAACGCATCGGAGATCATAATCCAGCGCAACCAGCATAGTTTCAGTCCCATGGTGAGGCCTGAATCCCAATTGGAAGGATAATGGTGGAAGAAGCTTTCGTGGTCCTGCACCCACAAAAGCTCCGGGCACAATATTTTATTAGCTTGGAAGGGGCCATCGGATACTTGGTGGTCTTTTATTCAAAAGACAAATACTCTGATTAGTTTTTAATTGATGTATGATATAAACAGCACTTCTGTTTTACATATTCCACATTGGAGAAATTTTGATACACAGGTCTGAGATCATCGCTCCCCCTGAAACTGCTGTGTTAGCAGCACTGTGAGCCTGGACAGTGTGTTTGGGGGTCCTGGGCTGCCTCGACAACAAGACCCCCTTCTCAGCCTGGCTTATATGGTCCAAAAAAAGCAGAGCAGTACATTAGGCACCAGGTTGGCTGCAGGAGTGAGTGGAAGGAGGTGTGCAGGGCACCATCCAACCATCATAGAAATTAGACTCTGGATTTCTGTAGGTTTTCCTCCATAGCATTTTCTTCTCCTGAAGATAACTCAAGAGGACGTGAAGTAGTGAACCAAAGTATTACAACCAGAGTTTTCTTTCTCGATGGGCTCCCTTCCCTGGTTGACGAGCCCCATCTCCCCTCACTTTCCTCTGCAGAATGGGAAGAATCTGCCTTCTTGACTGTGGGATTCACTGTTGTTCTCATCCTCTCCATCCACCAGGGCCTGCCTTCACCTGCAGCAGAATTCCCCAACCCACCAAGGATTTGAGACCCATCAGGTATCCTCACCTGGTTTAGCCGGCTGGTTGAAGCCGTACCTGGGATTGTGGCCCCTGTTCCATGCTGACAGCTTCTGGCAGCCACAGGTGAGAGCTGAGTGGAGGGTGGGGACCAGTGGTGGATACATTACCTGATAAGGTGCATGACATTTCCCCCACCAAAGGTACTAACGCTCTCCTAACACCCCATGACATCATATAGAATCATAGAATCATAGAGTTGGAGGAGACCACAAGGGCCATCGAGTCCAACCCCCTGCCAAGCAGGAAACACCATCAGAGCACTCCTGACATATGGTTGTCAAGCCTCTGCTTAAAGACCTCCAAAGAAGGAGACTCCACCACACTCCTTGGCAGCAAATTCCACTGTCGAACAGCTCTTACTGTCAGGAAGTTCTTCCTAATGTTTAGGCGGAATCTTCTTTCTTGTAGTTTGGATCCATTGCTCCGTGTCCGCTTCTCTGGAGCAGCAGAAAACAACCTTTCTCCCTCCTCTATGTGACATCCTTTTATATATTTGAACATGGCTATCATATCACCCCTTAACCTCCTCTTCTCCAGGCTAAACATGCCCAGCTCCCTTAGCCGTTCCTCATAAGGCATCGTTTCCAGGCCTTTGACCATTTTGGTTGCCCTCCTCTGGACACGTTCCAGTTTGTCAGTGTCGTTCTTGAATTGTGGTGCCCAGAACTGGACACAGTACTCCAGGTGTGGTCTGACCAGAGCAGAATACAGTGGCACTATTACTTCCCTTGATCTAGATGCTATACTCCTATTGATGCAGCCCAGAATTGCATTGGCTTTTTTAGCTGCCGCATCACACTGTTGGCTCATGTCAAGTTTGTGGTCAACCAAGACTCCTAGATCCTTTTCACATGTACTGCTCTCAAGCCAGGTGTCACCCATCTTGTATTTGTGCCTCTCATTTTTTTTGCCCAAGTGCAATACTTTTTTTGCCCAACTGCAATATGATTATAATATTTAAGACAGAACAGGAATAAATTCATGTCCACAGAAATAACACAACTTCAGGCCATTCGTGAATCAATATTACATTTTCAAGGTACTACACATTCCACTAAGTACAGTTTATCTATTTACCTTGAATATCCTGTTTTCAGTGTCATTTTTGGATAGTTCTTCATCAGAAGACGGACACGAGATCAGACAGCAAATCATTCTTTAAAAAATCAAGCTGCTTTGTGAACATTGATTGAGGATTTTGAAAGTTGCTCATGAATTACTATCATTTGACATGGCAACTTCATTTCCTAAAAATTGGGAACATGGGTAGGAGGTGAGGGAGTGTAGGAGACGTTGAAATAGGAGAAGGTGCTAATGGAGCTTGATGTGTTCTCTTTCCCTCAGTTTTCTTCCTTGAAACCAAAACAGGATTTCCTTTCCTCCCACTCTGAAGAAGGAGATGGAGAAGACAGTCAGAACGCCAGGGGATGGGTCACCTTTCATTTCATTAGGAATAGAAATGAAAATGTGTGAAATATGGAATATGCTGCATTGAATGAGCACACATAGTTCACATCAACAACCTCCAACAGGGGAGAAACCACTTAAAGGTATGGAGTGTGGGAAAAGTTTCAGTCAGAGTGGACACCTCAGTATACATCAACGGACACAAACAGGGGAGAAACCATGTAAATGCATGGAGTGTGGAAAGAGATTTAGTGATAATGGACAACTTAGAAGACATCAACGGACTCACACAGGGGAGAAACCATTTAAATGTATAGAGTGTGGAAAAAGCTTCAGTTTCAATGCAACCCTCCGAAGACATCAACAAACTCACACAGGAGAGAAACCATATAAATGTATGGAGTGCGGAAAGAGTTTCAGTCAGAGTGGACACCTCAATATACATCAAGGGACTCACACGGGTGAAAAGCCATATAAATGTATGGAGTGTGGAAAGAGATATAGTGATAATGGACAACTTAGAACACATCAACGGATTCACACAGGAGAGAAACCATTTAAATGCATGGACTGCGGAAAGAGCTTTAGTGATAATGGATCCCTTGAAAACATCAATGGACTCACACAGGGGAGAAACCATTTAAAAGCATGGAGTGTGGAAAGACCTTCAGTCAGAATGCAATACTTCAAACACATCAGTGGACTCACACAGGGGAGAAACCATTTAAATGTATGGAGTGTGGAAAGAGCTTTAGTGACAATGGATCCCTTAGAAAACATCAACGGACTCACACAGGGGAGAAACCATATAAATGTATGGAGTGCGGAAAGAGCTTTAGTGATAATGGATCCCTTAGAAGACATCAATGGACTCACACAGGGGAGAAACCATATAAATGTATGGAGTGCGGAAAGAGTTTCAGTCAGAGTGGACACCTCAATATACATCAAGGGACTCACACGGGTGAAAAACCATATAAATGTATGGAGTGTGGAAAGAACTTCAGTTTAAATGGAAACCTTAGAATACATCAACGGACTCACACAGGGGAGAAACCATTTAAGTGCATGGATTGCGAAAAAAGCTTTAGTTATGATGGATCCCTTAGAAAACATCAACAGACTCACACAGGAGAGAAAACATTTAAATGCATGGAGTGTGGAAAGAGCTTCAGTCACAAAGCAATACTTCGAACACATCAACGGACTCACACAGGAGAGAAACCATATAAATGTATGGAGTGCGGAAAGAGCTTTAGTGGTAATGGATCCCTTAGAAAACATCAAAGGACTCACACAGGGGAGAAGTCATATAAATGTATGGAGTGCGGAAAGAGTTTCAGTCAGAATGGACACCTCAATATACATCAACGGACTCACACAGAAGAGAAACCATATAAATGTATGGAGTGTGGAAGGAGCTTTTGTGATAGTGGATCCCTTAGAAAACATCAACGGACTCACACAGGGGAGAAACCATATAAATGTATGGAGTGCGGAAAGAGCTTTAGTGATAATGGACAACTTAGAACACATCAAACGACTCACAGGGGAGAAACCATTTAAATGCCTGGAGTGCGGAAAGAGTTTCAGTCAGAATTTTGGACATTCAATAACACCAGTGGATTCCACAGGGGAGAAACCAATTAACTGTATGGAGTGCGGAAAGACCTTTAGTGAAAATGGAACCCTTAGAACACATCATGGACTCACACAGTTGAGAAACTATTTAAATGCCTGGAGTGTGGAAAGAGCTTCAGATTCAATGCAACCCTTAGAAGACATCAACAGACTCACACGGGTGAAAAACCTTATAAATTTATGGAGTGTGGAAATGTCTTTGATCGGAGTGGAAATCTCAGAAAACATCAGCAGACTTACAATGGAGAAACCATTTAAATGTATGGAGTGTGGAAGGAGCTGCAGGCAGAGTGGAATCCTTGATTTTCATCAACAAACTCACACAAGATACAAACCATATAAATGTCAGCAAAGGCGATGAGAGTTTCAGTCCTAGTGGAACATCAACAGACATGCACAGGAAGAACTTTTTGCTAAAATGTCTGCAAAAATTTTGTAATCCACATTAAGTAATGATATAGGGCGGTAGTTCTTAAGTTGAGTCTTTTCAGTCTCTGTCTTTGGTATGAGTGTAATGTATGCTTCTTTCCACGATTCTGGTGCCCTTTTCCCCTCCATAATCTCATTGCAGACTTCCTTTAACGGTTGCACTAACCACTCCTTCAAAGCTTTGTAGTATCTGGAAGTCAGCCCATCTGGTCCTGGAGATTTGCCCAACTGCATGTTTTGGATGGCACCCTCTATCTCTTGTTCTGTTATCTTCTGATTTAGATCCACTTTGCTTTGATAAGAGATTTTTTGTAATCCATATTGCTTGAGAAACTCGTCTATATCTTCTTCCTTCTGCGGCCCTTGTGCATATAGTTTTTTAAAATAGCTCAGAAAGCAATTCCTGATCTCATTAGGTTTATATATATTCTTTCCATCAACTTCTAGGCTTGTAACCGTATTTAATTTCTGTCTTTTCTTCATTTGCCAAGCCAGAAGTTTGCCACATTTGTCTGCAGATTCGAATGTCTTTTGTCTCATTTGTTTAATCTTCCATTCAATCTCTTGGTTCGTCAATTCCATATACTGTGTCTGGTATAACTTGATCTCTCTCAAGATCTCCTGGGATTTTGGTTTGGATCTCAATTTCTTCTCTCCTTCTTTTATCTTTTCCAAAATCCTATCCTTCTTTTCATTTTGATTTCTCTTCTTTATTGAGTTTTGTTGTATTAAGAATCCTCGCATCACTGCTTTACTTGCGTCCCAGATTACTCTTTTTTCCACATCTGTTTTTAAATTTATTTCAAAATAGTCCTTTAGGGTTTTTTGGGCCTTTTTGTGGATCTCCTCATCTCGAAATAGGGTATCATTCATCCTCCATCTAAATGAACCAGCTGTTGGGAATTTCATCTCCATCTTAATGGTGTTATGGTCGGAGCAAGTCTTTGGGCAGATTTCCACTTTCTTAATCTTTGGAGCCATCCCACTAGTAATCCAAATTTGGTCGATTCTGGTCCAGGTCATCATAGCTTCAGAGAAGACGGTTCCCTCTCTCTCGAGAGGGTTCCTTGTCCTCCAAATATCAATCAAATCCATATTTTCAGTCATTTCAAAAAAGTCTTTGGTAATCTCCCATCTTTGGAGATTGTCTGTCTTTGAGCTTTGTCCATATTCGTGGATACTACTCCATTCATGTCTCCCATCATAATTAGATTGTAATCCAAATAGTCCAATAATGTCTCATGCAACTTCTTAAAAAATTCTGACTTCCCTTCATTAGGTGCGTAAATCCCTAAAATCAAAAATTTTTCACCTTGAACTTGGATTTCAACTGCCAAATATCTCCCTTGTTCATCTTTAAACATAAATTTCGGGGAAAGTTTTTCCTTTGCATAGATTACCACTCCTCTTTTTTTAACTTTGTCTGATGAAATAAATTCTTGACCTAATCTCTTGTTGATGAGTAGCTTCCTATGCAATCTTGGCACATGAGTTTCCTGCAAACAAATCAAGTCCAGATGTTCCTTTTTCAATAGGTGAAATACATTTTTTCTCTTACGAGGAAGGTTCAAACCGTTACAATTCCAGCTTAAAAGTTGCAGAGCCATATTGAAACTATTTGCCTCCTGTCGCTCCGAGTAGCTGTTCTTCTTCTGTCGGTAGTTTAAGTCCAAACGACAAATTTAAGCTGTCTGTTACTTCTTTTGTCTCTGGTGTTAGTTCCGCTCCCACTGTTCCTTTCAGAAGGTCTTCCCTGTAGTCTTTCAAAAATTGGTCTCGATCTTGAACTGTTCTTATCCTGGTTTTCCTTCCTTTAAATTTAAAGGATAGGCCTTGAGGGAATTCCCACCTGAAAGGTATTTCGTTCTTCTTCAGCAGACCCACTAGTTCTTTATATAGTGCTCTTGCATCCAGAATCTCTTTTGGTATGTCTTTAAAAATCTCCACAAAAGAATTCTCAATCTCGAGAGTTCTTTGAAAATGCAAACTCAGTATTTTATCTCTTTCTTCTTTTGATCTTAAAGTTATCAGGCAATCCCTTGGCTTTTTCCTGCCTTGCCTTCTGCCCAATCTGAAAGCAGTCACTATTTTAACTTCTTCCTTCTCCAGCTCCTCTTGCCAAAAATCCGAAAATTCTTTTAAAAGGAAGTCCACCAAGTTATCTCCCTCACTTTCAGGAACTGCTCTCAATCTTAAATTCCTTTCCTTCCTCTGCAGGTCAAGCATAGACAGGGCTAATGTGTGATCTTCTAGTTTTTTGCAAACTGGCTCTATTTTTCCCTGTGTAGCATCTGCAGAGACTTTGGCCTCCTCAGCAGAGACCTTAGCTTCTTCTGCAATTTTACGTATGTTGGCAGGGTCCTCTAATATTTTATTAATAGATTCTGTGTTAGACGTCACTCTTTTCCCTAATTCATTCACACTTTGTGTGTTCTGATCAAGTTTTATTGAGAGTTCTGTCAACTTTTTGCTATTTTCCAGTCCCTGCTTTGTCAGAGATTCCAAAGACTCATTTATCTTGACTAAAGCTTGTGTTACAGCATCTGATGTCATTGTTGTTTTTATCTGGCCAGTTGCAGCTGGTGCCGTAGGGATGCCTGAAGCTGAAACTCTACGCTGTTGTGAAGGTTTTGTCTTGTATGGTCTACTAGATCTAGTTGTTGTTTCTTCGCTCATTGCCTGGCCAAGGTCACTCTCATGCCTGGGTTGTTTTTAAAGGGAAATTTCCACTGCCTTAATAGTTACAGTCCAAATTGCAACAATTACCAGAATGTCCTCTAGGGGGAAAAAGTTTCCACAGCTTCTGAAACAAAATGTCTTATAGTCAATCCCCTAGAATTTTCCAATAGTCAATTTGCAACAGTTTCTTGTATTTCCAGAGATCAACAAAACAGTAATTTTGTAACTCTCCTGAGCCCAATAACTTTAAAACAAGGAAACTTTCCAAGTAGCTATTTAACTCACTGACAGTTCTCTTCCGGCATCCTCGCTTAGACAGTCCGTTTCAGAGGAAATTGACACAGCGGTAAAAGTTTTTTTTTAAAACTCCTTTCCAGCAGGTTTAAATCAGAAATTCAACCCCCTTCTGCTCCTGCCAGCCAAAGGGGGAATTTTTAAGTCCAATGTCTAGTTCGCTTAGTTCTTTAAGATCTTTCCAAGGTTGCAGCTTTTAAATTTCTTTGCTGTATGCTTTTGCAGTCCGGGAAAGGCTGACTTCCTTACTTTAAAGCCAATCCCGTTTTCAGCCGAAATTCTTTGAAATAGTTGTAAATTCCGAATTAGTTTCAGTCCTACTCACAGGTTTTAATTTGTAGTCCAAATTTCAGGAAGGAATCGGCGCTCTCCGGCTATGGCGATGCGGCTTCGCTTCACGAGCTGGGTAACGACTCTCAGCGCCGTGCTTCACCCCCGCTGCCGTTCCGGAGCCTTTAAAAAGGCTCTTTCGCGATTTCGGGGGGGGCGCGATGGTGCCTACCGAGTCTCCTTGTTTACAGGCTTCAGCGCCTGTAATTTTTAGGGGTTCCCGCTTCGCCGTAGCGACAGGACCCGAACTCGAAAAGCAGACCCCCTCCGGAGCTCGGAGGCAGATCCGCCATTAGCCGATGGCGCCGACCGGAAGTCTCCCCTGTGTGTGTTTTTTACCTCAGTGTGGGACTTGCTCTACACGTGGCCCGTACTCCGGTTATACTTAGCTCATGCCCTGGAGTTGCTCTACTCAAACATGCAAGACAGTTTTTGCCACAAACTGTCTCACACCCACCACTGCATGATCTCCAAACACTTCTTCTTCTCCAGAACTTCATCCCTGCCTCCTGCGCGTTCTGAAGAAAACTTGAAATACTGAAATGGAATGGGAGATTTCCCCACAAGCCTTATTTCAAGAGGGGGAAGGAGGTGCTGCAGGTACGAGGAAAGTCTCCTGGTGGGTCCCATATTCACTCATGAACCCCATGGGGCAACCCCAGAGTTCCTGCTTATTCTGGGGATTGGAAAAGATAGTACTTTTCCATAGTCCAAGAAGTTATTATTGAGTCATGCTGATAGGGAGTTTCCCTAGCAGAGGACCACAGTGCATATTACCATCATACTGATTTTACTTACAGATGGGTAGCCGTGTTGGTCTGCCATAGTCGAAATAAAAAAATTCCTTCCTGTAGCACCTTAAAGACCAACTAAGTTAGTTCTTGGTATAAGCTTTCGTGTGCATGCACACTTCTTCAGATCTGAAGAAGTGTGCATGCACACGAAAGCTTATACCAAGAACTAACTTAGTTGGTCTTTAAGGTGCTACAGGAAGGAATTTTTTTATTTCGACTGATTTTACTGTTGTTTCTGCTTTTGCTGTCATGGACTGGCTAGGTTCGTGGGGTGGGGAGGCACCAGCTGGGAGACCCACAAAGGAAGAAGTTTCAGATCCTGGGGACTGGTGGTGGGATGCCAATGTGCAGAAAGCGGTAGAAAAGGGAGCAGAATGGAAGGGGGAGGTGTTGCAAGCAGAGGAGGAAAGAGGGTTTGGTGAGCAGGAAGAGGCTGGGGCAGAGAGCAGTTCAGGAGAGGAGGGAGAAGAGGAGGGGGGCAGGAGACCCAGAGGAGGCCGGCTGCTGAAGCAACCAGGGAGACTCCCCTTGCTGCGACCAGCTCCCCTCTCCCCTGGTCTCCTAGAGAACACAGAGAAACCCGGTTCAGACCCCATGATCCTGCACATGATATTAAGAGGGTGTTTCCCTGCCCCCCAACATGCCTCACTTGAATCTCGTTGACAATGAACTGTATTTTCAGCCCAATCACCCCGTTTGGAGAGCTCTTTTTGGATCTCCTTGCATTCTGTCTTTATTTGAACACTCCTGGACAATTTACTGCCAGCAGCAAACTTTGCTCACTCCTAACTCTAGATCATTAATGAACAGGTTGAAAAGCCACAGGTCCCAAAACTGATCTATAGGGGACTCCACTTTCTGCTTCTCTCCATTCATAGGAGTGTTCGTTTATTAATATGTGTTCCTCCCTCCCCCCATCCTTCTGTGCTGCGGAGGAAACCCTGCGGAAAAATTCTGGGGTGAATTTCGCTTCCCCACATATCCAACACTGCTCAGCATTCAGGAAAATGGAAGAGGAAAGCTGGCCACAATCCAAGAGACTGAGGTCAGCAGAAAGCAAAGAAGAGTCTACTCAAAGGGAAGCTGCTTCAGCTTCCAGCCCGTCTGCTCCCACAATGGCTGAAGAAGAATTGCCCTTTGAGAATGGCAGAGCTGAATGGAAGCGGGCGAGGAAGCCCCACAATCGCTCCTGCTGGAGGAATAGGGGCACTGACCCCAATACTCAACGGTGATGACCTGGTCCTTTAGGGGCACTGTTACGCCATCAGGAACCCGGAGTCCCCCACACCTGCCTCCTTTGTCTGGATTCAACCTCAATCCCTTAGCTGCCATCCATCCTCCAACCACCTCCAGAAAGGCACACAGGGAATTCACTGCCTTCACTGGTACCAATTTAAAAGAGAGGAAGAGATGGGAGGAGCCTCCCCATTGTCTTTTCCTTCACAAATCCTTTCTTAAGGGCACATTTAAGATATGAATAGGGTGTGAGGCTGTGACCTGGCACAGATACTAAGTATTTATCATCACAAAAGACTGGCCAGGCTCCCCAGGCAATCCAATCAAGTGACCATTAACAGGTAACCTGGCAGACAGGAGGTAAACAAACCACTCAGATTTCTGCTGTAAACCGCCCTTTCTGTGATGGAGGTATGATGTATCGGGGGGGGGGTCTTGGGTTACACCCCATCTGTGATGTATGTATGATGTATGAAGGGGTGGTCTTGAGCTCCAGGGCAGGGCATTTAAAATGTCTATATAAGGCCTTGTGTGCCATTGTTCTGGGTTCCTCCTCCCTCCTGCGTGTGGTGAGTGAGGACCCTGTTGCAACAGATCAATAAAGATCAGGCTTACTAGCTGCTTTGCTTCTCAATATTCTCTGGTTGGCCACTGTTATTTTCTTCTACCAATAGGGAACCTACGTAAGGACTCTATATAGGCTCTTAGATACCCCATAAGGGGAAAAGGGCAGATTTTTTTGTTTAAAACACTTGCTTGGAACATTTATTTTATATATATTAGACCTTAAAATTCTTACAACAATTGCATATGGTTGCATGAACTTTTAAGACCTCTTCCCATTTCCCACAATACATTTTTTCACAGCATCATCCATACATCACAAATGTGTCACAAAGTAGGAGTGTTTGGAATTTAGAAACATGAGCCCATCACCCTGCCCTGTCAAGAACCCCAATTTCCCATACCTTTTAACTACCCTCTTCCCCAAAGAACCATAATAGTATTTACACATCCCCCCCAACTACAAGGCTTTCCTCCGCTTCTCCTCTGAATGCCTCAGGATTCAACCCACCATCCCGATGGATTTCTTCCTGAGGCATGTGCTGCCCTTGATCGCCTCCTGCCTCCTAAGGGATTATGGAGTCAGGGGGAGCCCTGGAGACCCCAATTCCAGAGGAGTCATTAGTCGTGGGAACCAAGGACATCCGTCAAACCGTTGAATTTTGGCGATTATCGGACGTTTCTACAGTTTTCTATATTGGATACTCGGAGGACACAGTACGATTCATGGTATCCGCCTCTTGCTACAATTGTATAGGCTGCTTCTCTGAGCCTCTTTGCTGTTGTGCATGGAAGGTGCCTGTGTCAACGGTCATTGTCCCGGCCTTAGTCAGAGGAGGTGGTGGGGACTTGGGGTTTTGGGGGAGTCGTATAACTGTCCCCCCATCCTGGTCTGAAGAGCACCAATACCTAAAACACGGGCGCACGGCTCGTGGCGTGGGGTGGGCGAGGGAAGGGTTTTGCAATATAAACATTATAGCGGGGGGACCCCACTTTGTAATTGGATTGCCAGGATCAGCCCGTCCCCCGCTCTCGTGATCCACAGATGGAAGAGGGGAGGAGGGAAACCTCCCCCCCGCAATTCCTCCCCTCCCCTCCCGGCACATCGTTCTCTCACCCCTCCCACACAACCCCAAATCCCGCCCCCATACGTTGCACCCATTCCTCCTCCTCCTCCTCCTCCTCTTCCTCCTCCCCTCCCAAACTGATTGCTTCTCCCGCAAGTGGAGCAACTGCGCTGGATTGCTTCTCTGCGCCGTAGCTCTAGGGGCGCGCGCTTTCAGAAAGGGGAGGGAGGAGGCAGGGGAGGACACCCCACCCGCGTGGATGTTGCAGGAAAGGAAAGGAGAATCGGGAGCGAGGACAAAGAGGTAAAGGGATTGCGGGGGGGGAGGGGCGGTAAGGACCCAGAGACCCCCGCCAGCTCCCCAAAGCGCCTTTCGTGGGCCCCACGGGCAGGGCCTGGATCCCTGCACGAGTGCTGCGGAGGGGGCTTTCCTTGGCCCCTAAGGTGCCCTGGCGGGGGCGGACATGGTGCCCCCACTCAGGAGGTCCCCACGAGGGACCCCTTGCCCCGTTTCCCCCAGGCAGGCATCCCTGGGGCTCTGTGGGCTCCACATGGAGAAAGGCGTGTCATGAATGGGTTAATGGGCGCGAGAGACGCCTGGATAGAGACCCCCGTGTGGCTCGTGTTGGGGGGGTGCTCTTGATGGAGATGTGGGGCGTGCAGGGCGAGCGGTGGGTGAGCCCCGATAAGGCGGCCTCTGGGTGCAGGGGAGACTCAGGGAAAGAGGGAGGGGTCGAGGAAGTCGGGGGGAGCATCCCTGGGGCAGGGAAGGGCAGCAATGGGGGGGGGGGAGCTAGGTAGTCCAGTCTTTGGGGCTTGTCTCCATCATGGCCCCCGCCAGCTCCCAAAAAGCATCTTTCGTGGGCCCCTTAGGCGCCTTGGCAGCGGCGGACATGGGACCCCCACCCAGGGGGTCCCCACGAAGGCCTCCTTGCCCCGTTTCCCCAGCACAGGCATCCCTGGGGCCCTGTGGGATCTGCACGGAGAAAGGCGGGCCATGAAAGGGTTAATGGGCGCGAGGGACGCCTGGATAGAGACCCCCGTGTGCTTCGTGTTGTGGGGGTTGTCCTCTGGATGGAGAGGTGGGGCGTGAAGGGTGAGGGTGAGCCACGCCAAGGCGGCCTCTGGGTGCAGGGGAGACTCAGGGAAAGAGGGAGGGGGTAGAGGAAGTCGGAGGGGGAGCATCCCTGGGGCAGGGAAGGGCAGCAATGGGGGGGGGAGCTAGGTAGATGATGGGGCTTGTCTCCATCATGTCGCCTGCCGGGATTCTCTGGAGGGGCCGCATTGGCTTCTTCCTCCCGCCCAAGAATCGGCCACCCCTTCAAAGCTACCAGTGGGATCCCTGGAAAGTGGGGGGTCGTGTCCCCCCACCCTTTCCTTCCTGCAACCTCTATCCTCCTCCCACCCCATAAGCCCCTGCCCTGTCCAGACACAGCCATTCTGCCAAGTCCATCAATGGGTCCTCCTGGAGAGGAGAGGAAATGCCAAGAGGAAGAGGGGAGGGGAGAGGCCTTCTCAGAAGCGGCTCTTTGTTTCTGCCATCCCACCCAGGAATCAGCCAGAAACCTTTTCCTCTCTCTCAGGCTTCCATCTTTAATGTCTTTTCCACTGCCAGCTTCATTGAGGATGAGGATAATGTACACCTGTCATCAGAAACAGGGGTGCAGAGTCCATGGAATGGCTCTCAGGATTGATACAGAAGTTGCACCTCAAAAGCATTTCTGTTCCTGTTATTCTTTGTAGGCAGTGTCAAAGTGACTGACAAGCTGAGATTCTTCCCAAAGGACCCATTTTCATGGTAGACAGTGCTTGTGGCTGGAGGCTCTACATACAAGGTGTGCTTATACAGGCCAAAGACTGCCAGTATTAGCACCGGTGAGGTGTGTGACCTCCCCAAATTTACAGACTGTATGTGAATGAGAGTTTGTGGGTGAGATTACCGTTTACGGCATCCCTGTGATTTTCTCCACCCATAACATTTCATGAACTGATATTGCAGTACGAATTCCAAAATATCTACAAAAAAATCACAATATAATAAGAATGATGGTAGTATTTCTCCCCTGCCTAACTGGCTGGGTTTCCCCAGCCACTCTGGGCAAATTACAGTACATATAAAAGACAGTAAAACATCAGACATTAAAAACATCCTGATACAGGGCTGCCTTCAGCTGTCTTCTAAATGTCAGATAGTTGCCCATTTCCTTGCCCTATGCCTGCTTACCTGTAACTTCGCTTCTCAATGGGGGTGGGGGGGTGAACCAGCAGAAGACCCTCGAAGGAGGACCTCAGTGTACAGACTGAGCGATGGGGGTGGAGACGCTCCTTCAGGTCTACAGAGAGTGAGGGTGTTTAGGGCTTTAGGTCAATGATCTTGCTCCTCCATAATGATTTCCACAGCAAGTCCGACATACAATTATCAGAGTAGGAAAAAAACTTCAGAGACAACAAAAAATTCCTTCAGCAAATAAATTTGTGACAGAAGGCATAACAGGAATCTATGCCTGAAAAATGCAATCACAGCAATTTAAAGGTCAGCACCAACAATGTGAATTGTGCTCAGAAATGTACTGGGAGTCAATGAAGATCCTTTCAGACTGGTGTTATGTTGTCTCAGCGGCTGCTCCCATTCTGTTCTCTAGCTGCCACATTCTGGATTAGTTGCAGTTTACGAATCACCTTCAAAGATAGCCCCATGTATCATATGGCAGTCGTCCAAGCGGGAGATAACCAGAGCATGCACCACTCTGGGGAGACAGTCTCCAGGCATGTAGGGTCTCAACCAGCATACCAGATGGAGCTGGCAGACAACTGCCCTGGACACAAAATTAACCTGCGCCTCCATGGACAGCTGTGAGTCCAAAATGACCCCCAGGTTGTGCACCTGTTCCTTTTCGGGCACAGTTACCTCCATCAGGTCTAGGGAGTCTCCCACATCTGCCTGCCCCCTTTTCCCCTTGGACAGTATTTCTGTCTTGTCAAGATTCAACCTCAATCTGTTAGCCGCCATCCATCCTCCAAGTGCCTCCAGAAACTCACACAGGACCTTCACTGGTTCCAATTTAAAAGAGAGGAAGAGCTGGGTATCATCCACATACTGGGGAACACGCAGCCCAAACCCGCTGATGATCTCTCCCAGTGACTTCGTATAGATATTAAAAAGCATGGGGGAGAGGACGGAGCCCTGAGGCACCCCACAAGTGAGAGCCCAGGGGTCTGAACACTCATCCCCCAACACCACTTTCTGGACATGGCCCAGGAGGAAGGAGGGGAACCACTGCACAGCAGTGCCCCCAGATCCCCTAGAGGGTCCAGAAGGATACCATGGTAAAGGTCTCCAAAGCTGCTGAGAGAACCAGCAGAACCAGGAAAGAGCTTTCCCCTTGGTCTCTAGCCCACCGGAGATCATCAAGCAGTGCAACCAGGGAAGTTTCTGTCGTATGATGAGGCCTGAATCGCAATTGGAGGGATAATGGTGGCAGAAGCTTTCCTGGTCCTACCCCTTCAAAAGCTCCAGGCCCAAGACTTTCATTAGCTTTCAAGGGGCCATCGGAGTTGCTGGAAGTAGGTGTCCAGGACACCATCCAACCGTCTTAGAGAGTCCACTCTGGATTTCTGTAAGTTTTCCTCCATAGCATTTTCTTCTCCTGAAGATAATTCAAGAGGAAGTGAGGGAGTGCACCAAAGTATTACGACCAGAGATTTCCTTCCCGTTGGGCTTCCTTCCCCGGTTGACGAGCCCCATCTGCCCTGACTTTCCTCTGCAGAATGGGCACAATCTGCCTTCTTGACTGTGGGATTCACTGTTGTTCTCATCCTTTCCATCCACCAGAGCCTGCCATCACCCACAGCAGAATTTCCCAACCCACCAAGAATTTGAGACCCATCAGCTATCCTCACTTGGTTTAGCTGGCCGGTTGAAGCCGTTCCTGGGATTGTGGCCCCTGTTGCATGCTGACAGCTTCTGGAAGCCAAAGGTGAAACATGACATTTCCCCCACCAAAGGTACTACCGCTCCCCTAACACCCCATGACATCGTATGATTATGATCTTTAAGACAGAACAGGAATAAATTCATGTCCCCAGAAATAACACAACTTCAGGCCATTAGTGAATCAATACTACATTTTCAAGGTACTACACATTCCACTAACTACAGTTTATCTCTTTGCCTTGAATATCCTGCTTTTCAGTGTCATTTTAGGATAGTCCTGCATCAGAAGATGGGCACGAGATCAGACAGCACATCATTCTTTAAGAAATCATGCTGCTTTATGGAACATTGATTGAGGATTTGGAAAGGTGCTCTTGAATTACTATCATCTGACATGGCAACTTCAGTTCCTAAAAATTGGGAACATGGGTAGGAGGTGAGGGAGTGTAGGAGACATTGAAATAGGAGAATGTGCTAATGGAGGTTGATGTGTTGTCTTTCCCTTAATTCTCTTCCTTGAAACCCAACAGGATTTACTTTCCTCCCACTCTGAAGAAGGAGATGGAGAAGACAGTCAAAACTCCAGGGAATGGTGCACCTTTCGTTTCATTAGGAATAGAAATTAAAATGTGTAATATTCTTCATTGAATGAGCACACATAGTTCACATCAACGACCTCCAACAGGGAAGATACCATTTAAAGGTATGGAGTGCGGAAAGAGTGTTAGCAATAATGGAAAACTTAGAAGACATCAACATAATAGCACAGGGGAGAAACCATATAAATGTATGGAGTGTGGAAAGAGCTTCAGTCAGAGTGGACACCTAAATATACATCAACGGATTCACACAGGGGAGAAACCATATAAATGTATGGAGTGTGGAAAGAGCTTCAGTCAGAGTGGACACCTCAATATACATCAACGGACTCACACAGAGGAGAAACCATATAAATGTATGGAGTGTGGAAAAAGCTTTAGTGATAATGGAAAACTTAGAAAGCATCAAGGGACTCACACAGGGGAGAAACCATTTAAATGTATGGAGTGTGGAAAGAGCTTCTGTTTCAATGCAAACCTTAGAACACATCAACGGATTCACACAGGGGAGAAACCATATAAATGTATGGAGTGCGGAAAGAGCTTTAGTGATAATGGACAACTTAGAAAACATCAACGGACTCACACAGGGGAGAAACCATATAAATGTATGGAATGTGGAAAAAGTTTCAGTCGGAGTGGACACCTCAATATACATCAACAGACACACACAGGAGAGAAACCATTTAAATGTATGCAGTGTGGAAAGAGCTTTAGTGATAATGGATACCTTAGAACACATCAACGGACTCACACAGGGGAGAAACCATTTAAATGTATGGAGTGTGGAAAGTGCTTCAGTGAGAATGGAAGCCTTAGAACACATCAACGGACTCACACAGGGGAGAAACCATATAAATGTATGGAGTGTGGAAAGTGCTTCAGTGAGAATGGAAGCCTTAGAACACATCAACGGACTCACACAGGGGAGAAACCATTTAAATGTATGGAGTGTGGAAAGAGCTTTAGTGATAATGGAAATCTTAGAAAACATCAACGGACTCACACAGGGGAGAAACCATATAAATGTATGGAATGTGGAAAGAGTTTCAGTCGGAGTGGACACCTCAATATACATAAACAGACACACACAGGAGAGAAACCATTTAAATGTATGCAGTGTGGAAAGTGCTTCAGTGAGAATGGAAGCCTTAGAACACATCAACGGACTCACACAGGGGAGAAACCATTTAAATGTATGGAGTGCGGAAAGAGCTTTAGTTTCAATGCAACCCTTAGAATACATCAACGGACTCACACAGGGGAGAAACCATTTAAATGTATGGAGTGTGGAAAGTGCTTCAGTGAGAATGGAAGCCTTAGAACACATCAACGGACTCACACAGGGGAGAAACCATTTAAATGTATGGTGTGTGGAAAGTGCTTCAGTGAGAATGGAAGCCTTAGAACACATCAACGGACTCACACCGGGGAGAAACCATTTAAATGTATGGAGTGTGGAAAGTGCTTCACTGAGAATGGAAGCCTTAGAACACATCAACGGACTCACACAGGGGAGAAACCATATAAATGTATAGAGTGTGGAAGGAGCTTTAATGATAATGGAAAACTTAGAAAACATCAACAGACTCACACAGGGGAGAAACCATATAAATGTATGGAGTGTGGAAAGAGCTTCAGTCAGAGTGGACACCTCAATATACATCAACAGACTCACACAGGGGAGAAACCATTTACATGTATGGAGTGCGGAAAGAGCTTTAGTGATAATGGAAAACTTAGAAGACATCAACAGACTCACACAGGGGGGAAACCATTTAAATGCATGGAGTGCGGAAAGAGCTTCAGCCAGAATGGACACCTTAGAAAACATCAGCAGACACACAGTGGAGAAACTGTTTAAATGTATGGACTGTGGAAGGAGCTCCAGTCAGAGTGGAACCCTTGGATTTATGTCAACAAACTCAAACAAAAGCCAAACCTTATAAATATCAGGAAAGTAGATAGAGGTTCAGTCCTAGTGGAAATTCTAAATCAACAGACTCACGGACAGGAAGAACTTTAGTACTTGAAACCCGTCAAACCTTCAACAAACTCAAAGAGGAGAAGCAGTTTAAATGAAAAGATTGCAAAAAGTGCTTTATTTACAATGGAGTGTTTAAGGAACATCCAGAGACTCTCACATGTAAGAACCCATTTAAATGTATGGAGTGTGGGACATCTTCCTCTCAGAGTCCACTCTTTTCTTCACAGAAATGAACTCACCAGGAAATTGGTCTTTAAAACATGTTGTGTATGTGAAGTTCTGGTATTTATGTGTAAAACTGTATAGTAATGAAATATTGAAGGCAATGTCAAACAATGTGATTATAATCCAAGATGTAATATACCTTTCGATAGAGAAGGGAAGAGGGTTTATCTGGATTACTTGGTGGTCAGTGAGGGCTGGGCGATATATTGTCCATTACTGGTTTCTTGACCACATCATGATAACCTTTCAAAAACAATTGATATGGCAACACACCACAGATCACAGTGTGTGTTTCTGGGATGTGCCTGCAAGGAGCGGCAGAAAGCTTTGCTTCGTGAAGTCCCTGCAGATGCCGAGTTCCTGACTTCCCTCCCAGACGACAGGAAGCGAAAGACACACATCCTTTGCCCTGTGCCCTTCCAGCCTCTTTCCTCCCTTGCTCCCTTATGCCAGTATGTGTACCTGATCCGGATATCCTGTGTGGTGTATTTTTTTACTGCTGAAACTGGATTTGCTCTCAGGAGCTAAGTTTTGTGCCTCACTGGGGACCCAGTGAGAACTGCAGGCTTTGAAAGCTCAGTAAACTATTACTAAAGAAGTCCTGCTGCCTCTGTGTTTTTGACCTCAGCATGGGAATTGCTTTACACGTGGCCCCTACCCTGCCAATACTTAGCTTATGCCCTGGAGTTGCTCTACTCAAGAATGCAAGACGGGTGCATATGTGTGTGACTGGTTTTTGCACCAAACTCTCTCACCCCCACCACCACATGATCTCCAAACACTGCTTCTTCACCAGAACTTCATCGCTGCCTCCTGCGCGTTCTGAAGAAAACTTGAAATACTGAAATTGAATGGGAGATTTCCCCCCAAGCCTAATTTCAAAAGGGGAAAGGAGGGGCTGCAGGTACCAGGAAAGTCTCCTGGGGGGGCATCTTCACTCATGAACCCCATGGGGCAACCCCAGAGCTCCTGCTTATTCTAGGGTTTGGGAAAGAGTATTTTTCCATAGTCCCAGAAGTTTTGATTCAATCATGCTACTCAGGAGTTTTCCTACCAGAGGACCACAGTGCTGTGGCTGCTGTTGTTGTCATGGACTGGCTGGTGAGGGGGGGGGGAGGCACAAGCTGGGGGACCAACAAGGGGAAAAGGCTCAGATCCTGGGGACTGGTGGTGGGATGACAATGAGTAGAAAGAGGGAGAAAATGGAGCAGACCGGAAGGGGAGGTGTTGCAAGCTGAGGAGGAAACAGGGTTTGGTGAGCGGGAAGAGTCTGGGGCAGAGAACAGTTCAGGCTCAGAGGGAGGAGAGGAGGGGGCCTGGAGACCCATAGGAGGCCGGCTGCTGAAGCATCCAGGGAGACCCCCCCCCTTCCTGCTGCGACCAGCACATGCTTATGCGTCTGGCGGTTATAACTCTTAGAATGTGGGGATCCCATTTTTCAAGCAAAGCCATAACCAAAACAAAAACCCGCCAGCATTTCCCCAGGTCTTTCTTGTCCTGACAGTCATTTGTCTTCTCTACGAAAGACTCTACAAAGTCCTTCTCCCTCTTTTTCCCATGGGGTCCCACCAATCTTTTCTGCCTCTTACACGCAATGGAAAAGAGTCCCTTTCCATTGGACGCCTGGCAGCCCAGTGCCAAATCCGGCTGCTCCAGAGAGAAAGGAAAGGAATTGTAAACGCCCTTGCGCTCTGACGTGCACCAGTCACTTCCTCTCGGATCTTTGTGCTGCCGGTGCAGCTGCATTTACGAGAAAAAGAGAAATTGGAAACCGAGCCCAAGTCCCTTGCTATCCAAAGTGGCCACTTGGACCAGCCTTGGGGCGTCTTCCTTGGGAAAAAGGAAAAGTTTCAAATCTCAGGTTCACCGACAGGGAATGAGAGCTTTGATTGGCGTTCTCCCCTTGCAGTTCATTGCCTCTCTAATTGCAGAACCCCAAGTCTCCCGTTCTCCCCTCCCTCTCCTCGCTACCTCTTGCCAGGAAGGCTGGGAGTGAAGACCGTCAGCAAAAGATACAGCAAAGGATGAGAATCTTGGTTGCTGGGTGTTTCAGAGAATCCCGCCCACAATCTTCTCCATTCCTAGACTCACGTCCGCATGCGCTGCTCCTGGCCATCCCAGGGTCTTTTACTAGATTAATTTATGGCCGGCCTGGGGCTGAAAATAATCTACCAAAAAACTAAATTACTGACAAAAAGCCTCACAATGGAAGAAAAAAAAGAACTTCAAGAAAAAACAGGCCTGGAAATTAAAAATAAGGTTAAATACCTAGGGATCTGGATTTCAAATAAAAGTTTAAATGTATATGAGAATGATTCTAGTAAAAAATATATGGAAAAAAATATATGGAAACCTAGACCAAACTCCATCCCTCACTCTGGGGAAGAGTCTCGGTTGTGAAAATGAATATCCTCCCCAAAATGATTTTCTTATTCCAAACAATACCCATTTTAGGAGAAATGAATTGTTCTAAGGAGTGGAAAAGGGAAATATCTAGATTTATATGGAGTGGAAAGAAACGGAGAATTAAACACCGGTTATTAACAGATCAAAAGGAGAGAGGAGGTTTTGCATTGCCAGATTTGGAATTCTACCATGCGGTGGCAGGATTGGTTTGGATAAAAGACTGGATTACACTAAAAGATATGGACCTATTAGACTGGGAAGGCCACGAGAATCGGTCTGGATGGCACACTTCTTTAATATACGGAAAGGTGAAGGTCCACAGGGGATTTTTGAGCCATGTGATAAGAAAATTGTGATATAAAATCTGGAAGAAATATAAAGGACTACTTGAGCCAAAAATACCCTTGTGGACATCACCAAGAGAAGCCATATACTCATGTTAGAATATTTACAACTAGCAAAACTGATGGGAAGAGTTAGAGGAGTATTGAACCAGAAAATATTTGGAGAATGGAGAATATTTGAGGATTATAGAAGATCATATTGTACCAACCACACCATATTAGCAGAACTTGAGTGATACTTGTAAACACAACAAATGCTGTTTGTGGAGTAGACTGGAACAATATTAAAGAATATAAAACTGTGGGGGAAAACAACGGCAGTATAAACAGTACCATGAGAATGATTGAAAGTCTCATTTTGTCAGAAGTCTTTTTTATTTAATTAGGAAGATTAAGTTTTTTTATGCACATAAATCTGCTTTTTCTGCTTTCCTTTTTCTGTATTTTCTTTCCTTTTTTCTTAATTGTTTTTCTTAATTGTCTTTTTTGCAGTATGAGATTGTAAATTCTTTGTATATGTGTGTAGTTTAAATCAATAAAGATTATGTTAAAAATAAATCAATTTGTGGCCGGCCTGATGAAGCGTTGCTTTCTCTGGTTAGCCCCGCTGGAACTCCACTTCTTTCCAGACCCTGGGGTCACTAGAGGACTGGTGGCTGCTCCTGGCAAATGGCCTGGTGTGCGCTGGATCACCAGTCCTTCCGTGCCCCCAGAATTCGTCCAACCGAAGGTCCCATCTGGGGTGCCATCTGTTGTAAACAAAAGCTGCCCTTCTTCCCTTATGGGGGAAAGAAGAGCCCTTTATAGAGACCCTTGTAGGTTCTCCATCGGTAGGAAAAAACAACAGAGGCAACCAGAGAATATTGAGAGGCAAAGCAGCTAGTAAGCCTGATCTTGATTGATCTGTTGCAACAGGGTGCTCCCCTAACACGCAGGAAAGGAGGAGGACCCAGAACAAAGGTGTGCCTGCCTTTATATAGACATTTTAAATTCCCTGCCCTGGAGCTCCAGACCACCCCTCCATACATCATACATACATCACAGAAGGGGTGTAACCCCAGACCACCCCCCAGAAACATCATACCTACATCACAAAAAAGGTGGTCTACAACAGAAATTTGAATGTTGTTGTTTTTCCTGTCTGCCAGGTTATCTGATAATGCCTTATCTGATTCCCTTTACTGGTAGTCTGGCCATTCCTTTGAGATGGTGATTTCCCAATTCCTGAGACAATGGGAAGGTTCCCTCACCCACTCCCTCCTTGCAGAGAAAACGTTTGGTCAGTTTGGGAGTCAAAATGGTTTCAGGACGGTCTTCCTGTGCTGCTCCAGACATGTGGTTGACATATCTATGTATGCGCTTGCTTGGTACATTTATGAACATTTATTATATATATAAGACCTTAAATTTTTTATTACATGATTCATCCAGACCAGCCTTTCACATGATGAATTCTGCATTTATGTTAAATAAGCAGGAAGACAATATACAGCCTTGTCGTACTCCTTTCCTAATTTTGAACCAATCAGTTGTTCCATATCCAGTTCTAACTGTAGCTTCTTGTCCCACAAAGAGATTTCTCAGGAGACAGATGAGGTGATCAGGCACTCCCATTTCTTTAAGAACTTGCCATAGTTTGCTGTGGTCGACACAGTCAAAGGCTTTTGCATAGTCAATGAAGCAGAAGTAGATGTCTTTCTGGAACTCTAGCTTTCTCCATAATCCAGCGCATGTTTGCAATTTGGTCTCTGCCTCTTCTAAATTTGGTTCCTCTGCCTCTTCAAAATCCAGCTTGCACTTCTGGGAGTTCTCAGTCCACATACTGCTTGAGCCTGCCTTGTAGCATTTTAAGCATAACCTTGCTAGCGTGTGAAATGAGTGCAATTGTACAGTAGGTAGAGCATTCTTTGGCACTGCCCTTCTTTGGGATTGGGATTCATGTGTTGCAATCATTCAGTTTGTACAAACACGACACTCACACACGACATAGGCAACACTTCTGTTATAAATTCATAGAAAATCAGCCGTACATCGGATCTGCACCGTTCGACTTTTATTTTGCACCATGAGGGAAGGACTATCAAAGGGGGGAGACTTGACACAAGGCAGCCAATACGTCTGCAGTTAGCCCTACTCAATTGCCATGCCAACCTTGATGTTCCTGGACAGAAGATCATTCCACTCACAAAGGGCCTGCATATGGAAGTGGATTCAGTACAGACTGAAACACAGGACAGTGACCAGCCCTTCCCTCTGGGGGAAGGAAACAGTGAACTCCTCTTTGTCCTCAGGAATGTAATCATGGGGAGGGGAAAGAAGGAACCGGACAGGTGACAAGACCCTCAGGTTACCACCACAACTCCTCCTCCTTCAAAGAAGTCACACTTCTCTGAAGTCTCTCAGCCCCACTCACCTTACAGAGTGTTTGTTGTGGGGGAGGAAGGGAAAGGAGAATGTTAGCCGCTTTGAGACTCCTTTGGGTAGTGATAAAGCAGGATATCAAATCCAAACTCTTCTTCTTCTTCTTCCTGAACCCCTCCTCTTTGTGATGTGTCAATGATGTAGTCATGATGTAATCATGATGTAGTCATGATGTAGTCTTGGGGGTGTAGCATGGGGGATTAGCAGCTAATAAAAGTTGGGGTCTTCTTTTGTTGGGGGCTTCCATCTCGTTCCACCTGGTGGCAGGTGGGAGTCCTGTGGCGACAGTCTTCAATCAAGACCAAGCCTACTGGCTCCTCTTTTGCTCTGCTCTTCCTGGCTGGTCTCCTTGTTTCTTGTCCAAGGGATCCCTCAGATTTCTCCCTTAAGACATGGAATCTGTTTCTTGCTACAATTGTATCGGCTGCTTTTCTGAGCCTCTTGGCTGTTGTGCATGGACGGTGCCTGTGTCTGTTAACGGAAAAATCTGAGGGCTCCCTTGGACAAAAACAAAGACACCAACCAGGATAACTTGGAGCAAAACAGCAGCCTGTAGGCTTGGCCTTTATTGAACTGTTGCAACAGGGAGCTCCCCTCACTTGCAGGAGAGAGGAAGGACCCAGAAAAATGCTGTGCAAGGGCTTATAAAGACTTTTGAAATTGCCACCCTGTAGATCAAGACCACCCCCAGAAACATCATGCATACATCACAGAAAGGAGGGGTTGAGGGAGGGGTGGTGGTGGTAACCTGAGTGAAATATACTCAGAGTCGCAAAGTGATTTCATGCTCTTTATTCAGCTCATAGTGGTGAGGAGGAATGAATAATTGTCCCCTCACAGTATCTGCTTTATATACATTATTTACACAATGGGCTGCACATGATTGGCTAATTCTGGAATTCTACTGTAAGCCAATCAGGTTGTGGATTCACTTCTATCTGGAGCAGGATTGGGTGGTTCCTGCCAACCAATCATACTGCTGCATTGTTCTAGGACCAATCAGACTGCTGCATTCTGAATCCTATTGTTCTAGGACCAATCAGACTGCTGCCTTTTGGATCCTATTGTTCTAGGACCAATCAGACTGCTACAGTTTGGATCCTATTCAACTCAGTACATAACACCCCTCCCCTCTAAGTTCCAGTCCTGCCCGGGAGGTCGCATTCATAGTCCTCAAGGTATGCCGGCGGCCTACGTGTGCGTTGTGGCCTGGGGTGTTCCCTGGTCCGGGCTCCGGGTTCTGGCTCGTGTTCCAAGGATGCTGGCTGTGATGCGGCTGTTTGGTCTGGTGCAACCGGCTCGCTCAGTCGTGGTTCTGGTTCCGGTGTCCTTTCGGCCTCACGGGTCCTCTCTGTATTTACTGATTCTGCCTCTCCTGCTGGCCCCTCCTGCTCTATGGGCCTCACTGCCCCGCTGTTCCCTTGGGACTCCTCTGACCTGTCCTCCTCCTGGTTTTCTCCCGGGAATCGTCGCCGTATCTGGTCGCAGTGGCGGCGCCAGCATTGCCCCCCATCCGTTAGCACCTCGTACGACACGGGGCCAGTGACCCTGGTGATTGTGGCGGGTACCCATGCTGGGCCTGCCCCAAAATTCTTTGCGTACACTGGGTCCTGGGCCTCGAAGGTCCGGGGGTTCCTGCCTTCCCCCACCACTACCTCATCCTGAGCTCTATCGGGGTGAAGGCGGTCCAATCTGATTGCAAGGCGCCGACCCATTAGTAGTTCAGCGGGGCTCCGGCCAGTCGTTGAGCTGGGGGTGCTGTGCTGTGCTAGAAGGAATGTGGCAAGGCGGTACTCCCAGTCCCCTTGCGTCATGCGGCGAAGGGTGTCCTTGGTGGTCCGCACCATGCGTTCTGCTTGGCCATTGGTGGCAGGGTGGAACGGCGCCGAACGGATGTGGCGGATGGCGTTCTGCGCTGTGAAGGTTTGGAATTCTCCTGACGTAAATGCAGTCCCGTTGTCTGAGACGAGAGTGTCAGGGAGCCCGTGGGTTGCAAACAGCCTGCGTAGTACCCGGATGGCTGCGGACGTGGAAGTGGACGGTACCAGTGCGACTTCCAGCCATTTGGTGTAGGAGTCCACCACTATGAAGAATGTTTTCCCCTGAAAGGGGCCAGCGAAATCCACATGCAGGCGTGACCATGGTGCTCGGGCGGACTCCCAGGACTGGACTGGGGCCCTTGGGGGGTCTGGGCGGGATTCTTGGCAGGCCTGGCAGTGTTTGACCCAGGCCTCTATCTCTCCATCGATCCCCGGCCACCACACATAACTCCTGGCAAGGGCCTTCATTCTTACTACCCCTGGATGTGTCTCGTGTAGGGCTGTGAGGACCCTTTTGCAGAGGGGCTGGGGAACAACGACTCTGCTTCCCCATAACAGGCACCCTTTGTGGGCCGACAGTTCATGTTTGCGGGTTGTGTAGCCGGCGAATTCTGGCCCGGGGCTGCTGCTGGGCCATCCCCTCCACACCCAGTCCAGGACCCGGGAGATGACCCTATCTTTCTTGGAATGGTGTGCAACTTCTTGTGCCTGAATGGGGCGGTCGGGAAGCAGCTCCAGGCTCATAACCTCTTGTGCAGGTGCTGGGTCAGGGCCTGTTTCCGGTAGTGGTAGCCTGCTGAGGGCGTCCGCATGGCCCATCGCCTTCCCAGGTCGGTGAATCAGTGCATACTGGTAGCTGGCAAGGAAAATTGACCACCTGAGGACGCGAGGAGACAGCACTTGGGGGGTCTGCTTTTCGGGGGCAAACAAGCCAAGCAACGGCTTGTGGTCAGTCACCACGGTGAAGGGCCGCCCGTACAAGAAATCATGGAATTTTTTTACTCCCTTTACGATTGCCAGACCCTCCTTGTCGATTTGCGAGTAGTTCCGCTCGGTTGTGTTGAGTGTCTGGGAAAAGTACGCCACCGGCACCTCTCTTCCATCCGGGAGTTGGTGCCCCAGGACAGCTCCAATGCCATAGGGTGAGGCGTCGCATGCTAGCACCACCGGCAGCCTCTCGTCGAAGTGTGCCAAGACCGAGTTTGAGACAAGCAAGTCCTTGACTGCCTGGAATGCGGCCTCCTGGCGCTGGCCCCACACCCAAGGGGCCCGCTTGTCCAGGAGTCTGTGTAGGGGCTCCGCTACCGCCGCCTTGTGGGGAAGGAAGGAATGGTAAAAGTTCAATAGTCCCAAGAAGGCCTGAAGTTCAGTCTTGCTCTTGGGCGCTGGGGCATCACAAATGGCCCGTACCTTGTCCCCAGTCGGGTGGACCCCTTCTGCGTCCACCATAAATCCCAGAAAGTCCACCTGAGGCACTCCTAGTAGACATTTTTCCCGCTTCACCTTGAGACCCGCCGTCTGGAAACGGTGCAGAACGGTGCGGAGGCGGTCCTCAAACTCCTCTGGTGTGGGGCCGGCAATCAACACATCATCGAAGAAGGGGGTGACGCCAGGAATCCCTTTAAGGAGAGAGTCCATTATATTCTGGAATATGCCTGGTGCCACGCTGACACCGAATTGCAGCCGCTTTACCCTGAACGCTCCTCTGTGCGTCACAATCGTCTGTGCCTCTGCTGTGGCCTCATCTACTGGCAGCTGTTGATATGCTTGGGCCAAGTCCAGCTTGCCAAAAATTTTCGACCCAGCCAGGGTGGCAAGGACATGGCTGACCACTGGCACTGGGTATGCGTGGGCCGTGAGGGCCTTGTTTATGGTACATTTGTAGTCTGCGCAGATGCGGACCGAACCATTAGGCTTGACGGGTGTGACGATTGGGGTTTCCCAGGGAGCATTAGGCACCGGCTCCAGCACTCCTTGCTCTACGAGTCGGTCCAATTCCTCGTCTATACGGGGTTTCAAGGCGAACGGGACCCGGCGGGCCTTGAGCCTGACCGGTCGTACTGCGGGGTCAAGCTGTAGCGCAATGGGGGGGCCCGTATACTGTCCCAATTTCCCATCGAAAACCCCTGGAAATTCCTTGCATATGGCGTCCACGTCCACTTGTAAGCTAGTGTGGTTCACCCCGGTGACAGCTAGCCCCAGTGGTCCAAACCATGCCAATCCCAGTAAGCTAATGTAGGGGCCCTTGACCACAAGCAAGTCCAGTTGCCGCGTCCGCCCTCGGTATTGCACCCTGAAGGTCCCCACCCCCATTGTGGGGACCTTACGTTTCTGGAAGTCCCGGAGGGTGAATGGGGCCGGCCTGAGTTTGGGACCCCCAGTGGGACACAGTTTCCTTAAGGTCCTTGCCGAGATTATGGATAGAGTTGAACCCGTGTCAAGCTCCATGCGGCATGGGGCCCCCTCTATCTGTACCTCTACATAAATTTTCTCTACGTTGGGGTGGGGCAACTGGTATACCTGGAAGTCCGTGAGCTCCGTCGAGTTGCCTTGGTGCGTTGGGCCCCGGGACCTGGGGCTCTTGGATTGGTCATCTGATGCCTGGTGTCGGGTGGGCCGAGCCCGACACACCCGGGCGATGTGTCCCGATTTTCTGCACTGCCTGCACTCTGCGTTGCGGAAACGGCAGGTCCTCCTCTCGTGACTCTCCCCGCAGCTTGCGCAGTTCCCTCCTTCTCGTTGAGGCAGCTGTGGTCTGTGCGCTGCTTGAGTGCGCTGCTGTACTCGGTGCACCTCCTCCCTGTCGGATCCTGAGTCGTCGGTGAGGTCTTCATGGTGGACCCTCGGTTGGGATGGCAGGCTCGGCCGTGCCTCTTGGGTCGACCTCTCGGCAGCTTCTGTTGCCAGGGCCTCCTCCAGAGCGACCTGGAACGTTAGGTCCTTCTTAGCGTAGAGGCGTCGTTGCAGCTTCTCATCCTTCAGGCCACCGACGAGGCGGTCACGAAGCATGTTCTCCAGCTCTGAGAAGTTGCAGAACCGGGCGGCTTGGCGGAGAGAGGTCACAAACCCAGTTATGGTTTCCCCAGGGGCTTGCCGCTTTGCGTAGAAGGCATTTCGACGAGCCACCACTGAGGGCTGCGGCGAAAAGTGCCCCTTCAGCTGTTCCATTATTGTTTTGTATGGAACAGTAGCGACGTCTTCAGGCGCAAGGAGAGCCCGGGCGATTTCAAACGTCTCCTCTCCGCAGATGCTGAAGAATATCGCCCTCTTCTTGGCGTCTTCTTCGTCCGTGACCCCTTTGGCTTCTAGGAGGAAGGTGAAACGGGAGGCGTACGCTTCCCAGTCTCCAGATGCTGGGTTGAATGGCGAGAAGCTGCTGTTGGCTGCCATTCTGAGTTCCTTGTGCCCCGGAGCTGAAGCCTGGATACACGGTGCGAGGCAGCGGTGCGGCAGTTGGCGGTGCTGCGGTGCTGTGTGTGGCAGTCAGCTCAGCGGGATCCCACCTTCGTCGCCAGTGAAATATACTCAGAGTCGCAAAGTGATTTCATGCTCTTTATTCAGCTCATAGTGGTGAGGAGGAATGAATAATTGTCCCCTCACAGTATCTGCTTTATATACATTATTTACACAATGGGCTGCACATGATTGGCTAATTCTGGAATTCTACTGTAAGCCAATCAGGTTGTGGATTCACTTCTATCTGGAGCAGGATTGGGTGGTTCCTGCCAACCAATCATACTGCTGCATTGTTCTAGGACCAATCAGACTGCTGCATTCTGAATCCTATTGTTCTAGGACCAATCAGACTGCTGCCTTTTGGATCCTATTGTTCTAGGACCAATCAGACTGCTACAGTTTGGATCCTATTCAACTCAGTACATAACACTGAGTGTCCTGTCACCTGGCTGGTTCCCCCTTTCCCCCTCCCCATGAGTACTTTCCAGGTGACAGAGAGGAGTTTGCAGTTTCCTGCCCCCTGAGGGAAGAGCTGATTATTGTCCTTTGTTCCAGTCCGTGCTGAATCCACTCCCATATGCAAGTTCTTTGTGATCTTGATGGTCTTCTGTCTAGGACCATCAGGGTTGGCATAGCAACTGGGCAGGGCTCCTGTGGATGTGCTGGGATGGTGAAGGGATTATGGCTGCCCTGTATCAAACCTTCCCCATTTTGTAGTCCTTCCTTCATGGAGCAAAATAAAAATGGAACAGTGCAAATCCGATGTATGGTTCATTTTTCTATGAATTTATGACAGAAGCGTTGTGTATGTAGTGTGTGAGTGTGTGTGAAGTTTGTAGAAACTGAATGATTGGGGGGGGGGGGTTTCTTGCTACAGTGTCCACGGTCCTTGTCCTGGCCTTAGTCAGAGGCTGGGGTGGGGAGCTGGGATTTGGGGGGGAGTCGTTTAGCTCCCCCCCCCCCCCCGTTCCTGGTTTGAACAGCGCCAAGACCTAAAACACGGAGGGATCTAAGCTCGTGGGGTGGGGGAGGGGTGGATGTTGCAATGCAAACCTTGTAGGAGGGACGGGACCCACTTGGCAGCTGGATCTCCGGGATCAGCCCCTCCCCCGCTCTCCTGATCCAGAAGGAAGAGGGGGGGGAAACCTTCCTCCCCCCCCCCCAATTCTTTCCCTCCCCTCCCGGCACATCCTCCTCTCACCCCGCCCCCACAACCCCAGATCCCGCCCCCAAACTTCCCACCCCTTCCTCCTCCTCCTCCAATCCGGCTTCTGCTCCGGTAATGAGGAAGGGTGAGCCCCCTCCCACCCTGCCTGCTTCTTCCGGAAGTGGAGCTTCCACTCCGGATTGCTGCTCTGCCCCGTAGCTCTAGGGGGGGCGCTTTCGGAAAGGGGAGGGAGGAGGCAGGGGACCCCCCCCCCCGTGGATGTTGCAGGAAAGGAGAATCGGGAGCGAGGAGAAAGAGGTAAAGGGGTCGCGGGGGGGAGGGGGGAGAAGAGGACCCAGAGACCCCGCCAGCTCCCCCAAGCGCCTTCCGTGGGGCCTGGATCCCGGCACGCCTGCTGCGAAGGGGCGGAGATGGGGCGCCCACCCACGAGGACTCCCTGGCCCCGTTTCCCCCGCGCAGGCATCCCTGGGGCGCGGAGAGAAGCCAGGATAGAGACCCCCCTGTCCCCCCTTGCTCGTCTTGGGGGGCAATAGGGACGGAGAGATGGGTTGCGCCTGGCGAGGGGTGAGCCAAGGGGGCTCTGGGTGAAGGGGAGACTCAGGGATGGGGGGGCAAGGGCGGGGGGAGGAGGCGGGAGGAGACGAGGACCCAGAGACCCCTCCAGCTCCCCCAAGCGCCTTCCGTGGGGCCTGGATCCCGGCACGCGTGCTGCGAAGGGGCGGAGATGGGGCGCCCACCCACGAGGACTCCCTGGGGGCGCGGAGAAGCGGGCCAGGAAAGGGTTAAGGGGTGCGGGAGGCGCCTGGATAGAGACCCCCCTGTCCCCCCTTGCTCGTCTTGGGGGGCAATAGGGACGGAGAGATGGGGGGCGCAAGGCGAGGGGTGAGCCAAGGGGGCTCTGGGTGCAGGGGAGACTCAGGGATGGGGGGGCAAGGGCGGGGGGAGGAGGCGGGAGGAGACGAGGACCCAGAGACCCCGCCAGCTCCCCAGATCGCCTTCCGTGGGGCCTGGATCCCGGCACGCGTGCTGCGAAGGGAGCTTTCCTCGCAGGGCGGACCCCTCGCCCCGTTTCCCAGGCTGCGCGCGTCCCATGAAAGGGTTAAGGGGCGCGAGAGACGCCTGGATAGAGACCCCCCCAGTCCCTCCCTTGCTCCTGTTCGGGGGGGGCCCTAGGATGGAGAGATGGGGCGCGCAGGGCGAGGTGTCAGTCGCGCTAGAGTGCAGGGGAATCTGCGGGAGAGAGGGAGGGGGAAGGGAAGAGGAGCACTGGGGGGGGGGAGATAGGAAGACCAGTTTTTTTGGGGGGCGTCTCAATCATGGCTTCCTTGGGCAATCTTCGAAGGGGCCGCCTTGGCTTCTCCCTCAAGCCCAGGAATGCCCCCCTTCAAGGCGACCAGAGAGGGATCCCTGGAAAGTGGGGGGTCCTGTCCCCTCACCCTTCTTTCCTGCAATCACCATCCTCTTCCCACCCCATAAGTCCCTGCCCTGTCCGGATGCAGCACTTCTGCCCAGTCCAACCAATGGTCCCCTGGAGAGGAGAGGAAATCCCCAGAGGAAGAGGGGAGGGGGGAGGCCTTCTCAGAAGCGGCTCTTGGTTTCCGAAATCCCACCCAGGAAGCAGCCAGAAACCTTTTCCTCTCTCTCAGGCTTCCATCTTTATTGTCTTTTCCACTGAGGATGAGGATAATGTACACCTGTCATCAGAAACAGGGGTGCAGAGTCCATGGAATGGCTCTCAGGCTTGATACAGAAGTTGCACCTCAAAAGCATTTCTGTTCCTCTTATTCTTCATAGGCAATGTCAGAGTGACTGACAAGCTGAGATACAACCCATCATCATCCGATGACAGTGACTGCATGAATCTTCCCAGTCAAAGGACCCATTTTCATGATAGACAGTGCCTGGGGCTGGAGGCTCTACACACCGGGTGTGCCTGTGGAGGCCAAAAACTGCCAGTATTAGCACAGGTGAGGTGTGTGTCATTCCCAAATTTACAGACTGTATGTGAATGAAAGTTTGTGGGTGGGATTATAATTTACGGCAACCCTGTGATTTTCTCTGCCCATAACATTTCGTAAGCTAATATTGCAGAAAAAATTCCAAAATAACTACAAAAAATCACAAGATAATAATAATAGTACAGTGGTCCTTCGGGTTAAGAAGTGAATTTGTTCTGCAGGTCCGTTCTGAATCTGAAACTGTTCTTAACCTGAAGCACCACTTTAGCTAATGGGGCCACCACGCCGCTGGAGCACAATTTCTGCCCTCATCCTGAAGCAAAGTTCTTCACTAAAGGTACTATTTCTGGGTTAGCAGAGTCTGTAACCTGAAGCTCCTGTAACCCGAGGTACCACTCTAGACGTTATAGTATTAGTATTTTCCCCCAGCCACTCTGGGCAGCTTCCAGTACATATAGTTAAAGGTAAAGGGACCCCTGACCATTAGGTCCAGTCGTGGCCAACTCTGGGGTTGCAGCACTCATCTCGCTTTATTGGCTGAGGGAGCTTGCGTACAGCTTCCGGGTCATGTGGCCAGCATGACTAAGCCGCTTCTGGCAAACCAGAGCAGCGCACGGAAATGCCGTTTACCTTCCCGCCGGAGCGGTACCTACCGTATTTTTCGCTCTATAAGACACACCTAGTTTTGGGGGGAGGAATCCAAGAAAAAAAAATTTTTTGAATCCCAGAAGCCAGAACAGCAAGAGGAATCTGGCTTCTGGGATACTGTGTGGCTGTTCTGGGATAACAGCGCCAAGGGCAGCAGGATGAAGAGGCTAAGGCAGAAGCCAGGACAGGCGCCTCGCTGAAGGGGCGCTGCGCAGTTCTCCCTCTTTGCGCAGCCGAAGACTGATAAGCATAACAGGATCCAAAAATAGCAAAAATGTAACCCTGACTTAGCATTCCAAAACAGCACTCAAGTAAGAAACAGACAAGCAGAGTAGAGTAATATCAGAATATGAAGTGGGAGCAGGCGCATTTCAATACTGTAATTTATATATAATTCAAGGTCAGAGTAACCCTGGGACTAGATAACAAGCCTCCAGGTGGACGTGCCCCACCTGCCCTTCACTTTCCTCTTCCGCACGGGCAGAATCTGCCTTCTGGACTGTGGGATTCACGGTTGTTCTCCTCCTCTCCATCCACCAGGGCTTGACTTCACGTGCAGCAGAATCCCCCAGCCCCCCAAGGATTTGAGACCCATCAGCTTTCCTCACCTGGTTTAGCCGGCCGGTTGAAGCCGTTGCTTGAACCCCTGTTGCATGCTGACAGCTTCTGGAAGCCACAGGTGAGACCTGAGTGCGGGGTGGGGACCAAGGGTGGAAAAATGACCCCAGAAGGTGTAGGACATGTCCCCCACCAAAGGAACTACTGCTCCCCAACACCCCATGACATCTAGATTCAGGTAGGTAGCCGTATTGGTCTGAAGCACTTGAAATAAAAAATTAAAAAATAGTCCAGTAGCACCTTAGAGACCAGCTAATTTTGTTCTAGGTATAAGCTTTCGTGTGCATGCACACTTCTTCAGATACACTGAAACAGATGTCACCAGACCCTTGTATATCGTGGGAGGGTGGGCTGGGGTTTTTCTCAGAAAGGTACTCCTACTACCATCTCCCACTACCCTTCACTATATGAAGAAGTGTGCAAGCACATGAAGTGTGCAAGCACTTGATCCCTGCTGTTGTTGTTGTTTATTCGTTTAGTTGTGTCCGACTCTTCGTGACCCCCTGGACCAGAGCACGCCAGGCACTCCTGTCTTCTACTGCCTCCCGCAGTTTGGTCAAACTCATGCTGGTAGCTTCGAGAACACTGTCCAACCATCTCGTCTTCCGTTGTCTCCTTCTCCTTGTGCTCTCCATCTTTCCCAACATCAGGGTCTTTTCCAGGGAGTCTTCTCTTCACATGAGGTGGCCAGAGTCTTGGAGCCTCAGCTTCAGGATCTGTCCTTCCAGTGAGCACTCAGGGCTGATTTCCTTCAGAATGGAGAGGTTTGATCTTCTTGCAGTCCATGGGACTCTCAAGAGTCTCCTCCAGCACCATAATTCAAAGCATCCATTCTTTTGCGATAAGCCTTCTTTATGGTCCAGCTCTCACTTCCATAATCACTACTGGGAAAACAATAGCTTTAACTATATGGACCTTTGTTGGCAAGGTGAGGTCTCTGCTTTTTAAGATGCTGTCTAGGTTTCTCAATGCTTTTCTCCCAGGACCCTAAGGTGCTACTGGACTATTTTTGTTAATTTTTTACTTCAACTGTGTCAGACCAAAATGGCTACCTACCATGAAGAACAGTTATCTCCTTGCCTTGAATATCCTGCCTTTCAGTGCCAGATTAGGATAGTCCTCTGTCAGAAGACAAGCACAGGATCAGGCAGCACATCATCATTATAAAGAACCATTGGGGTGGGTGTTTCTGCCTGGGATTCCCATGTGCCATCTGCTTTCCTTCTGCTTCTCCTGCTCTCTCCATGCAATGTGAGGCATGTAGATGGAGGTCCATCTCCCAGAACAGGAGCTTCCCTGAGCACCCATTCAGCTGGCGCCAAGCACCAAGCCTTGTCACTAGTTCTCTGACTGACCCAAACCACAGTCCCCAGAAAAGACATAGACCTGGGTCTCCCAAAATGGTCCATATGGACCTCCTGAGGTCAGTGGGACTGTGCAGGTGATTCATGAAGATCTAGAGGTGGAAACGGGGGCAGCCACTTGATTTGAAAGGCAGAGGACAACAGTATTCCAAGATCATGCTGTGTTATTAAAGATGATTGAGGATTATGAAAGGTTGCTGATGCATTACTAGGATTTGACATCATACCATTTTCATTTCTTAAAAATTGGGAACATGGGGAGGACATGGGAGAATGTAGGAGATGTTGAAATAAGAGAAGGTGCTAATGGCGGTTGATGTGCCCTTCCCCCCCCCCCCCGTGTTTTCTTTCCTGAAACCCAAACAGGATTTCCTTTCTGCCCACTCTGAAAAAGGTGATGGAGAAGACAGAATTGCAGGGGACAGGGCACCTTTCATTTCATTAGGAATAGCCATTAAAATGTGTGAAATGTGGAATATGCTTCACTGAATGAGCACACATAGTTCACATCAACGAACAGAAAAAGGAAAGAACCCATTTAAAGGTACTGAGTGCGGAAAGAGCTTGTGTTTCAATGCAAAACTTAGAAGACACCAGTGGACTCACACAGAGAGAAAACTCACACAGAGAGTATGGGAAGAACTTCAGTCAGAGTGGAAACCTTAAATTGCACAAACGGACTCACACAGGGGGGAAACCATATGAATGTATGGAGTGTGGAAAGGAATTTAGTAATAGTGGAAACCTTGGAAGACATCAACGGGAACACACAGGGGAGAAACTTTATAAATGTATTGTGTGTGGAAAGAGCTTTAGTGATAATGGAAAACTTAGAAGACATCAATGGACTCACACAGAGGAGAAACCATTTAAATGTATAAAGTGTGGAAACGTCTACATTCAGAGTTGGCACCTGAGAAGACATCAACGTACTCACACAGGGGAGAAACCATTTCAATGTATGGAGTGTGAAAAGAGCTTTAGTGATAGTGGAAGCCTTAGCAGACATCAACAGACTCACACAGGGGAGAAACCATTTAAATGTATGGAGTGTGGAAAGCGCTTCAGTCACAGTGGAAGTCTTAGAAGACATCAATGGATTCACGCAGAGGAGAAACCATTTAAATGTATGGAGTGTGGAAAGCGCTTTAGTGATAGTGGAAGCCTTAGCAGACATCAACAGACTCACACAGGGATGAAACCTTTTAAATGTATGGAGTGTGGAAAGAGCTTCAGTTATAGTGGAAACCTTAGAAGACATCAACATGCTCACATCGGTAAGAAACAATTTAAATGTATGGAGTGCGGAAAGAGCTTTGGTGATAATGGAAAACTTAGAACTCATCAACGGACTCACACGGAAGAAACCATTTAAAAGTATGGAGTAAATACTAAATGCTTCACTCTGAGTGGAAATCTTAGCAAACAACAGCAGACACACAGGGGAGAAACCATTTAAAGGTATGGACTGTAGAAGGAGCTTCAGTCAGAGTGGAAGCCTTGATTTATGTCAACAAACTCACACAAAAGACAACCCATATAAATATCAGGAAATTAGATAGAGGTTCACTCTTAGTGGAAGTTCAAAATCAACAGACTCATGGACAGGAGAAGCAGTTTAAATGAAAAGACTGCAAAAAGTGCTTTATTTATATTGGAGTGATTAAGAAACATCTAGGGACTCTCACATGGGAGAACCCATTTAGATGTATGGAGTGTGGGACGTCTTCCTCTCAGAGTACACCCTGAGCAATGAATTCAGCAGGAAATCATTCCTAAAAGCATGAGGTATATTTGATGTTCTGGTGTTTATATGTTAAACTGTATAATAATGAAATAATGAAGGCAGCATCTCACAATGGTGAGTATAATTTTAGATGAAAGTACCTTTGGTTTTTGCACCAAACTCTGTCACCCCCCCACCACATGATCTCCAAGCACTGCTTCTTCACCAGAACTTCATCGCTGCCTCCTGCCCTGCGCGTTCTGAAGAAAACTTGAAATACTGAAATTGAATGGGAGATTTCCCCCCAAGCCTAATTTCAAGAGGGGAAAGGAGGGGCTGCAGGTACCAGGGAAATCTCCTGGGGGGGGGTCATCTTCACTCATGAACCCCATGGGGCAACCCCAGAGCCCTGCTTATTCCAGGGTTTGGGAAAGAGTGTATTTTTCCATAGTCCCAGAAGTTTTGCTTTAATCATGCTACTTGGGAGTTTTCCTACCAGAGGACCACAGTGCTGTGGCTGCTGTTGTTGTTATGGACTGGCTGGTGGGGGGAGGCACCAGCTGGGGGACTCACAAGGGAAGAAGGCTCAGAGCCCAGGGACTTGTGGTGCGATGGCAATAAGCCGAAAGAGGGAAAAGGGGGAGCAGACCGGAAGGGGAGATGCAGTATGAGATTCCAAATTCTTTGTATATGTGTGTAATTTAAATCAATAAAGATTATTTTAAAAAAAATAAATAAATTTGTGGCCGGCCTGATCAAGCGTTGCTTCCTCTGGTTAGCCCCGCTGGAACTCCAGTTCATTCCAGACCCTGGGGTCTCCAGAGGACTGGTGGCTCCTCCTGGCAAATGGCCTGCTGCGCGCTGGATCACCAGTCCTTCCTTGCCCCCAGAATCCGGGCAACCGAAGGTCCCATCTGTGGTGCCATCTGTTGTAAACAAAAGCTGCCCTTCTTCCCTTATGGGGGACACAAGAGCCCTTTATAGAGTCCCTTGTGGGTTCTCCATCGGTAGGAGGAAATAACAGAGACATCCAGAGACTATTGAGAAGCAAAGCAGCTAGTAAGCCTGATCTTTATTGATCTGCTGCAACAGGGTGCTCCCCTGAGGAGGACCCCGAACCAAGGCGTGCCAGCCCTTATATAGACATTTTAAATTCCCTGACCTGGAGCTCCAGACCACCCCTGCATTCATCACAGAAGGGGCGTAACCCAAGACCACCTACTACAAAAATCTTACCTACATCACAGAAAAGGTGGTCTACAACAGAAATTTGAATGTTGTTGCTTTTCCTGTCTGCCAGGTTATCTGATAATGCCTTATCTGATTCCCTTTCCTGGTAGTCTGGCCATTCCATTGAGATGGTGATTACCCAATTCCTGAGACAATGGGAAGGTTCCCTCACCCGCTCCCTCCTTGCAGAGAAAACATTTGGTCAGTTTGGGAGTCAAAATGGTTTCAGGACGGTCTTCCTGTGCTGCTCCAGACATGTGGTCCACATATCTATGTATGTGCTTGGTTGGTACATTTATGCACATTTATTATCTATATAAGACATTGTAACGGAAAATCTAGGTGTGAGGCTGCTCTGCCACCTAGCTCGTCTGACTGAGTCTGCAGGTTCCTGCGGAACAAAAGGAGCGCAGCCAGAGACTGAAGCATTTATTCAGCTAATATTCTCCTTTCCCTTCCTGCCCCACAACAAACACTCTGTGAGGTGAGTGGGGCTGAGAGACTTCAGAGAAGTGTGACTAGCCCAAGGTCACCCAGCAGCTGCCTGTGGAGGAGTGGAGACGCGAACCCGGTTCCCCAGATTACGAGACTACCGCTCTTAACCACTACACCACACTGGCTATCGACAAGACACTCAGGTTACCACCACAACTCCTCCCTCAACCCCTCCTCTTTGTGATGGGTCAATGATGTAGTCATGATGTAGTCTTGGGGGTGTAGCGTGGGGGATTAGCAGCTAATAAAAGTTGGGGTCTTCTTTTGTTGGGGGCTTCCATCTTGTTCCACCTGGGCGCAGGTGGGAGTCCTGTGGCGACAGTCTTCAATCAAGACCAAGCCGACTGGCTGCTCTTTTGCTCTGCTCTTCCTGGCTGGTCTCCTTGTTTCTGGTCCACGGTGTTATGTAGTGTAGTTTCACCCTGGGCCAACAGGGGGATACTGTATATAGTTTTCACTCAGGTCTGTAGATAGTTTTCACTCAGGTCCGCGTCTGTTATTTTAGGCGGGAACTCTGGGCTGTTGTGGTTACAATGTTGACAGCCGGCTGCCTATAAATACAGGCCGGCTGAGCTGTTCGCAGTCAGTTCTATTCCAGCTTACCATAATAAAGAGCTACTTGAAGAAATCGCTGTGCCGGCTGCTATGTCAACCCACGACTTAACACTGGCGACGAAGGTGGGATGGATGGACATCAGAGCACAGCCAGATGCGGCCAGCCTCTGAACTGAGCTGAATCACTGAGCTGAATCACAGAGCGAAATCACTGAGCGAAATCACTGGGCAGAACCAATTCAGAGCTGACTGTTCTGGCTAGAGCACTGTGTTCCATCCATCGCCCGTCACGCCGGCATCGGGATCATGGCTTCACTTGTGCCTCTACCGCTTTTTGCGCCAGCCTCTGAATCATGGGACTCCTACCTCGCTCGGTTCGACTGCTACCTCCAAGCCAACGAGCTGACAGAAGTATCACAGGAGCGGAAGCGGGGCCTATTCCTCAGCCTCTGTGGGCCTGAGGTGTTTGAGACGGCCCGAGCGTTGGTTGCGCCTGAAGCAGTCCAGGCAACACCATGGGACACGATCCAAGAGAAGCTCCGCAACCACTACGCACCAAAGCCGTCCAAGATTGCTGCCCGCCATGTGTTCTACCACCGGAACCAGGCAGAGGGGGAGTCAATCAACAACTACACCACCGCCCTGCGACAGGCTGCCATGCACTGTGAGTTCCGAGACTTAGACGATGCCCTGATGGATCGAATCGTCTGCGGGGTCCGGGACATCCATCTGCAACGGCACCTCCTAGCCAAGCCAGACCTCACGCTACAGAAAGCCATTGAGGAGGCTGTGGCCTCAGAAGCTGCTGAAAGCTCCGCCCAGGAGATCCGCAAGTCCAGCAGCCCGCGTCTTGCTAGGGAGCCAGTTCCGGTGCATCATGAAGAGGCCAGCAGTGAGGAGGCATCCTCCAGTGAAGACGATGACGTGCACCAGACAAAGCGGGAGCGCAGGAAGTTCCAACAGAAGTCCAAGGGCCAACCGGAATGTGCTGGCTGCGGAGGCAACCATTCCCGTGCCAAGTGTCGATTCAGAGACGCCATCTGTAGGAAGTGTTCCAGAAGGGGCCACATCGCTAAGGTCTGCCGATCGGCTCCGTCTGACACCCCCCCTTCATCGACTCGCAAGTCCAAGTCTTCACTCCAGTCTGCCAAGGAAAGTTGTTTCGCTCTCACCAACTGCCGCTGCCCGTCTGGAACCACGATTGGCCAAACCGACTCGCCTACGCGACGCAAGCTGAACGTCACGGTGCTCATTGAAGGAGCTCCATGTGACATGGAGATCGACACCGGGTCTGCCCTGTCCATCGTGTCATGGAGCACCATCAAAAGACTGGTACCCAGAGTGTCCAAAAGGCAACTCGACTCTCACCGCGTACACCTGAGAGACTACCAGGGAAACGACATTCCCGTGGTAGGCGTTGGCCGGTTCCGGATCGCCTTCAAGGATTTTTCGGGCCTGCTCCGGTTGGTGGTGGTCGAAGGTCAGCGGCCAAGCCTCCTAGGGCTAGACTGGTTTGATGCCCTCGGCCTGGAAGTCACCGGCATCAACTGCATCTCTAACGCAGAGACTGAGGGTCTGGTCAAAGACTTTGCCGAGGTTTTTGACGGCACCTTGGGCCAATATACAGGTACGCCCATCTCCTTTAGCCTTGATCCACAAGTCGCCCCCATCAAGCTAAAGCCACGCCGGGTTCCCTTTGCTCTCAAGGCTAAGGTGGACGAACAACTGGACAAACTGATCGCCCAAGGAGTTTTGGAGCCGGTTGACCACGCAAAGTGGGAAACCCCCATCGTCACGCCTGTCAAGCCAGATGGGTCGGTGAGAATCTGCGCTGACTACAAGTGCACGATCAACAAGGCACTTCAGCAGCACGCTTACCCGGTTCCTGTTGTCCAACACCTGCTGCATTCCCTGGGTGAGGGTAAGGTCTTCGCTAAGCTGGACCTTGCCCAAGCCTATCAACAACTGCCAGTCGATGATGCCACTGCTGAAGCCCAGACGATCGTCACCCACCGGGGGGCTTTCCGTTGCCGCCGGTTGCAGTTCGGGGTGAGTGTGGCTCCTGGCATCTTCCAAAGCCTTATGGAGCGTCTCCTGCAAGGGCTTCCGGGCGTGGTACCATATTTTGATGACGTCTTGGTGTCTGCAGACTCACACCAGCAGCTGTTCGAGCGCCTCCGTGCCGTGCTGACCAGGTTCCAGGAGGCCGGGCTCAAGGTAAAGAGGGACAAGTGCCAGATCGCCGTTCCACAGGTAGAGTTCCTGGGCTATCTTATCGATGCCTCCGGTCTTCATCCAACCACATCCAAGATCCGCGCTATCCAGCAGGCCCCCACCCCAAAGAACAAAACGGAGTTGCAGGCATTCCTGGGGCTGCTGAACTTTTATAACATGTTCCTGCCCCACAAAGCCACAGTGGCTGAGCCTCTTCACCGACTCCTTAGCACTAAGACGCCTTGGGCCTGGGGTCATCGGGAGACGGCGGCCTTCAACGCGGTCAAGGCTCTCCTTTCTTCAGACAGTGTGCTGGTACAGTACAGTGAATCCAGGCCGCTGGTCCTTGCCTGCGACGCCTCACCTTTTGGCATCGGTGCTGTCCTTAGTCACCGTTTTCCAGATGGAAGAGAAGCACCGCTCGCCTACTTTTCCAGGACACTATCTCCGACGGAACGGAATTACAGCCAGCTTGACAAGGAGGCATTGGCACTTGTGGCTGGAGTGAAGAGGTTCCATGAATACCTCTATGGCAGGACTTTTGACCTCATCACTGACCACAAGCCACTCCTGGGCCTCCTCGCCGGTGATCGTCCAACTCCACCGGTCCTCTCACCACGCATGCTGCGATGGACTGTTTTCCTGGCTGCCTACCACTACCGGCTCATCCATCGCCCGGGGAAATCGATGGGCCATGCCGACGCCCTCAGCCGTTGCCCTCTTCCAGCATTTGTGGAAGACCCGGCTCCAGCTTCATCGCTCCTTCTGATTGAGGATCTTCCGGCAGCGCCTGTATCGGCTGCCACTGTGGCCTCCGCATCTGCCCAGGATCGCACCATCAGCCGGGTGCTCAACTGGGTGTGGAGGGGGTGGCCACAAGGGCCTGTTGCATCGGAGTTCCAGCCCTTCGCAACCAGACAACATGAACTCTCAGCTCATCGCGGCTGCCTGCTGTGGGGAGACCGCGTCGTGATTCCCCAGGGACTCCGTCAGCGCGTCCTGGAGGCTCTGCACGTTGGCCACCCGGGAATTGTCAAAATGAAGGCGTTGGCTCGGTGTTACGTCTGGTGGCCTAATATGGACGATGCCATCACTGCCTGGGTGTCCGCCTGTCAAGCGTGCCAGGAGTCGAGGCCTGCACCACCGGCAGCTAAGGGACACACCTGGGAGACGCCAAAGACACCCTGGTCGAGGGTGCACATCGATCTGGCTGGCCCCTTTCACGGCCGGACCTTTATGGTAGTGGTGGACGCCTATTCCAAATGGCTGGAGGTCGCCCTGATGCCCTCCACCACTACCGAAGCTGTCATCCGGGTGCTGCGAGGCCTGTTTGCAACGCATGGGTGTCCTGATGTCCTTGTCTCTGACAACGGACCGCAGTTCACGTCAGGCACGTTTGAGCGGTATCTTTTGGGACTGGGCATCCGCCATGCCCTAACGGCACCCTTTCATCCATCCAGCAACGGGCAAGCGGAAAGAATGGTGCGCTCGACAAAAGAGGCACTGGCGCGCCTGGACCGGGGAGACTGGCATGAGCGGGTCGCCGAATACTTGTTCGTGCAACACATCACCCCTCATGCGGCCACAGGGAGGAGTCCTGCTGAACTGCTTATGGGCCGCCGCCTCAGGTCACCGCTCGACCGGCTACACCCAGACTTTGCCGTGGCTGAACCCCCAGGCTGTGCCAACGCACCACGGTCATTTGTCCCAGGAAACCAGGTCTTTGCCCGGAACTATGTGGGGGACATCCCTTGGGTGCCAGCCACAGTAGTGGGAGTCACTGGACCTCGCTCGTACCAGGTGGCACTCGAAGACGGACGCTTGTGGCGACGGCACATAGACCAGCTTAGGCGCAGGGTTGGGGACTTGGACACTACCGAGGTGCCCCCAACTGCGCTTGCGGCTCCAGAAGAGACACGTACAGATGGCGAGGCCCCACCTACACCTCCCTCGCAAGCTGCCAGCGTGGAGCCGAACCAAGCCGTTTCAGAACAGACTCAGACCACTCCACTTGCGGAGGCTCCACCCACAGCAGCGGATCCAGGGGAGTTGGTTCCAACGCCACCTAGGGTCGCACCACAGCCTCAGCGAGAACTGTGTGGCCCTCCGGACTTGGCTACCAGTCCCCGGCGGTCTGGCAGAGTTTCCAAGCGCCCAACTTATTTAAAGGACTATGTTGTTGGACAGGTATCACTGTTGGTCTAAGTATGGGAAATGTAACCGATATGCTTTTGTGCTTAATTGAACCATTACGCGTAGTGCTGTATATAAGGAAACCATTACGATTGTAACTAACGCCTTATCTCGGTGGGGAGGGGTGTTATGTAGTGTAGTTTCACCCTGGGCCAACAGGGGGATACTGTATATAGTTTTCACTCAGGTCTGTAGATAGTTTTCACTCAGGTCCGCGTCTGTTATTTTAGGCGGGAACTCTGGGCTGTTGTGGTTACAATGTTGACAGCCGGCTGCCTATAAATACAGGCCGGCTGAGCTGTTCGCAGTCAGTTCTATTCCAGCTTACCATAATAAAGAGCTACTTGAAGAAATCGCTGTGCCGGCTGCTATGTCAACCCACGACTTAACACACGGGATCCCTCAGATTTTGGAATCCGCTTCTGGCTACAATTGTATCGGCTGCTTTTCTGAGCCTCTTGGCTGTTGTGCAGGGACGGGGCCTGTGTCCACAGTCCTTGTCCTGGCCTTAGTCAGAGGCTGGGGTGGGGAGCTGGGATTTGTGGGGGGGGGGTCGTTTAGCTGCCCCCCTCCATTCCTGGTTTGAACAGACCAAGACCTAAAACACGGAGGGATCTAAGTTCGTGGGGTGGGGGAGGGGAGGGGAGGATGTTGCAATGCAAACCTTGTAGGAGGGACGGGACCCACTTTGCAGCTGGATCTCCGGGATCAGCCCCTCCCCCGCTCTCCTAATCCAGAAGGAAGAGGGGAGGGGGAAAACCTTCCTCTCCCCCCCTCAATACTTTCCCTCCCCTCCCGGCACATCCTCCTCTCACCCCGCCCCCACAACCCCAATTCCCGCCCCCCATACGTTGCACCCTCTTCCTCCTCCTCTTCCTCCTCCTCCTCCAATCCGGCTTCTGCTCCGGAAATGAGAGGGGGGTGAGCCCCCTCCCAACCTGCCTGCTTCTCCCGCAAGTGGAGCTTCCTCTCCGGATTGCTGCTCTGCCCCACAGCTCTAGGGGGGGCGCTAGGATGTTGCAGGAAAGGAGAATCGGGAGCGAGGAGAAAGAGGTAAAGGGGTCCCGGGGGGGGGAGGGGGGAGAAAAGGACCCAAAGACCCCTCCAGCTCCCCCAAGCGCCTTCCGTGGGGCCTGGATCCCGGCACGCCTGCTGCGAAGGGGCGGAGATGGGGCGCCCACCCACGAGGACTCCCTGGCCCCGTTTCCCCCGCGCAGGCATCCCTGGGGCGCGGAGAGAAGCCAGGATAGAGACCCCCCTGTTCCTCCCCCACTCCCGTTGGGGGGCCGTAGGATGGAGAGATGGGGCGAGCAGGGTGAGGGGCCAGTCGCGCCGGAGTGCAGGGGAAACTACGGGAGAGAGGGAGGGGGGAGGAAGCGGAGCACTGGGTGGGGGGGGGAGATAGGAAGAACAGTCTTTGGGGACACGTCTCCATCGTGGCTTACTTGGGGAATCTCCGGGGGGGCCGCCTTGGCTTATCCCTCCCGCCCAGGAATCGACCCCCCCTTCAGGGCGACCAGAGAGGGATCCCTAGAAAGTGGGGGGTCCAGTCCCCCCTCCCCTTCATTCCTGCAACCTCCATCCTCTTCCCACCCCATAAGTCCCTGCCCTGTCCGGACGCAGCGCTTCTGCCCAGTCCAACCATTGGACCCCTGGAGAGGAGAGGAAATCCCGAGACGAGGGGGGAGGGGGGAGGCCTTCTCGGAAGCGGCTCTTGGTTTCCGCAATCCCACCCGGGAAGCAGCCAGAAACCTTTTCCTCTCTCTCAGGCTTCCAGTCTTTATTGCCTTTTCCGCTGAGGGTGAGGATAATGTACACCTGTCATCAGAAACAGGGGTGCAGAGTCCATGGAATGGCGCTCAGGATTGATACAGAAGTTGCACCTCAAAAGCATTTCTGTTCCCCCTATTCTTTCTAGGCAGTGTCAGAGTGACTGACAAGCTGAGATACAATCCATCATCATCCTATGACAGTGACTGCATGAATCTTCCCAGTCAAAGGACCCATTTTCATGATAGACAGTGCCTGTGGCTGGAGGCTCTACACACCAGGTGTGCCTGTGCAGGCCAAAGACTGCCAGTATTAGCACAGGTGAGGTGTGTGACCCCCCCCTCCAAATTTACAGACTGTATGTGAATGAGAGTTTGTGGGTGGGATTATAGTTTACGGCAACCCTGTGATTTTCTCCACCCATAACATTTCGTAAGCTAATATTGCAGTAAAAATTCCAAAATAACTACAAAAAAATCACAAGATAATAATAATAGTACAGTGGTACCTCAGGTTAAGAACTGAATTCGTTCTGGAGGTCCGTTCTTAACCTGAAACTGTTCTTAACCTGTGGTACCACTTTAGCTAATGGGGCCTCCCACTGCCGCCACGCAATTTCTGTTCTCATCCTGAAGCAAAGTTCTTAACAGAAGGTACTATTTCTGGGTTAGCAGACTCTGTAACCTGAAGCGTCTGTAACCCGAGGTTCCACTGTAGAAGTTCTAGTATCAGTATCTTCCCCCAGCTGCTCTGGGCAGCTTACAGTACATATAGTTAAAGGTATAGGGACCCCTGACCATTAGGTCCAGTCGTGGCCGACTCTGGGGTTACGGAGCTCATCTCGCTTTATTGGCCGAGGGAGCCGGCGTACAGCTTCCGGGTCATGTGGCCAGCATGACTAAGCTGCTTCTGGCGAACCAGAGCAGCGCACGGAAAGGCTGTTTACCTTCCCGACAGTACAGTATATATACAAGACAGTAAAACATCAAACATTACAAACCTCCTGATACAGCTGTCTTCTAAATGTCAGATGATTGCCTGTTTCCTTGCCCACAGAAGGGAGGGCATTCCATGGGGCAGGAGGCCCTCTGCCTGGTTCCCGGGAACTTCACTTGTAACAGCAAGGGAACCAGCAGAAGACCCTCGGAGGCGGACCTCCTGTCCTGACTGAGCGATGGGGGTGAAGATGCTCCTTCAGGTCCACAGGGCCGAGGCTATTGAGAGTAACCCTGGGACTAGATAACAAGCCTCCAGGTGGACGTGCCCCCTCTGCCCTTCACTTTCCTCTTCCGCACGGGCAGAATCTGCCTTCTGGATTGTGGGATTCACGGTTGTTCTCCTCCTCTCCATCCACCAGGACTTGACTTCAGGTGCAGCAGAATTCCCCAGCCCCCCCAAGGATTTGAGATCCATCAGCTTTCCTCACCTGGTTTAGCCGGCCGGTTGAAGCCGTTGCTTGAACCCCTGTTGCATGCTGACAGCTTCTGGAAGCCACAGGTGAGAGCTGAGTGCAGGGTGGGCACCAAAGGTGGAAAAATGACCCCAGAAGGTGCAGGACATGACGACCACCAAATGAACTACTCCTCCCCAACAGCCCATGACATCTAGATTCATGTAGGTAGATGTGTTGGTCTGACACAGTTGGAATAAAAAATTAAAAAATAGTCCAGTAGCACCTTAGAGACCAACTAAGATTGTCCTGAGTATAAGCTTTCGTGTGTATGCACACTTCTTCAGATACAGTGACACAGATGTCACCAGACCCTTGTATATCGTGGGAGGGTGGGGTGGGGTTTTTCTCAGAAGGGTACTCCTACTACCATCTCCCACTACCCATCACTATATGAAGAAGTGTGCATGCACACGAAAGCTTATACCTAGAACAAACTTAGTTGGTCCCTAAGGTGCTACTGGACTATTTTTGTTAATTTTTTACTTCAACTGTGTCAGACCAATATGGCTACCTACCATGAAGTACAGTTATCTCCTTGCCTTGAATATCCTGCTTTTCAGCGCCAGATTAGGATAATCCTCTGTCAGAAGACAAGCACAGGATCAGGCAGCACATCATCATTATAAAGAACCATTGGGGTGGGTGTTTCTGCCTGGGATTCCCATGTGCCATCTGCTTTCCTTCTGCTTCTCCTGCTCTCTCCATCCAATGTGAGGCATGTAGACAGAGGTCCATCTCCAAGAACAGGAGCTTCCCTGAGCACCCATTCAGCTGGCGCCAAGCACCAAGCCTTGTCACTAGTTCTCTGATTGACCCAGACCACAGTCCATGGAAGAGATGTAGACCTGGGTCTCCCAAAATGGTCCATATGGACCTCCTGAGGTCAGTGGGATTGTGCAGGTGATTCATGAAGATCTAGAGGTGGAAACAGGGGCAACCACTTGATTTCAAAGGCAGTCTCAGAGGACAACGGTATTACAAGATCATGCTGTGTTATTAAAGATGATTGAGGATTATGAAAGGTTGCTGATGCATTACTACCATTTAACATCATACCATTTTCATTTCCTAAAAATTGGGAACATGGGGAGGACATGGGAGAATGTAGGAGATGTTGAAATAAGAGAAGGTGCTAATGGCAGTTGATGTGTCCTTTCCCCCCCTGTGTTCTCTTTCTTGAAACCCAAACAGGATTTCCTTTCTGCCCACTCTGAAAAAGGTGATGGAGAAGACAGAATTGCAGGGGACAGGGCACCTTTCGTTTCATTAGGAATAGCCATTAAAATGTGTGAAATATAGAATATGCTTCACTGAATGAGCACACATAGTTCACATCAACGAACACAAAAAGGACAGAACCCATTTAAAGGTATGGAGTGCGGAAAGAGCTTCTCTTTCAATGCAAAACTTAGAACACACCAGCGGACTCACACAGAGAGAAAACGTTTTACGTGCAGGGAGTGTGGAAAGGTTTTCAGTCAGAATGGAAGCCTTAGATCACATCAACGGACTCATACAGGGGAGAAACCATTTAAATGCATGGAGTGTGGAAAAAGCTTTAGTGGTAATGGAAACCTTAGAAATCATGAACGGATTCACACAGGGGAGAAACCATATAAATGTATCGATTGTGGAAAGAGATTTAGTGATAATGGAAACCTTAAAAAACATCAACGGTCTCACACAGGGATGAAACCATTTAAATGCATGGAGTGTGGAAAGAGCTTCAGTCAGAGTGGAGACCTTAGAAATCATCAACGGACTCACACAGGGGAGAAACCATATAAATGTATGGAGTGTGGAAAGAGCTTTAGGGTTAATGGACACCTTAGATAACATCAACAGACTCACACGGGATAAACCATTTAAAGGTATGGAGTGTAGAAGGAGCTTCAGTCAGAGTGGAACCCTTGATTTATGTCAACAAACTCACATAAAATATAAACCATATAAATATCAGGAAAGTAGATAGAGGTTCACTCTTAGTGGAAGTTCAAAATCAACAGACTCACAGACAGGAAGAACTTGTAAGAGTTGAAACCCTTCAAACCATCACAAACTCAAAGAGGAGAAGCAGTTTAATTAAAAAGATTGCAAAAAGTGCTTTATTTATAATGGAGTATTTAAGGAACATCTAGGGACTCTCACATGGGAGAACCCATTTAGATGTATGGAGTGTGGGACATCTTCCTCTCAGAGTCCACTCTGAGCAATGAACTCAGCAGGAAATCATTCCTACAAGCATGAGGTATATGTGAAGCTCTGGAAGGCAACATCTCAGAATAGTGAGTATAATTTTAGATGAAAGTACCTTTGATTTTTGCACCAAACTTTGTCACCCCCCCACCACATGATCTCCCAGCACTGCTTCTTCACCAGAACTGCCTCCTGCCCTGCGTATTCTGAAGAAAACTTGAAATACTGAAATTGAATGGGAGATTTCCCCCCCCCCCCAAGCCTAATTTCAAGAGGGGGAAGGAGGGGCTGCAGGTACCAGGGAAATCTCCTGGGGGGCATCTTCACTCATGAACCCCATGGGGCAACCCCAGAGCTCCTGCTCATTCTGGGGTTTGAGGAAGATGGTCCCAGAAGTTTTGCTTCAATCATGCTTCTCAGGAGTTTTCCTACCAGAGGACCACAGTGCTGTGGCTGCTGTTGTTGTCATGGACTTGCTGGTGGGGGAGGGGAGGCACCAGTCTGGGGGACCCACAAGGGAAGAAGGCTCAGATCCTGGGGACTGGTGGTGGGATGGCAATGAGCAGAAAGAGGGAGAAAAGGGAACAGAATGGGAGGGGAGATGTTGCAAGCTGAGGAGGAAACAGGGTTTGGTGAGCAGGAAGAGGCTGGGGCAGAGAGCAGTTCAGGCTCAGAGGGAGGAGAGGAGGGGGCCAGGAGACCCAGAGGAGGCCGGATGCTGAAGCATCCAGGGAGACTCCCCCTCCTGCTGCGACCAGCCCATGGATTCATGTAATGAATCCTCCCCAGAATGATTTTCTTATTCCAAACAATGCCCATTTTAGGAGGAATGAATTGTTTTCAGGAGTGGAAAAGGGAAATATCTAGATTGATATGGAGTGGAAAGAAAGCGATAATTAAACACCCGTTATTAACAGATAAAAAGGAGAGAGGAGGTTTTGCATTGCCAGATTTGCAATTCTATCATGCGGAGGCAGGATTGGTTTGGATAAAAGACCTTAAATTTTTTATTACAGGATTCATCCAGCCCAGCCTTTCGCATGATGAATTCTGCATTTATGTTAAATAAGCAGGGAGACAATACAGTGGCGGAACGAAAAGAATCCGTTCCGCGAGTCTCTTCGTCTTGCGGTTTTTTCGTCTTGCGAAGCAAGCCCATTAGCGGCTTAGCGGATCAGCTGATTAGCGGCTTAGCGGATCAGCTGTTAAGCGGCTTAGTGGATCAGCTGATAAGTGGCTTAGCGATCAGCTGTTTAGCGGCTTAGCGGATCAGCTGATAAGCGGCTTAGAGGCTTGGGGAAAAGGGGGGAAAACCCTGCAGGAACTCGCAAGACATTTTCGTGTCCATAGCCCATAGGAAATTCATTTTGCGAAGCACCTCCAAAACGGAAAACCCTTTCGTCTAGCGGGTTTTCCGTCTTGCGAGGCATTCGTCTTGCGGGGCACCACTGTATACCGTCCTCCTTCTTGTTCCACATAGAGATTTCTCAGGAGACAGATGAGGTGGTCAGGCACTCCCATTTCTTTAAGAACTCGCCATAGTTTGCTGTGGTCAACACAGTCAAAGGATGTTCTGTAGTCTCCATAATCCAGCGCATGTTTGCAATTTGGTCTCTGGTACCTCTGCCTCTTCTAAATCCAGTTTACACTTCTGGGAGTTCTCGGTCCACATACTGCTTAAGCCTGCCTTGTAGCATCTTAAGCATAACCTTGCTAGCCTGTGAAATGAGCGCAATTGTGCGATAATTGGCGCATTCTTTGGCACTGCCCTTCTTTGGGATTGGGATTCATGTGTGGCAGGAAACCCTCCCCTCAATCATTCAGTTTGTACAAACATGACACTCACACACGACATACGCAATGCTTCTGTTATAAATTCATACAAAATCAGCGGTACATCGGATCTGCACCGTTCAACTTTTATTTTACACCATGAGGGAAGGACTATCAAAGGGGGGAGGCTTGACACAAGGCAGCCAACACGTCCCAGCGAGCCCTACCCAGTTGGCATTCCAACTTTGATGGTCCTGGACAGAAGATCATTCCACTCACAAAGGACCTGCATATGGAAGTGGATTCAGTAGGGACTGAAACACAGGACAGTGACCAGCCCTTCCCTCTGGGGGCAGGAAACAGTGAACTCCCCTTTGTCCTCAGGAATGTAATCGTGGGGAGGGGAAAGGAGAAACCGGACAGGTGAGAAGACCCTCAGGTTACCACCACAACTCCTCCTCCTCCTTCAGAGAAGTCACACTTCTCTGAGGTCTCTCAGCCTCACTCACCTCACAGAGTGTTTGTGGGGGGGGGGGGGAGGAAGGGAAGGGAGGAAGGGAAAGGAGAATGTTAGCCGCTTTGAGACTCCTTCGGGTAGTGATAAAGTGGGATATCAAATCCAAACTCTTCTTCTTCCTGAACCCCTCCTCTTTGTGATGTGTCAATGATGTAGTCATGATGTAGTCTTGGGGGTGTAGCATGGGGGATTAGCAGCTAATAAAAGTTGGGGTCTTCTTTTGTTGGGGGCTTCCATCTTGTTCCACCTGGGGGCAGGTGGGAGTCCTGTGGCGACAGTCTTCAATCAAGACCAAGCCGACTGGCTGCTCTTTTGCTCTGCTCTTCCTGGCTGGTCTCCTTGTTTTTTGTCCAAGGGAGCCCTCAGATTTTGGAATCCGCTTGGCTGTTGTGCATGGACGGTGCCTGTGTCCACGGTCCTTGTCCTGGCCTAAGTCAGAGCTGGGATTTGGGGGAGTCGTTTAGCTGCCCCCCTCCATTCCTGGTTTGAACAGCACCAATACCTAAAACACGGAGGGATCTAAGCTCGTGGAGTGGGGGAGGGGAGGATCTTGCACTTGTGGGGGGGGACCCCTCTTTGCAGCTGGATCTCCGGGATCAGCCCCTCCCCCGCTCTCCTGATCCAGAAGGAAGAGGGGAGGGGGGAAACCTTCTCCCCCCCTCAATCCTTTCCCTCCCCTCCCGGCACATCCTCCTCTCACCCCGCCCCCACCATCCCAAATCCCTCCCCCAATACATTGTTCCTCCTCCTCCTCCAATCCTGCTTCTGTTCCAGGAATGGGGAGTGTGAGGCCCCCCCAAACTGCCTGCTTCTCTCGGAAGTGGAGCTTCCACTCCGGATTCCTGCTCTACCCCGTAGCTCTAGGGCCACGCGATTTCGGAAAGGGAGGAGGGGCGGCAGGTAAATCGGGAGCGAGGACAAAGAGGTAAAGGGGTCACGGGGGGGGGGGAGGCTGGAGAAAAGGACTCAGAGACTCCGCCAGCTCCCCCAAGCGCCTTCCGTGGGGCCTGGATCCCGTGCTGCGAAGGGGCGGACATGGGGCGCCCACCCACGAGGACTCCCTGGCCCCCTTTCCCCCGCGCAGGCATCCCTGGGGGGCGGAGAGAAGCGGGTCAGGAAAGGGTTAAGGGGTGCGGGAGGCGCCTGGATAGAGACCCCCTGTCCCTCCCCGACTCGTCTTGGGGGGCCCCTCCGGATGGAGAGATGGGTCGCGCATGCCGAAGGGTGAGCCAAGGGGGCGTCTGGATGCAGGGGAGACTCCGGGAGAAAGCGAGGGGGTCATGGAAGTGGGGGGAGAAGGGAGGGGGCATCCCCGGGTCAGGGAAGCGCAGCAATGGGGGGGGGGAGAGAGGAAGACCAGTCTTTGGGGAGACATCTCCATCCTGACGCCCATGATGAATCTCCGGAGGGGCCGCCTTGGCTTCTCTCTCCCGCCCAGGAATCCACTCTCCTTCAAGGCGAGCAGAGAGGGATCCCTGGAAAGTGGGGTCTAGTCCTCCCACCCTTCTTTCCTGCAATCTCCATCCTCTTCCCACCCCATAATCCCCTGCCCTGTCCAGACGCAGCGCTTCTGCCCAGTCCAACCATTGTTCCCCTGGAGAGGAGAGAAAATCCCGAGAGGAAGAGGGGAGGGGGGAGGCCTTCTCAGAAGTGGCTCTTGGTTTTTGCAATCCCACCCAGGAAGCAGCCAGAAACCTTTTCCTCTCTCTCAGGCTTCCATCTTTAATTGTCCTTTCTTGAGGATGAGGATAATGTACACCTGTCATCAGAAACAGGGGTGTAGAGTCCATGGAATGGCTCTCAGGATTGATATAGAAGTTGCACCTCAAAAGCATTTCTGTTCCTCTTGGATAAAAAGATAGGATTCCAGGTGGAAAAATCGAAATTAGAAACAGAACTGTTAGAACCTAAGACTAAGGTATTGTCGAAAATGTATAACTTGCTGTTAAAATGGAATACACAAGATGAAACGGTTAAATCAGCTATGATAAAATGATATTGGGTACAACATTATGTTTGCTGACTGGGAAAGGTTATGGACCACCGGTGTGAAGTTCACGGCATGTAATGCCTTAAAAGAAAATATTATGAAAATGATATACAGGTGGTACATGACCCCAGTCAAGCTTGCAAAAATATATCATATGCCTGACAATAAATGTTGGAAATGTAAAGAAACTGAAGGAACGTTCTTTCACCTCTGGTGGACTTGCCCTAGGGTTAAGGCCTTCTGGGAAATGATCTATAATGAATTGAAAAAGGTATTTAAGTATACCTTCCCTAAGAAACCAGAGGCCTTCCTTTTGGGCATTGTTGGCCAGAGGGTGTTAAAGAAGGACCGAACTTTTTTTATGTATGCAGCAACAGCAGCAAGGATACTTATCGCAAAATATTGGAAAATCCAAGATTTGCCCACGCTGGAAGAATGGCAGACGCAACTGATCGACTATATGGAATTGGCAGAAATGACTGGCAGAATCCGAGACCTGGGAGAAGAAGCTGTGGAAGAGGACTGGAAGAAATTTAAGATCTATTTACAAAAACAATGTAAATTGCATGAGTGTTAAGAAGGATGCAGGACTGAAAATAACATGGCACTAGCAAGTGAGCTGAAAGGACTATGAGAATATGTGAAATTTGAGAAAAAGATAAACCTTGGATTAATATTTTGTCTAAATTAAGAATTTAAGTTTTTGATAAAAATATTTAAAGTTAGAGACATAATATTGGAAAGTTACAAAATAAGATTTGAAATAAGGCGATAAATTGCTGTTTAAAATTTTATAATTGGGAACGCAGGAACGAGAGATGCAAGGAAGTCCGAAAAGTGAAGAAAATAGGGTTATTAACCAATTGATTTAATTGTTGTATGTATTTCTTGTTTTTCTTTTTTATTATGTGTTAATCTTTTTATTCTTTTGTGTCTTTTTTATATAAAAAAAAAGCATTTCTGTTCCTCTTATTCTTTGTAGGCAGTGTCAGAGTGACTGACAAGCTGAGATACAACCCATCATCATCCGATGACAATAACTGCATGAATCTTCCTAGTCAAAGGACCCATTTTCTTGATAGACAGTGCCTGTGGCTGGAGGCTCTACACACCGGGTGTGCCTGTGGAGGCCAAAGACTGCCAGTATTAGCACAGGTGAGGTGTGTGACCTTCCCAAATTTACAGACTGTATGTAAATGAGAAGTCGTGGGTGGGATTATATTTTACACAGCAACCCTGTGATTTTCTCCACCCATAACATTTCATGAGCTGATATTGCAGTACAAATTCCAAAATAACTACAAAAAACCCCACAAGATAATAATAATAATTTTACTATTTATACCCCGCCCATCTAGTTGGGTTTCCGCAGCCATTCTGTGCAGCTTCCAGTACATATAAAAGACAGGAAAACATTAAACATTAAAAACCTCCTGACACAAGGCTGCCTTCAGCTGTCTTCTAAATGTCAGATAGTTGTTCATTTCCTTGACCTCTGAAGGGAGGGCGTTCCACAGGGCGGGCACCACCACCGAGAAGGCCCTCTGCCTGGTTCCCTGTAACCTCACTTATCACAGAGAGGGGCCAGCAGAAGACCCTCAGAGGAGGACCTCAGGGATCAGAGTGAAGGATGTGGAGGGGGGGGGGAACGATCCTTCAGGTCTACAGGGCCAAGGCGGTTGAAGGCTTTAGGTTGCAGATCTTGTTCTTCCATAATGATCTCCAAGTCCGACATATAGTTAGCAGAGTAGAAAAAAACACTCAGAGGCAGCAAAAAAATCCATTCAGCAGATAAATTTAGTATTGAAGGCAAAGAATCATAACAACCCAATAACTGAATTTACAGTAAAACCCTAACACAGCATAGCAAAACAGCACTCAAGTAAGAAAGACACAAGAAGAGTAGAGAATAGCAGAATAGGAAGTGGGACCAGGCGCCTTTCAATACTGCGATTTATAGACAATTCCATGTCAGAGTAACCTTGGGACCGGATAACAAGCCTGGCTCACTCCAGTTTAAACCAGTTTCTTCTGGTTCCCAAAGACAAGAAGGTTCAGCATAACCTCATTACAACTTATTCCACCACCTGCTCTCAGCAGAAAGGAAACTCCCTTAGCAGCTAAAATGCTCCAGCTAAAGAAAACACCAGCTTTGAATTACACAGAGCAAAACTACTAGGACCTCCTTGAACCAATAGACTAGGAATGATCTCTATATGTCAGATCAATACTTTTCTTGCCTGAAAGATGCAACCATGACACTTTAAAGATCAGCACAAGCAGTTTGAATTGTGCTCGGAAATGCACTGAGAGCGAGTGAAGATCCTTTAGGACAGTGTTACAAAGTTGAACTTTTCATTAAGTACAGTTATCCCTTTGCCTTGAATATCCAGCTTTGTCAGTGCCAGATTAGGGTAGTCCTGTGTCAGAAGAGGGGCTCGAGATCAGGCAGCACATCATTATTATGAGGAACAATTGGGGTGGGGTGTTTCCCATTTGCCAGCTGCTTTCCTTCTGCTTCTCCTGCTCTCTCCATGCAATGTGAGGCATGTAGACGGAGTCCGTCTCCAAGAACAGGAGCTTCCCTGAGCACCCATTCAGCTGACCCCAAGCACCAAGCCTTGTCACTAGTTCTCTGACTGACCCAGGCCACAGTCCCTGGAAAAGACTTAGACCTGGGTCTCCCAAAATGGTCCACTTGGACCTCTTGAGGCCATTGGGACTGTGAAGGTGACTCATGAAGATCTAGAGGTGGAAACAGGGCTGGGTGGAGGATTATAATAATATAATCATAATAATTTATTATTTATACCCCACCCATCTGGCTGAGTTTCCCCAGCCACTCTGGGCAGCTCCCAATCAAATGTTTAAAACAGTACAGCGTTAAATATTAAAAACCTCCCTGAAGAGGGCTGCCTTCAGATGTCTTTTAAAGATAAGATAGCTGCTTATTTCCTTCACATCTGAAGGGAGGGTGTTCCACAGGGTGGGCGCCACTACCGAGAAGGCCTGGTTCCCTGTAACCTCATTTCTCGCAATGAGGGAACCGCCAGAAGGCCCTCGGAGCTGGACGTCAGTGTCTTTATGATGCAGAGGATGGGGAATGTCCAAAGGAACGATGGACCAGAGAAAGAGAGGGCCTGTTCATGGACAGAGAGCAGCTGCCTTTCCTGTGAGGAAACAATTGATTTGAAAAGGCTGTATTCCAAGATCATGCTGCTTTATTAACGATGATTGAGGATTATGAAAGGTTGCTGCTGCATTACTATCATTTGATGACATTGCTTTTTCATTTGCTGTGCGTAAGAGGGGGTGGGGTGGGTGTTTAGTTGGGTGCGGGAATTTGTTTAATTTAATTTAATTATGGCGTGTTTGTAACATTCTCTTTTTTTGGTTTGTTTTATTGTTTTGTTAGTTTGTTTGTTGTATAGGTTTTAATTTGATTTTGAGGGGAGGGGTCAGGGCTGCCTGGGAGTGGATCCCAACAAACAAAATGGCTGGGGCAGGTTCCACGGGGGGGGGGGGGGCGATGTACTGGGACAACCAATCTCAGTGATCACGGGTAGGAGGAGGAGCTACGCTAAGACCAGACCACGTCATTACCGAGGAAGCGGGCTTAGTCATTGTTTGAGGACTATCCCTGCCTCCAGGTCTGGTCTTGACCAGACGGGATACTGGAATCAGCAAAGGGATACCCACACAACCTGAAGGTGCTGCTGTGCAATGCCAGGTCAATGATCCATAAAACCATTGTGATCCATGACTTGATCGTGGTTGGAGGACTTGACCTGGCATGTGTAACAGAGACTTGGTTGTATGAAGCAGATGGGCCTGTCCTTGCCGCTGCTTGTCTGCCAGGTTTCTCTTACACACAGCAACCCAGGTCATGTGGGCGGGGAGAGGGGTTTGCAGTGATTTTTAGGAAGTCATTAGTTTGCAGCAGGCATCCTATTGAAAAGACCCAGTTTTCTGAGTGCATGTTCTGGAAGTTGGGCAATAGGGGCAGTACAGGATTCCTTTTGGTGTACTGACCCCCCCCCCCGCTTCACCAAGGATTCCCTGCCCGAGCTGCTTCAGGTCATGGTGGATGTTCTCCTGGAGACACCTAGTTTGGTTGTCCTAGGGGATTTTAACATCCATGCTGACACGACCTTACAAGGGGCCGCTCGGGACTTCGTGGAAAGCATGGCCTCCATGGGGCTGTCCCTGAATAAGTCTGGCCCAACCCATAGCCGCGGACATGCCTTGGACCTGGTGTTTACCTCTATGGATGTTCATGATCTGACACTAAGTAAAAGCAAAACAAAAGAAGTGCCATGGTCAGATCACTTCCTGGTGCAACTGGACTTCTCCGCGACCCTTCCCCTCTGCAGGGAGGTAGGACCGATTTGGATGGTCTGCTCCCACCATATAATGGATCCAAATGGTTTCCAGAGAGTGGTAGGGGATGCTTTATCCCATGTTGATGGCCTTTCAGCTGATTCCCTGGTGGCCCGCTGGAATGTGGAGTTAACCAGGGCTATTGACTGGCTCCGAAGCACCCTCTCTGACTGCATGGAGCCCGAACAGCCCCGTGGTTTTCCACGGATCTGAGGGCAATGAAACAATCGTTGAGACGGCTAGAGCACCGGTGGTGGATGACCCATTCTGAAGCTGACCAGACACGGGTTAGAGCTGAATGTTGAGCCTACCAAGTGGCGGTAGTGACGGCGAAAACTACTTTCTTCACCGCCTCTATTGCATCTGCAGAAAACAGCAGCAGGAGACTTTTTCAGGTGGTTCGCAATTTAGCAGAACCACCTGCTCCATCAGGGCTCAGTGCGGCCCACATGATCTCCTGCAATGATTTTGCAAAGTTTTTTACAGATAAAGTCGCTCAGATTCACTCAGGTCACTCAAGTCGCTCAGGTAGACTCCACCATGGCATCAGGGCCGGGGTGGGAGAGTGCTAGAGTCTGTCTAGTCAAGTTGTGTGGGATCAATTCCAACCTGTTACCCTCGAGGATGTGGACAGACCGCTTGGACAAGTGAAACCAACCACTTGTCTCCTTGATCCTTGCCCATCCTGGCTGATAAAAGCTAGCCAGGAAGGGCTGGGCGATGGGCTTCGTGGCGTGGTGAATGCTTCCCTCCATGAGGGAGCCTTTCCAGACCCGCTGAAAGAGGCAGTTATTAAACCGCTTCTTAAAAAACCATTTTTAGATGCGGCCACGATGCCCAACTATCGCTGAGTCTCAAATCTTCCATTCTTGGGCAAGGTGATTGAGCGAGTAGTTGCTGAACAACTCCAGGCACGCCTGGAAGAAGCGGACCATTTGGATCCCTTCCAGTTGGGATTCAGGCCTCATCATGGGACTGAAACTGCCTTGGTCGCACTGGTTGATGATCTCTGGTGGGCTAGGGACAAAGGTTTCCTAGTTCTGCTGGATCTCTCAGCGGCGTTTGATACCATTGAGCATAACATCCTTCTGGACCGTCTTGAGGGGCTGGGAGCTGGGGGCACTGTCATACAGTGGTTCCGCTCCTTTCTCCTGGGCCTTGTCCAGAAAATGGTGTTGGGGGATGAGTGTTCAGACCACTGGGCTCTCACTTGTGGGGTGTCTCAGGGCTCCGTCCTCTCTCCCATGCTTTTCAACATCTACATGAAGTCGCTGGGAGAGATCATCAGGGGGTTTGGGCTGGGTGTTCATCCATATGCGGATGATACCCAGCTCTACCTCTCTTTCAAATCAGAACCAGTGAAGGCAGTGAAGGTCCTATGTGAGTGTCTGGAGGTGGTTGGAGGATGGATGGCGGCTAACAGATTGAGGTTGAATCCTGACAAGATAGAAGTACTGCTTTTGGGGGACAGGAGGCGGGCAGGTGTGGAGGATTTCCTGGTCCTGAATGGGGTAACTGTGCCCCTGAAGGACCAGGTGTGCAGCCTGGGAGTCATTTTGGACTCACAGCTGTCCATGGAGGCACAGGTCAATTCTGTGTCCAGGACAGCTGTCTACCAGCTCTATCTGGTACGCAGGCTGAGACCCTATCTGCCTGTGGACTGCCTTGCCAGAGTGGTGCATGCTCTGGTTATCTCCCGCTTGGACTTCAATGCGCTATACGTGGGGCTACCTTTGAAGGTGACCCAGAAACTAAAACTAATCCACAATGCAGCAGCTAGACTGGGGACTGGGAGCGGCCACCGAGACCACATAACACCGGTCTTGAAAGACCTACATTAGCTCCCAGTACGTTTCTGAGCACAATTCAAAGTGTTGGTGCTGACCTTTAATGCCCTAAACAGCCTCTGTCCAGTATATCTGAAAGAGCATTTCCACCCCCATCGTTCTACCTAGACACTGAGGTCCAGCACCGAGGGCCTTCTGGCGGTTCCCTCACTGCGAGAAGCAAAGTTACAGGGAACCAGGCAGAGGGCCTTCTCGGTAGTGGCACCCTCCCTGTGGAACACCCTCCCACCAGATGTCAAAGAGATAAACAACTACCAGACATTTAGAAGACATCTGAAGGCAGCCCTTTTTAGGGAAGCTTTTAATGTTTGATGTATTACAGTATTTTAATGTTTTTCTGGAAGCTGCCCAGAGTGGCTGGGGAAGCCCAGCCAGATGGGCAGGGTATACATAATAAATTATTATTATTATTATTATTATTATTATTATTATTTCATAAAAATTGAGAACATGGGTAGGAAGAGGGGGAATGTAGGAGATGTTGAAATAATAGAAGGGGCTAATGGTGATTGATTTGTTCTTTTCCCTTTGTTCTCTTCCTTGGAATCCAAAAAGGACTTCCTCTCTGCCCACTCTGAAGAAGGTGTTACAGAAGAACGTCAGAATTCCGGGGGACGGAGAACCTTTCATTTCATTAGGAATAGACATTGAAATGTGCGAAATGTGGAATATGCTTCACTGAATGAGCACACATAGCTCACATCAACTAACTCACAGGAGAGAAACCTTTTAAAGATTTGAAGTGTGGAAAGAGTTTCACAGATAGTGAAAAACCTAGAATACATCAGCGGACTCCCATGGGTAAGAAAGGATTCAAATGCAGGGAGTGTGGGAAGAGCTTCAGTCAGAATGGAAACCTTAAATTACACCAAAAGACTCACACAGGGGAGAAACCATATGAATGTATGGACTGTGGGAAGAACTTCAGTCAGAGGGCACACCTTAAGTTACATGCACAGACACACAAAGAGGAGAAACCTTTTAAATGTATGGAGTGTGGAAAGAGTTTCCGTCGAAGAGATACACTTAGAATACATCAACAAACTCACACAGGGGAGAAACCATTTAAATGTGTGGAGTGTGGAAAGAGCTTCAGTTCCAATACAACCCTTAGATCACATCAACGGACTCACACAGGGGAGAAACCATATGAATGTATGGAGTGTGGGAAGAGCTTCAGTTACAATGCAGGCCTTAGATCACATCAACGGACTCACACAGGGGAGAAACCATATGAATGTTTGGAGTGTGGGAAGAGCTTCAGTTACGATGCAGGCCTTAGATCACATCAACGGACTCACACAGGGGAGAAACCATATGAATGTATGGAGTGTGGGAAGAGCTTCAGTTACGATGCAGGCCTTAGATCACATCAACGGACTCACACAGGGGAGAAACCATATGAATGTATGGAGTGTGGAAAGACCTTCAGTCGGATTGGAAACCTTAGAATACATCAACGTACACATACAGGGGAGAAACCGTTTAAATGCATGGAGTGTGGAAAGAGCTTTAGTGATAGTGGAACCCTTAGAATACATCAACGGACGCATACAGGGGAGAAACCATTTAAATGCATGGCTTGTGGAAAGAGCTTTAGTGATAGTGGAAGCCTTAGAAAACATCAACATATTCACACAGGAGAGAAACCATTTAAATGTATGGAGTGTGGAAAGAGCTTCAGTTTCAGTTCAAACCTTAGACAACATCAACTGACTCACACAGGGGAGAAACCATTTAAATGCATGGAGTGTGGAAAGAGCTTTAGTCAAAATGCGCACCTAACTTTACACAATCAAACTCACACAGGTGAGAAACCATTTAGATGTTTGGAGTGTGGAAAGAGCTTCATTCAGATTGGAAACCTTAGAATACATCAACGGACTCATACAGGGGAAAAACCATATACATGTATGGAGTGTGGAAAGAGCTTCAGTCACGATGCAGGCCTTAGATCACATCAACGGACTCACACAGGGGAGAAACCATTTAAATGCATAGTGTGTGGAACAAGCTTTAGTTATGGTGGAAGCCTTAGATCACATCAACGGACTCACACAGGAGAGAAACCATTTAAATGTATGGAGTGTGGAAAGAGCTTTAGTTACGATGCAGGCCTTAGACAACATCAACGGACTCACACAGGAGAGAAACCATTTAAATGTATGGAGTGTGGAAAGAGCTTCAGTTTCAATTCAAACCTTAGACAACATCAACTGACTCACACAGGGGAGAAACCATTTAAATGCATGGAGTGTGGAAAGAGTTTTAGTGATAGTGGAAGCCTTAGAACACATCAACGAACTCACACAGGGGAGAAACCATTTAAATGTATGGAGTGTGGAAAGAGCTTCATTCAGATTGGAAACCTTAGAATACATCAACGGAGTCATACAGGGGAGAAACCATTGAAATGTATGGAGTGCGGAAAGAGCTTCATTCGGATTGGACACCTTAGAATACATCAACGGACTCATACAGGGCAGAAACCATATAAATGTATTGAGTGTGGAAAGAACTTCAGTCAGAGTGCACACCTTAGACAACATCAACGGACTCACACAGGAGAGAAACCTTTTAAATGTATGGAGTGTGGAAAGAGCTTCAGTTATAGTGGAAACCTGAGAGTACATCAACAGACTCACATCGGTAAGAAACGATTTAAATGTATGGAGTGTGGAAAGAACTTCAGTCAAAATGGAAATCTTAGAACACATCAGCAGACACACAGGGCAGAAACTGTTTAAATGTATGGACTGCGGAAGGAGCTTCAGTCAGAGTGGAAGCCTTGATTTATGTCAACAAACTCACACAAAAGACAAACCATATAAATATCAGGAAAGTAGGTAGAGGTTCAGTCCTAGTGGAATCCTACATCTACAGACTCATGGACAGGAAGAACTTTAACAGTTGACACCCTACAAACCCATCAACCCTCAAAGAGGAGAAGCTGTTTAAAGGGAAAGATTGCAGAAAGTGCTTTAGTTATAATGGAGTGTTTAAGGAACATCTAAGAGCCAGTGTGGTGTAGTGTATTAAGAGTGGTTTGTAATCTGGGGAACCGTGTTTGCGTCTCCGTTCCTCCACATGCAGCTGCTGGGTGACCTTGGGCCAGTCACACTTCTTTGAATTGTCTCAGCAGCACTCACCTCACAGAGGAAGGGAAAGGAGAATGTTAGCCACTTTGAGACTCCTTCGGGTAGTGATAAAGCGGGATATCAAATCCAAACTCCTCTTCTTCTCAGAGTGGAGAACCCATTTAAATGTATGGAGTGAGGAACGTGTTCCTTTCAGAGTTTACTCTTCTTCACACCAATGAACTCAGCAGAAAATCCATCTTCAAAGCGTGTCATGTATTTGTTCTGGTGTTTATATGTAAAACTGTATAGTAATGAAATAATGAAGGTAATGTCCCACAATAATGAGTATAATTTTAGATGTAAGGTACCTTTTGATAGTGAGGGGGAGAGGGTGAATCTGTATTTCTGGTGGTGAGTGAGGATTAGGGCTGGGCATATATTGATCTCATCCTATACCAGTTTCTAGACTACATTGTGATAACCTTTGGAAAACAATGGATATGGCAATACTAATAATAATAATAATAATATCTTTATTGTTATTATTATTATTATTATTATTATTATTATTATTAGTGTGTGTTTCTGGGATGCACATTTGCCTCAAAGCAGCCGGCAGAAAGCTTTGCTTCATGAAGGGCTTCTGGTTGATCGCTCGCCATCACAGTTGGAGATCTCTTTATCGGAGGAGACCTCGGTATATCAAAGGCAGGGGAAACTGCTCCAGCGCAGCAGACCCCCGGGAAAACCTCAAATCGAGCATTTTGAGGACATGGAATCTGGCAGGTGTCAAAAGTGGGCTCCCCCCTCCCTGGAAAGTTCTGCTTTTGAGCTCCGAGAACGAGGGGGTTGGAGCTGCGACACATCGGAGAAAAAGCTTCCTGTGATTATACGAAGCTGCGAGACTGTGAGGCATTAGCGGTCAATTCTTCCAACATCAAAAGGACTGTATTGTGTGTACCTTTTACGTTTGGATTATATATGGCTAATGTAGGGGTTGTGCTGACAAGCTAGCTGAGATAATGCTCCGGGCACACAGCCATCTCTGTACAAGAGATTTATTGCTAAGCTTCAAAGCAGTTACAAGAGTTCAAAGACACACTTCATCTCTCGGAGTCAGATGAATCGTCTGACTTTTTTTACGCCTCCCCCAGCAAGCCCATTTCCTGAGCCCACGCCTCTTGCTTCCTCTGCTCTGTGAGTGGCTGGTTCCCAGTACTGGCTCCCCCCTCCCAGCTTCCTCCTCTGACGTGGAAGAGAAACTGCTAATTACCGGCATGGGCTCTCTGTACTTGCCTCTCTGCTTCCCCCTCAGCTCTTTCGCAGCCTCCAATTCCCTGACATCCACCCCCTCCTCAAAGGCCCCCTCCCCCTCGGGAGAATCGACCATCCCCAATTTACCCTTCTCCGGAGTGGCGGGGGTGAAGCCTGGAAAACTACCCTCCTTCTCATCCATATCTTCAAAAACCATCCTCCAGTCCTCCCTCAAACCCACAGTTCCTCGTGTTTCCCAATAGACACTTTCCTCTTCTTCTTCCTCTTCGTCAGATGGTGGGAATCCCTCGAAATCCTCTTCATCGTCCGTCGGCCCGAACACCTGTTCGAAAAATCTACCCCGGGGTTTGGGTTTGTCGGGGAAGAAATTGTGGAACTCCTCCACTAGACCCTCATCAGTGATACAACTCTCCGGGACCCAGGTATTCTCTGAACTAGGGGCCCCTTCCCACGCCACCAGATACTCTTGCCTCTCTGCTTCCCCCTCAGCTCTTTTGCAGCCTCCAATTCCCTGACAGCTAACTAAAGACCTGACCATAAGAGTCACTAAATCAGAGATTTGCCCAAGGACTTGTTCTGATCGTAATGCTGTGTTGACAGAGTTAAAATTGTCTCTACAGGGTACTTTTAGATGGCAGATGAATGATGTTTTACTGAGAAATGAATTGATCGTAAATAAAGCTCAAAAGATCCTAAAGGACTATTTTGGATTGAACCTGAATCCTGGAATTGAAGCAAGGGGTGCAAGTAAAGTGGTAATGCCAGGTATTTTGATTCAACAGAATTCTATCAGGAAGGAAGCACAGAATGAGCAAAAGGAAAAAGTTCTGTCTCAAAGGAGAAAGAGAAAAAGCTAAGATGTAACCCAAAAAATCAACAGATTCAAAAGGAAATTAAAGCATTACAATCTTAGTCTTCACAAATAGTAAACCAAGAAATTGAATGGAAAATTATATTGATGAAACAAAATACTTTTGCATCGGCAAATAAATGCAGAAAATTATTGGCTTGGGGACAGAAGGAGAGTACAATAATTAATATTATGGAGGATGGTAAGAATATTGAGAACCCAACAGAGATTAGAAAATGTTTTCAAAAGTACTATAAGCAGCTTTACATAAAGGAAAAATGGATAAAATGGAACAGTTTTTGGACAAAAATGGATTGCAGAAAATTCCAGCGGACAAAACAAGCCTACTAAATGAACTGGTTACAAGACAAGAAGTTGAAGGGGCAATTGCCCAAATGAAAATAGGCAAAGCACTGGGACCTGATGCTTTAACTTCCAAGTATTATAAAATATTTAAGGATTGGCTGATACAACCATTGATGGATGTTTGTAACAAAATATTAAAGGGGGACAAAGCACCCGAGTCCTGGAAAGAGACTCTGATCACTCTGATACCCAAACCAGATACAGATAGAGCTCAAGTAAGGAATCAGCGACAAATTTCCTTGTTGAATGTGGATTATAAAATATTTGCAAATATTTTGGCTACAAGATTGAAGAAGATTTTGAATAAGCACATACATAAAGATCAGTCAGGTTTTTTATCTGAGAGGCATATGAAAGATAATATTAGGAATGTGCTGGAAAGATTAGAGGCAAAAAAGAATCCTAAAGCAATGTTTATGTTTATTGATGCAGAGAAAGCCTTTGATAATGTTTCTCGGAGTTTTATGAAACAGAACTTGTGTAATATGGGGATCGGTCAAAATTTTTTCAATGGTATTAATGCAATTTACTTGGAGCAGAAAGCAAAAATTATAATTAACAATGTGGTCTCAGAAGAAATTAGGATTGAGAAGGGAACCAGGCAAGGGTGCCCACTTTCCCCCCTGCTTTCTATTTCTGTCCTAGAGGTGCTGCTGAATAGGATAAGGAATGATGAGGAAGTTAAAGGCATAGTAGTGGGAACTAAACAATATAAGTTAAAAGTCTTTGCTGATGATTTGGTATTGACTTTACAGGACCCTGAGATCAGTGCAATCAAAGCACTGAAGATAATTCAACAGTTCGGACAAGTTGCAGGTTTCAAATTGAATAAGAATAAAACCAAAGTTTTAGGGAGGGAAATAATGATACATGAAAAACTTAATTTAGAGGAACCCACAGGGCTGAAGTTTGTGAAAAAGGTGAAATATCTGGGTGTAAATATGACTGCAAAAAATGCATTTGTACAAAGACAACTATGAAAAGTTATGGAAAGATATCAAAAGAGATTTGGATATTTGTACAAGGTTGAAACTATCTTTGCTGGGCTGAATTTCTGCGATAAAGATGAATGTATTGCCTAAGGTGTTATTTTTGTTCCAAGTACTCCCTATCATTGATAAGTTGAATTGTTTTAAGGAATGGCAAAAGATATTATCTAAATTTATCTGGCAGGGGGAAAACCCCAGAATTAAGTTTAAATTATTAACAGATGTAAAAAAGAGAGGGGGTTTCTCCCTGCCAGATTTAAGGATTTACTTTGAAGCTGCAGCCTTTTGCTGGCTGAAACAATGGTTTTTATTGGAAGATACAGATGTTTTGGATTTGGAAGGTTTTGATAATGTATTTGGTTGGCATGCATATTTATGGTATGACAAGCTAAAAGCTCACAAAGGATTTAAAAATCATATAATTAGAAAATCTTTGGATGATGTTTGGATAAGATACAGGGATTTGTTAGAAAGGAAAACACCCAGATGGATATCACCATTGGAAGCTAAGACCCATAAAAGGTTGAATATGAAAGATACATGGTTGAAGTATAATGATAGTTTGATGGAAGTAGGGGACCAATTTAGATTAAAATCTTATGATCCGTTGAAAGATAAATTAGATGATTGGTTCCAGTACATCCAGATAAATGAAATGTTTAAAATGGATAAGAAAATTGGTTTTCAAACAGAGAAATCCAAACTAGAAATGGAATTATTAGATACAAAAACAAAATACCTATCTAAGATGTATAATTTATTGCTGGAATGGCATATGAGAGATAAACAAGTGAAATCTGTAATGATTGAATGGGCCAGGGATGTGGGGCACAATATCATGATGGTGATTGGGAGAAATTGTGGAAAAAGGAATTGGAAGAAACAAGATTTACCAACTATCGAAGAATGGCAGATGAAGATGATGGACTACATGGAATTTGCCAAACTGACCGGGAGACTCTGAGACCAGAGAGAAGAGATGGTGGAAGAAGATTGGAAGAAGCTTAAGGAATATTTGAAAAAAATATGTTAATATTTAAATCTTAGAATAGCTTTGGAAGTGGATATAGGCTGTAGGGTTAGAAGTAGAAGATAGTGTATTTTAAAATAATATTATTTGTAAGCGATAAAATGTGAAGTTAATTTAAGTGTGATTAAAAAAAAGATGGTTAGAAACTATGATATATGTAAACTGCTAAAGAAGAAGTAAAATGAAAATCAGATAGGTGGGACTTGGAGAAGCCCACCTAACAATGTTTAGAGAAACATTTAGAGAATACACGGCTACCTATCTGTAACTAGAGAAATAAGGATAAGAGAATAATCTGTTTGCATTGTTTGTTTTTCTGTTTGTGTTCTTTATTTGTGTTATAAAATGAATAATTTTTTTTGAAAAAAAGAAGAAAGCTTTGCTTCGTGAAGCCCCTGCAGATGCCGAGTTCCTGACTTCCCTCCCAGGCGACAGGAAGCGAAAGACACACCTCCATTGCCCTGTGTCCTTCCAGCCTCTTTCCTCCCTTGCTCCCTTCTGCCGGTGTGTGTGCCTGACTTAGCTATCCTGTGTGCTCTATTTTTTTTACTGCTGAAACTGGATTTGCTCTCAGGAGCAAAGTTTTGTGCCTCACTGGGGACCCAGTGAGAACTGTATGCTTTGAAAGCTCAGTAAACTATTACTGAAGAAGTCCTGCTGCCCTGGAGTTGCTCTACTCAAGCATGCAAGACGGTTTTTGCACCAAACTCTGTCACCCCCCCCCCCCACCGCATGATCTCCAAGCACTGCTTCTTCACCAGAACTTCATCCCTGCCTCCTAAGCATTCTGAAAAAAACTTGAAATGCTGTAATTTAATGGGAGATTTCCCCCAAGCCTTATTGCAAGAGGGGAATGGAGGGGCTGCAGGGACCAGGGAAGTCTCCTGATGGGCCCATCTTCACTCTTGAACCCCATGGGGCAACCCCAGAGTTCCTGCTTATTCTGGGGTTTGGGGAAGATAGTACTTTTCCTTAGTCCCAGAAGTTTTTATTCAGTCATGCTACTAGGGAGTTTTCCTACCAGAGGCCCACAGTGCATATTACTATCATACTGATTTTACTTTTGTTGTTGCTGCTGTTGTCATGGACTGGAGGGGTGCAGGGGGGGGGGGAGGCACCAGCTGGGGAACACAAAAGGGAAGAAGGCTCAGAGCCCAGGGACTGGTGGTGGGATGGCGATGAGCAGAAAGAGGGAGAAAAGGGAGCAGAATGGGAGGGGAGGTGTTGCAAGCTGAGGAGGGAACAGTGTTTGGTGAGCAGGAAGAGGCTGGGGCAGAGAGCTGTTCAGATTCAGAGGGAGGAGAAGGGGGGCAGGAGACCATCAGAGGAGGCCATCAGCTGAAGCATCCAGGGAGACTCCCCCTCCTGCTGTGACCAGCTCCCCTCTCCCCTGGTCTCCTAAAGCACACAGAGAGATCCATTTCAGACCCCATGAGCCTGTATATGATATTAAGAGGTATTTTTTTGTCCCAACATACATCACTTTAATCTCATTGACAATGAACTGTATTTTCTGCCAATTCAACCCATTTGGAGAAGTCCTTTCCGAGCTCCTTGTAATCTCTCTTTCTTTGAACAACCCTTGGCAATTTACTGCCATCAGCAAACTTTGCCCCCTCCCTGCACCCTCCTAAGTCTAGATCATTTGTGAACAAGTTGAAAAGCCACAGGTACCAATACTGATCTTGAGGGGACTCCGCTTTCTGCTCCTCTCCATTCAGAGAACTGTCCGTTTACTCTCTTGGTGCTTCAGAAAGAGGGCTGCCTCCAACTGGGGAGGCACATTTCTTCTAGGGGCACATTTCTGGAGTCCCCACGGTGCCCCCCAGCCTGGCTTCACTCGGCCAGGGCAGCTGCATTTTGCTTCGCTGCAGGTGAACCTTCTCCCTGCAACTTGGGATCTTAAAGGAACTGTGACGGGGGGCAGAGGGGGCGCAGCTTCCCCACACTTGTGAAGGAGCCATGGGGGGGGGAGGCAGGTGCAATTGGGGGGGGGAGTAGTGTGGAGGAATGAGCGAGACGGAGCTTCTGGAGCCTGTGCTGCCCCCTCCCTGCCTGCTCCCTGAAACTTTCCTGAGCCTCTCCCCTTTTCATTTCAATGACTGGGGGTCCCGCACAGCCCTCAGGGCACCTCAGTATCTTGGGAGGGGGAGCTATTTTGTTTGCTGAGGGCAGGGACACAATCCTGTCTCATTGCGGGGTGTCAAGCTTTTAGGTAAGCGGCTCAGGTGGAAAAGCACTGAGAAGGAAAAAATCCTGGGGTGCTGATTTCCTCCGCTGCCCAGCTTCCCAGGGGGCCACACCCCGCGGTCCCTCCGGGGTCAGCAAAGAAGGAGAATCCAGGCAAATTAAAGGAGCAAAACAGTAGACCTGATCATTATTTGTAGCAACAAGGTTCATTCACACAAAGAGTAGCAACCCTGTGAAGATGGTTGCATGAACATTTAAGACTTTTACCCCCTTTCCCATAATAAATTTTCTAACAACTTCATCAATACATGACATGGGGCTTTTTCGGGGGTTGTTGCTGTTGCCGTTTTGTATTTATATTTTAGATCTTGTTGTGATTCATGTGGAAATGGTTCAATTTTTCAACCCCAGCATTCCAAACTAACCCTATCGCCGTCTAGCATTTCCTAAAATTTACTCTTCTACTGTAATTACCATTAATATATTAATGTCATTGATACATGCGTATAAAACTTTAACTACAAACACCAAGACATTGCACTGAAACTTTAAGTAAATGCGCATGCATGCACTTTCCAAGAGTCTCATTCGAGAGCCAGTGGGGTGCAGTGCTTAAGAGTTTTGGACTAGGACCTGGGAGACATGGGTTCAAACACCCACTCAGCCATGAAGCTCACTGGGTGATGGCTTCACAGCCCAACCTACCTCACAGGGTTGTTGTCAGGATTAAACAATGAGGGGGAGAACGACTTAACACCTCACTGAGCTTCTTGAAGAAACAGGTGGTATATAAAGGCATCCAATAAATTTCACTAAGAAGAAAGGTAAGATTCTGCTCTTAGGCAAGAAGAATTTGCTGCACAAATATAAGATGGGGGATACCGGGCTTGCCAGTAGTACATGTGGAAAAGGGGTCTTAGACTAACATGAGTCAACAGTATGATTCAGCAGCAAAAAAGGCTGTTATTCTAGGTTGCGTCCAAAGAAGTCAAGTGTCCAGATCAAGAGAAGTAACAGCCCCAATTTCTTCCGCCTTATTCAGACCACACCTGGAGTCCTGTGTCCAGTTCTGGGTGCCCCAATTTAAGAAGGATTTTGACAAGCTGGAAGGTGTGCAGAGGGGGGGGGGTGACCAAGACAATTAAGAGTTGGGAAACCAAGCCTTCTGAGGAACAGGAAGGACTATCACGTGGAAGATTGAACAAGCTTGTTTTCACCAGCTCTGGAGGCTGCGACCCAAACCAATGGCTTCAAATTAGAGATGCTCTTGGAAGGTTGTGGACTCTCCTTCCTTGGAGGTTTGTAAGGAGAAGTTGTAAGGAGAAGGCAATGTGTCATGAAAGCTTGAGCTGAGAGTCCTGCAGTGGACTAGACGACCCAGGGGTCTCCTGCAGGTCTAAAATTCTATGATTCTCCCCTGTATAAATTCTTTGATGGACCATGAGCTTGGTCCTCTTACTGAAGCTCTTTTCACATTCCAAGCACTGATATGGTTTCTTACCACTGTGAATTATTTGATGGGAAGGGAGACTTTGCTTCTCCCACATTCCAAGCACTGATATGGTTTCTCCCCTGTGTGAATTCTTTGGTGGGAAGTGAGATTGGCTTTCTGGCAGAAACCCTTTCCACATTCCAAGCACTGATATGGTTTCTCACCACTGTGAATTCTTTGGTGGGAAGTGAGATTGGCTCTATGGCAGTAACTCTTTCCACATTCCATGCACTGATAGGGTTTCTCACCACTCTGAATTCTTTGATGGGAAGCGAGACTGGAGCTCACAGTGAAGCTCTTCCCACATTGGGAGCACTGTTATGGTTTCTCACCACTGTGAATTCTTGGGTGTGCCACGAGATTGGCACGGTGACTAAAGGTCTTTCCACATTCCAAGCACTGATATGGTTTTCCCCCTGTGTGAATTCTTTGGTGGGAAGTGAGATCGGCTCTCTGGAGGAAACTCTTTCCACAATCCAATCATTGATAGGATTTCTCCCCGGTATGAATGCTTTGATGGGTAGCGAGATGGGCGCTTTTACAGAAGCTCTTTCCACGTTCCAAGCACTGTGAATTCTTTGGTGGGAAGTGAGATTGGCTCTATGGCAGTAACTCTTTCCACATTCCGAGCACTGATAGGGTTTCTCACCAGTGTGAATTCTTTGATGGGAAGTGAGATTTTGATTCCGACTGAAGCTCTTCCCACATTCCAAGCACTGATAGGGTTTCTCACCACTGTGAATTCTTTGATGGGAAATAAGACTTGCCTTCTGACTGAAGCTGTTTCCACAATTCATGCATTGATAGGGTTTCTCCCCAGTATGAATTCTTTGGTGGGAAGCGAGACCGGAGCTCACAGTGAAACTCTTCCCACATTCTGAGCACTGATAGGGTTTCTCACCACTGTGAATTCGTTGATGGGCCGTGAGATTCGCCCTGTGATTAAAGCTCCGCCCACATTCCGAGCACAGATAGGGTTTCTCACCTGTATGAATTATTTGATGGGCTGTGAGATGGGTGCTTTGGCTGAAGCTCTTTCCACACTCTCGGCATTGAAATGGCTTCTCCCCCCTGTGAATTCTCTGGTGTTTATGGAAGGTTGTGCTTGTATTAAAGCTTTCCCTACAATCCAAGCCCTGATAGGGTTTCTCCCTGCTGTGAGTTATTTGATGTGAAATGAGATGTGCACTCGTACTGAAGCTCTTTCCACATTCCAAGTATTTCAGCGGGTCTTCCCCTGTGTGAATTATTTCCTGTGAAGTGAGGCTTTCATTCCAACAGAAAGTTTCCCGCCATTCAGAGAACTGAGAGGGTTTCTTCTCAATAGCATTTCTTTGGTGGGTAGTTGAATGGGAGCTGTGACTGAAGCTCTCTCCACACTCCAAGAGTGGCAATGGCTTCTCCACTGTGTGGATTCTGTCATGGACATCCTCACTCTCAATTTCCAAATCATCACCACCTGCAATGAAGAAAGAAATGGATTAGAGCTGCCGAAAGAAATGGAGTGCCGCTGTATTGAATATTGATCACTAACCTTGTGATAGAGGAAGGATTCCATGCATCAACACTGCTGACCACACACTAGAGGCGGTCAGTGTTAGAAACAGAGATAGGACAGCTAGAAAATAAAGAGGACCTTAAACCTAGGTTATGGGCTCAAAAATGGAATGTCCATATGCACTCTCTTATGACAAAAATACAAAGCTGAAAAGGAATGAACAGCAGCTGAAATAATGTTCATTTTTCACATGGTCTAGTCCTTCCCCTGCCCACCCCCCTGATTTTTAAAGAAGGTCTCTCCTTCAGTCTTTAGAGAGTAGCTGGAAGTGGGGAGGCAGAAAAAGGTCCTTCTTTCCTTCCACTCTGCAGTTTTAATCCGAAATATTAGATTCTGTGAGCAGAGCTCAGAAACTGCTTGTGTCTATGACATTCCCTGTTGCAAAATGTGCCTAGCACCATGCGAGTTTCAGACACTGGAGGCAGTGGATGATTTTGTCTACCTAAGAAACCAACAACCTCTTCGTTGATGCCGACAGGATAAGGGTACTGGTGAGGCAGTTACGGCAACGGCTCACCTCTCCAAAAGAGTACAGTGGTACCTCTGGTTAAGAACTTAATTTGTTCTGCGGACTTCCGGGTCACCGCAGCCATGGGAAGGAGCGCAAGGCTGCCCTCCAGGGGGGGGGGGTCTCAAACAACACGGAGGTCTAGGGAGGTCACGAAGGCTCCGTTAACCTCGAAACCTCAGGAGGATTATCCTGGGGGACAGAGTACCCAGCGAGGCTGCTTGTGCTCTCCTGCGTTGTCAGCGTTTTACAGGGTTAGAGCTGCAGCATGAAGGGGAAGCAACAGACTCCGTGTTGTGAAGCCTCAGGCTCCGTGTGAAAAGCGGTGAGCCTCCGACAACAGTTCCAAAGCTGGGAAATAATTTAAGCAACTAAGCTGATAATAAACAGAAAATTTAACTAAAGAACCCAGCGGAAAAGAATACGTGGGATGAAAGAAGAAGAAGGAGTCCACTACTGGCAGTAAGAGTAAAATGGAGTATAGCGGGAGACTGGGAGAGAGAGAAAGCAACAAAGTTGCTGCTAAGTGGGTGTAGAGGAGAGACCTCAGATACAAAATACAAGGATTCTGAGGCAAGGTAACGACTGAAAATAATTTAATGGACTAGATAGAAGTGAAAGGAATTTTTCTGTTCTACCTGGTTGGAGGTTCGAATCAGCTAATAAAATAGGGAAATACTTGGTGTGGCAACTAAGAGAAAGGAAAAAGCAAAATATGATCTGTAAGATAAGGGATGGAGAAAGGATACTGGAAGAGCCAAAAGAAATAAAAAGGATATTTCAGAAATGCTATAAGGACTTATATAAAAGAGAAAAGGAAACAGACTATGAAATAGGACGTTATCTGGGAGAACATCATCTACAACAGATTGCAACTGAAGAAAAACAGTTATTAAACAAGATGATTATGGAAGATGAGATAAGGAAGGCAATAAAAAAAAAGAAAATTGGAAAAGCCCCAGGGCCGGATGGCTTACCGGCCAAATACTACAAAACATTAAGTGATCAACTATGTCCAATTTTATGTGAAGTCATGAATAATATTTTAAAAGAAGGAAGGATGCTGAATACCTGGAAGGAGGCTTATATTACATTAATACCTAAAAAAGATGTCGACGCCCTAGAGGTGAAGAATTATAGGCCGATCTCATTATTAAATAACGATTATAAATTGTTCGCGGAGGTAATGGCAGAAAGATTTTAAAAAGTATTAAATAGTAGAATTCATAAAGACCAAACGGGCTTCCTACCAGGGAGACAATTGAAGGATAACGTAAGAAATGTGATAGATATCATTGAATATTTGGAAACTAGAATAAACAGGCGGCCCTGATATTCATTGATGCTGAAAAGGCATTTGATAATGTTTCTTGGCGTTTCCTGATAGAAAATTTGAAAATGATGGGGGTAGGAGAAAGATTTAGTAAAGGTATCAAAGCTATTTACCGTGAGCAAAAAGCAAAACTTGTAATAAATAATACTACGTCAGAATTTTTTGATATATCCAAAGGGACTAGACAAGGCTGTCCCTTGTCTCCTTTATTATTTATAACAGTATTGGAAGTACTTACTAAGAGACTGAGGGAAACAACAGAGGTTAAAGGAGTCAAAGTAGGGACTAAGGAATACAAAATCAAAGCCTTTGCGGATGACATTGTATTAACATTAGACCCAAAGTATAGTGTGAAAGAGGCCTTACAAAAATTCGAAGAGTTCGGTTGTGGCAGGCCTAAAAGTTAATAAGAATAAGACCAAAATGTTGACCAAAAATTTAACCAAAGAGGATATTGTAGAGTTAGAACAAAAGACGGGGATTATGACTGCAAAGAAGGTGAAGTATCTTGGAGTGTGGATTACAGCTAAAAACATTAACTTATACAAGGATAACTATGAGGTCACTTGGAAGAAAATTAAGAAAGATTTAGAAATCTGGGAAAGAATGAGACTATCCATTTTGGGGAGGATAGCGGTTATCAAAATGAATGTCCTGCCCAGAATGCTATTTTTATTTCAAACCATTCCTGTACTTAAAGGGTTAAAGCAATGTAAAGAGTGGCAAAGAGCCTTGGCGAGATTCATTTGGCAGGGAAAAAGACCGCGAATAAAAATGAAAGTATTGGTAGATAAAAAAGAAAGAGGGGGTTTCTCCCTGCCGGATTTAAGTTTATATTATGAAGCGGTGTGTTTAATGTGGCTGAAAGATTGGATAAGACTGGAAAATAGGGACACCTTGGATTTGGAAGGCTTCGATAACAGGTACGGGTGGCACTCGTACCTGTGGTACGAAAAGGTGAAAGTACATAGAGGCTTTCTAAATCATATTTTTAGGGGACCAATATTTCAAGCATGGGAAAGGAAGAAAGATCTATTGGAAAGGAAGACACCTTGGTGGATTTCACCGAGGTTCTAACTGTCAAAACAATCAATATGGAAGGGAAGAATGCCACCTATGAAGAACTTGCACGGAAAACTGATCAAGGCATTAAACTCAGACCGTACGAAGAGATAAAAAACGCATTTACAGGGTGGCTGCAATACCATCAGGTAAATGATTTGTTAAAAGAGGACAAAAAGAAATTAGGATTTGAAGACAAAAAATCTAAATTTAATGTGGAAGTTATAGAAGGTGAGAACAAAATATTGTCTGGGATATATGATATCTTATTGGAGTGGTATGCAAAAGACGAGGAGGTGAAGGAGGTCATGACTAAATGGGCGCTAGACATTGGTTATAACATCGACTTTGAGAGGTGGCTGGAATTGTGGAACACTAATATGAAGTTCACGGCGTGTATGGCACTAAGGGAAAACCTGTGTAAAATGGTGGTATCACACACCAGTGAAGCTGGCTAAGATCTATAGGTTGAAGAACAAAAGATGCTGGAAATGTGGAGAGGCAGGTGGTGACTTCTACCACATGTGGTGGTCATGCAGCAAAGTGAAAGGCTTTTGGGAATTGATTTCTAACGAACTTAAAAAAAAATTTAAATATACTTTTCCCAAAAAGCCTGAAGCTTTTCTGCTAGAAATGATGGGTAAAGAAATTAAAAATGAAGATAAGATATTATTCCTATATGCCACAACAGCTGCAAGAATCATGTTAGCACAAAATTGGGAAACGGAGGTTATACCCAATATAAGTGATTGGCAGGTCAAAGTGATAAATTATGCCGAGCTTGCTAGAATAACAGGAAGATTAAGGGATCAAGACGAACAGAAATTTCATGATAATTGGAAGAAATATTTGACGTATATTGGAACTAAATTTCAGACGACACTGGCGGGGTTGAAATAACTCTAACAGTAAGTGATTAGGAAGTAAAAGGGATAAAATACGTGACTGTAAAACCTATCTGATACTTACCAAAGGAGTGGAGGGAAGTCCAAGGCTCGGCAGAGCCTAAAACAACTTTGTATTATACTTATGATTTCTGGAATGGATATAATATGTGCAAGTTATGTAATGGATTTTGTATATGTCTATATGTCTATATATGTAATATCAATAAAAAAATATCAATAAAAAAAGAGAACTTAATTTGTTCTGGGGGTCTGTTCTTAACCTGAAACTGTTCTTACCCTGAGGAACCACTTTAGCTAATGGGGCCTACCACTGCCGCCATGCCGCTGCCGCACAATTTCTGTTCTCATCCTGAAGCAAAGTTCTTAACCCGAGGTACTATTTCTGGGTTAGCGGAGTCTGTAACCTGAAGCGTCTGTAACCTGAAGTGTCTGTAACCCGAGGGACCACTGTATGGGTGAATGGGATGCTAACCAATACCAAGATGAAGGTGTATCAGGATTGTGTGTTGAGCAAGCTGCTTTGTGAAGTGAACTGTGGACAATTACAACCATCAGAAACAACCCCTCAATGCCTTCCACAAACTCTGTGTCAGGAAGATTTTGGGCAATACAAGGCACAACAGTGTCAAACAAAGATGTGCTTTCCTATCCTCAAATTCCTAGCATGTTCCCATTCCATTCTCAGCAAGGTCTATGCTGGCTTCATCATGTCCACGGTCAAAACATGCTGATAGCCCTTCATTTAAGGTCAATTTTGGGGGTATTAGAATCCCAGATGCTGCAAGTGGCCCTGTTGACCTCCATCGAAACCAGGGAGCCTTATCACAGAGAGATATGCATGGAATTTCCAAAGAGAGATTAGGATCCACAAGGGAGCCTTACTGAGAGAGGCCATGATCCCATGATTCTCCTCCATGACTTCCTTATGCAGAGCTCTCTGGTCAGGATCCAGCAACACCCATTCCTCATCTGTGAAATGAACAGCGACATCTTCAAAGCACACTGGACCCTAAGAGAGAAATGAAGAGGTCCTCTTTAGAGAGCAGAAAGATTATCTGCTACACATTGCTGTTTCTTTCTGCTCATTAAATGGTGTTTTGTTTCAATGGGATCGTCCTGCTGCACGTTTTAACTGTGGGTGCTGCTTTTAATGTCTTAGTGGAATTCTTTTCTTGTGTGATTTAGTGATGGACATTAATCTTTGTGTAAATGGAAGGAACTCTTCATTGTATTCTTAAAATCCTTCTGTCTATGCCAGATGGAAGGATCCCCTCTCTGCTCCCCTTGTCCTGTTCTTGGGGGGGGGGACCCTTCTGATGCCCTAAAAGACAACTTCAAGAAGTGCATGGGGGGAGGAGAAGGGAGGGAAAGCCCCATTGTGCAACTGATGTAACTGGTGAATCCTGGGAACTGTTTTTTAGGCTTGATGAACTGCTTTGAAGCCTATTTTAGCATTCAATGATAACTCTAGAAATAAAACTACAAATGACTTATGAATCATCCTATTGACCATCAGAAGGCGAGTTAAGGCAAGGTGGCTGTTCCTTATTCTCAGCACATTAAGTTTTTCGAATGGCATTCCCAGCTTCTTGGCTTCTGTCTAGGCTGCCCTTGACAAAGATGCCTTCAGAGAAGCTTGGACAGAAGCCAAGAGGAGGAGAGAGATTCCTTGGGGGCCAGAGGCACCCTGGCGGCCCCACCCCTCAGCCCTCTTCCCCACAGGGCCCCCTCCCTCTACCTGAGCTGCTTCCACAGCCGTTGCTTCTCCTTCCCCACCAGGAATAGATGGATGAGGAGGTCTTGCTGGCATCATCTGGTCACCTGCAAGAGACAGAGGTAAGTGGGAAGCCAGGACTGCAGCTGCTCCCAAAAAAGTCTCACCTTCTGAGTGCATCTGGACATTTGGACCCATTTCATAATTTAGTTGGGTTAAAAAATACATCTCCCTTCCTTGGTGCTCCTGGCCCCAAGTGTCTCCCCCCCAAAAAAGATGACAAGAACCCATGAATTCGTTTTGATATCCACAGAAAGGGACCAAACAGAGAACGGACTCCTTCCTTACCCAGCAGCCTTACTCTCGTGTCCAACAGAATCCTTTTGGTCTCAGAGGAATCTGGGCCCATTTCTGCAAACAGATCCTGTCTCTGGAATAGCAACAAAGATTCAAAACAGAGAATATGAAGAAGAGTTCGAAAAGGTATGACAGAGGCAAAAACTGAAGGGCAATCTGATAGCATTCAATGGCTGCTTTCCAAAAGAAGGATGGAGAATTTTCAGATACCCTCACCCACGTTAGGAGCCCCTTTGGGGTATCCAGAGGAAAGTCTCTCTCACCTGCTGCTCTGCCTGCTTTCTCTCCTCTGCCTGACTCAGGAGGAAACCTTCGGCCAGGGCCACTGCCTGGGAACTGGTCTCTGCTCCGCATTCCCTCACCCAACTTTCCATCTCTGGTGGAAGGACAGCCAGGAACTGCTCCAAGATCACCAGGTCCAGCATCTCAGCTTTCGTGTGCCTTTCTGGCTTCAGCCATTGGTGGTAAAGGTTGTAGAGTCGGCTGCAAACCTCTCAAGGTCCTTTGGCCTCCTGGAAGCAGAATTGCCTGAACTGCTGGCTCTGAGCCTCTGAGTGGAGAGTGTCCTCCTCACCCAGGATCTTCTGCACAGTTTTTTCCCAGAATCCTCCACTGCTCCCAGTTCTGATGGCATGGCTTCTTCCTGCTTCACGGCCACTGAGTCTTGCTCATCCATCTGTGCTCTCAGGAAGACTCCAAGAGAGATGAAGGAATCCCTTGATCTTCTGCCAAGTTCTGTCTGTCTGAATTAGAGATCCTTGCAAATTCTACAAAGCAAATACATCGTTCTGTTACAAAACTGACCTATTGCCTGGAAGAGAAAAATGTTCCGTGAGGAAGTATGTATGAGTCTTGGAAGAGCCAGCTCTGGACTGTACCACAACCCAGACTCTTGAGGTTTCTTTAGAAAGGAGAAGCAAAATGTATTTTTCACTCCATAAGATGCACCTGACTATAAGGCACACCTAGTTTTTAGAAGGGGAATGCAAGAAAAAATATATATTTTAAAGGGAGTGCTTGTAGGGATCAGATGAGATTACCATGTGGAATTATAAAATATACATCAAGCCATTGTGTCCACGATGAATGCATTGTGTTGACTGGGATTGATATATTGATGATAATTTCTGATTAAATCCCATAAGATTCTACATTCATGCCCTTTTCCCTCTACTGCCCATTTCTCTCTCTCCACAAGTCACGTACACACTTAGACAGGCAGGCGTCCTGGGTCCTCAAAGACAACGGGCAGTTTTGTCGGTGTAGCTTTTCTGACATGTTAATCTTAGGATGTTAACCTTAGGGCCAGGAAACAGGTTTCACATTAAGGTGATAATGATCACTGTCCTCCTGGCCATCCTTCTTATCATGTGTATTGATTGCTGAATGTGCTCCTTTGTAGTTTTCATTCATTTACTCCAAAGTATGCATGCCTAACTAGTGTTTATAGTTTAACTTTATCCCCACTTGGGGTTTGTTTAAATGCTCAGAGGAAATCTGATTGGTTCTTACGAGCACTGTGTAAAGGATTCTTTTGCTAATAAAATGGCCTGGTGAGGGGTGTGGTGTACACACTTCCTCCGAGAGCCTTGCCGGTCAAAGCCTCGTGTCTTATTTTAATCTGGGTCCAGTCCTTTCCTTTGGCCTCAGAAAGCAACAGTGCTGAGCAGAGCCCATGTGCACCCCAGGCTCTGCTCAGCGCTCCCTTTCACGAGTCGCGTGGAGCGTGTATGTGGTGCTTACAGGCTTTTCCCCAGGAGGGAGCAGCCCCCAAGAGCTGCACACATGCTCCACGCGGCTAGTGAGTGTGGCTCTTGGGGGCTTTTCCGGGAGGTGGGGGAAGGGACTGAGGGGCTGCCCTCTGTCCCTTCCCCCACCTCCCACAAAAGCCAGCAAGAGCCGCACCCTCTTTAAAGGGTGCACGGCTCCTGCAGGCTTTTCTACGAGGAGGGAGAAGGAACTGACTGGCCGTGTCACTCCCTCCTCGGGGAAGAGTCCGCAAGAGCCGCGCGGAGCGTGTGTGCGACTCTTGGGGGCGTTTCCCGCCTGCATTCGCTCCATAAGACGCACACACATTTCCCCTTTTTAGGAGGGAAAAAGTGCATCTTATGGAGAGAAAAATACAGTAAGTCTCCAGCCCCCTTAGAGGGAAAGAGACCATGCAAAATGTGAAGGGAACTGTTGGTCTTTCTGAGAGATGAATCAGCCTGGTTGCTCCTGCCTTTCAGAGTTTTCAGTCATGGAATGAAGTCAGAACTGTGATTGACAAGTGACTCATTTGTACTGAGTGTTATCTGAGCATTGGGTTTTTTTTGGGGGGGGGTCCTAACCCAGGGTTCCTCAAGAGTTGCTCTCCTGCCCAAACCCATTTCAGAGCACATTTATTCCCTTATCTGGCTAACTCCTGAGGGCCAAATGACATGTGGGTGGGGTCAAAGGACAGCACGCAAAAGCAGATAAAGCGAGACTCGCCTTTCTATGCGTGTAATGTGTTTTCAACTGTTTTTATTTCTGTTTTTAAAATTTTGTAATCTGCTCTAGGAGATTCGGATTACAGACAGGGAACTAACAGTAATGATGAGGATGTTACACTGCTTAACATGCCCCCTCCCCAGTGATGAATACTTGAGGGCACTCCTGGGTCCATCATGGTCGCTTGAGGCCCATGTTCAGCTCAGGCTACTTCCCCACCCCACAGACCTTTTCGGAAAAAGAGGACATGGCCCTGGTCCTCTCTGCTCTGCACCAGATGGGATGGTTGCAACGCGCTCTGTGTGGAACTGCCTTGAAGGCGACTCGGGAACTGGCCGAAAATGCAGCAGCCAGATGGAATATTTCCATTTCACCTTAAGGGACAGGCATGACTGTTGTGTGTCACATGCCTGTTTACACTCCAGCACAGCTTGCTGGGAACTTCTGTTTGTGTACAATGGTACCTCAGGTTACAGACGCTTCAGGTTACAGACACCGCTAACCCAGAAATATTACCTCGGGTTAAGTACTTTGCTTCAGGATGAGAACAGAAATCGTGCTCCGGCGGTGTGGCAGCAGCAGCAGGAGGCCTCATTAGCTAAAGTGGTGCTTCAGGTGGGGTGCTGTCTTGCTTTGGACATGAAGGAGAGGAGACATGATTCCTTTGTCCTGATGTGTGCTGAATAAACTGCTTGTAAATCTGCTCACATATGCCTCTCCAGCCACTTCTGTTGTGCGTTTACTCTGCTGAGTGTGCGTGCCCAGCTTCTGAAGGCTGTTGAAGCTCAGGTCGCAGTTTCATGCTGATCCAAGGACTGGAGATCGCCCAGCACAGCTGGGGGGCTGCCATTTGCCCCCAATTCCTTGGCTGCATCCCAACACTAAGCACTGGAGGAGAAAATGAGGCCTGCAGGATCAGACCATAGGGCTGCCTCCTATGCGGGAGACAGGGCAGAGGATTCCCCCATCGCCCTCTCCTCCTCCTCCTCCACGGATTGGCCTCCTCCTCTTTTAACGCCAGCTTTATTGGTGGCCTCTGCCTCCTGTGGGAGGGAGTTCCACAGGTTTTACTCTGCCCTGCAAGAGGAAGCACTTTCTCTTCTCTGCCCTCCGTCTTCCTTCCTTGCACAGGTGAGATTTTAGGGACCAGGGTATATTTCATGTCCGGATGTTTCCATCCGCGGACAGCCTGCGTTATAAAAGGGGACTGATCCATACATCCGAATGGGGTTTCTCTGCATGCATTTCCCCGCTCCTGGACCCCAGACCCCTCCCCAAGGGGCCAGCAGCGCATCCATGCAAAGGAAGAGCAGAGCTGCCGCCCTCCTGCGACCCTCCGCGCCCTGACTTGCCCCCCCCCTCTCGCCATGCAGCGCTGGGACCCCCGCTCTCCCCATGCGCCCTATGCTGGGAGAGAGGAGACTCACCGGATCCCAGCAGGCGCCCCCTCTGCAGAGCCGAACCAAGGGGACCCCCACACGCCCGACTTCTTGCAGGAAAGGGAGGGGTTGGGCTTTCGCTCTGGAGGACCCTGCCCCCCCCCGTCTTACTTTCCTGTCTAGGAATCCAGCTCGTTTCCGTTTAACCCTTGGCAAGCCGAGCGCACCCAACTCACGCCTCTCCCTCTCTCGAGAGCCGGAGCATCGCGCACCAATGGCATCCCGAGAAGGCGGAGGAGGAGAGGTTTATGGATTACTTCCGGCAAGGGATACATTCAGTTTTGGACAGCAGCTGAACGGCCCCCTAACAGCTGGCCCCTGAACACGGGTCCTAAGAAATCCTCACTGGCTCCCGGTCCGTTTCTGATCACCATTCAAAGTGTTGGTGCTGACCTTGAAAGCCCCAAATGGTCTCAGCCAGAGGAAAACATTTCCGCAAAAAGATAAAAACTCTGGTATGTAGCCGCAGGTGATACAATAGGAGCCTTTTCTGCAAATAGCCTTTGCAACACAACTCACTGGGTGGTAACAAAGTATACACGTTTGCCTCTTTGAAACGGATGCTTTCGCTTAGCCCCGTTTCCTCAATGAATCCACCCATTTCTGGATGAAATGTAACTTCTGCCAGTAAAACCTGAGCTGAAATAGTAAGGAGAGCAAAACAGCAGCCCTGTCTGACCCCAGTCAGCCTCCAGACTCCCCCAGTCACGTGACAGGAGATTCTTCCTGAGCCCCCCCCCTCCGTGAGATGAGTATGACATCATGGATGATCCATTAATGATCCATATGATCCAAGCAGACTGGTCCAAAGAGCAGATCTCTATGCCTGAATGAAACGGGTCTGCGATGATGGATTCTGGAGTCAAGAAATCCGCCCTTTCCAGTGATCTCTCAGGCTGGCCGGGAAAAGGCAGGGAGCAGGAATCGTCAGGCATCCCAATGTACAGACTTGTAATGTTGCCAAAACATGGAGTCTGATCTGATTTCCGTGTACAACGCATTTTGTGACGCAACCAGGGATGTTTTTGGGGTGCTCTCTCTGTGACGGGGGGGGGGGCTACTATCTGAGGGTGTCCAAACTGCAACGCGCTTTACTTCTGGGCTGCTTCACTCCTCGCATGGCGCGGGAGGGGGGGGGGGGCTCGGCGCGCAAACAGATCAACAGCTGCCTTGCTTTCTTCCTGGCCTCATTGTGTTACCTCTGACAGAGACACAAGGGATGAATTTTACCTGGCTGTCGGGGCTGTGTGTGCAAAAGCCCAAGCCCCATTTTTCCGTAACACAGGAGTCACAGAGCCCAACCTGCTGCTCAATGTGCACCAATACCTAAAACATGGAATGGATCTAAGATCATGGCGTGGGGTGGGGTGGGGGGCGGGGGGAGGGAAGGATTTTGCAATGTAAACATTCGGGGGGGACCGCACTTTGCAAATGGATTGCCGAGATCAGCCCCTCTCCCGCTCGCCTCATCCCCTGAACGAAGAAGGGAGGGGGGAACCTTCCTCTCCTTCGCCCCCCCCAATTCCTCCCTTCCTGGTACATCCTCCTCTCACCCCGCCCCCACAACCCCAAATCCCTCCACCATGCGCTGCTCCTCCTCCTCCTCCACCTCCTCCAATCCGGCTTCTGTTTCCGGAATGAGGGGAGAGAGCCCCCCTCCCAAACTGCCTGCTTCTCCCGCAAGTGGAGCTTCTGCGCCGGATTGCTGCTCTGCGGCGTAGCTCTGGGGGGGGGGGGGGGCGCTTCGGAAAGGAAAGGCGGGGCGGCAGGGGAGGGAACCCCCGCCCGATGGGTGTTACAGGAAAGGAAATGAGAATCGGGAGCGAAAACAAAGAGGTAAAGGGGTCGCGGGGGGCGGAAAGGGGAGAAAAGGACCCTGAGACTCCCGCCAGCTCCCCAAAGCGACTTTCATGGACACCACCGGCAGGGCCTGGATCCCTGGACGTGTGCTGCGAAGGGGGCTTTCCTTGCCCCTTAGGCGCCTTGGCAGCGGTGGACATGGGGAACCTACGCAGGGGGTCCCCACGAGAGCCCCCTTGCCCCGTTTCCCCCCGCGCAGGCATCCCTGGGACCCTGTGGGCTCCGCACGGATAAAGGCGGGCCATGAAAGGGTTAACGGGCGTGAGGGACGCCTGGATAGAGACCCCCTGTCCCTAATCTGTGCGTCTTGGGGTGGACCCTCAGGATGGAAAGATGGGGGGTGAGGGCTGAGCCGCGCCAAGGGGGGGGGGGCTTTGGATGCAGGGGAGACTCTGGGAAAGAGGGAGAGAGTCGAGGAAGTGGGGAGGGGGAGCATCCCTGGGCAGGGAAGTGCAGCAATGATGGGGGTAGAGATAGGTAGAAAAGTCTTTGGTGAAACGTCTTCATCGTGGCGCCCGTGGGGATTCTCTGGAGGGGCCGCCTTGGCTTCTCCCTCCCACCTAGGAATCGGCCACCCCTTCAAGGCAGCCAGAGGGATCCCTGGAAAGTGGGGGGTCATGTCCCCCACCCCTTCCTTCCTGCAACCTCCATCCTCTTCCCATAAGCCCCTGCCCTGTCCAGGAAGAGAGGAGGGGAGAGGCCTTCTCAGAAGCAGCTCTTTGTTTCCGCAATCCCACCCAGGAGGCAGCCAGAAACCTTTTCCTCTCTCTCAGGCTTCCATCTTTAAGTTTCTCTTCCACTGCATGGTTCCAGTACAAAGAAAAGACAGTAAAACATCAGACATTAAAAACCTCCCGATAGAGGGTTGCCTTCAGCTGTCTTCTAAATGTCAGAATGTTGCCCATTTCCTTGCCCTCAGCCTGCTTCTCTGTAACTTCTGTTAAGGAAAAATCTAGGTGCGAGACTTTTCAGTCCCCCAGCTGGTTGGGCAGAGCCCGTGGGTCCCTGCAGAATAAAGGAAGGAGTCCAGCCAACCGGAGCAAATAGCTGTAGACCAAAGTTTATTGTGCAGTAGGTTCAAAGAGCAAATTTTGAACCCCAAGGATGGGGTGACAAAGACTTTTAAAACTTTCCCACCACATCCCAGAATACAGTTCGAAGGGGAGAGGTTAACCTTGGCAAACATGTCCAGACAAGTCCTTGGTACAAGATTAGCATAAGCAGACATGGCAGGGCAAGACTCAGGTATAAGATTAGCATAGACAAATATGTCTTTTTTTAAAAAAATATTTTTTATTAACAGACCAATCATATCAAATCAAATCACATAAATTCTGAATTACATAGCCTAATTTTAAATTTTGTTGGGGGTACCCATATTTCAAGTTCCGAAAGGGGTCCAATCCTCTTATTGCTACTGCTTTAAAAGTCCACAAATCTATCCAAATATTGTTCAAAATTCTGTCCAATCCTTTCTTGCTGTTTTCCACATCTCTTCTAGTTGTTTTCATATATTTTTCCTCTCTCTTTGTCTTTGTGGCCTCTGATTGTCTCCATAAGCAGGTTCAAACAAATTTGTATTCCTGTGTGGGTTTTTCCGTTCGTCCAAGAGTCATATTTCAGACAGCCACCGTATTTCATCGTTTCCATAAAGAAAAGCATTCTTGCTATCTACTTATTCACTTTTCGCAGGCTTGTCCCTCTTTCTCAGTCCTCGAAGAGGTTCTACCAGGTTCTACCAGGAATCCAGTGTGAAAACAAAGCTTCCTCCTCCCGATAAATCTTTAGACAAGACCCGTCAAAATGGTGACTCCCTTTTTGTTGCTGCGCCATCAAAAGCCCTTGTTCTTTTTCTCAATCTCACATGTCAAGCTTTTGGTAGTAAATTATTTCCACACAGTTTTTAATCATCCTGCTTAGGTCGGTTATGCAGCGGATCTTTTTGAGAAGGGGTTATTGAAAAAAAGAAAAAAAGTTTTTTCCCCTCCATCCAGTCCCACTCCGGCATACTGAACCTGATGTAATTTCTTCATGATGTATTCCGTTAAATCCAAACCTGTTGCTCTCGTTTCACAGAGGCCACTTCAGTTAGCAGTTTTCACTCCTGTTCTTCACTTGAAATATGTGCATTTGCTTCATTTCCAATTAAATATCTTGAGCTTATGCAAACCAGTGCGCGATCAGAGACAGCGTCCGGGAGAGCCGGACTCCACCTGAGGGCTTTATGCCTAGTGCCCTCACCCCCTTCTTTCGAATCTGGGGGTGAATTATGGGCACAGCAGGCAAGGCAGTCCCCCCCATTCCCTTGGGGGGGCAAGGGAGGCTGCATACTCCCATCACAGCCTCTTAATTACCTCGTGTGGGTCAGAGAGATGTTATTGTCAGCCATCTTCCAATTCACCCCCTGGTGCCCCCCCCCGCATAGACAAATATGTCTTAAGTACCCACCACCCAAAAGTACAATCGAGGTTCCTTTGCATGTTTGGAGCCTGAGGCGAGTCAGGTGATGAGATTTGGCTTCCTTTGGCTAACAATGAGCCCAGCAATTTTCACCTCTGAGAACTTCCTGGAGTCCTTTTGCCAGGGGAAAATAGCTTTGGAATGGGGGGAACTGGGAAAGGAGATGATTTTATATTATTTTTAAAGTTAGGTGACTTCCCTGAGCTGTCAAGTTGGAAGGATATATTCAGGCATAATATTTGTAATATTTAACTTTAAAGATGTGCCCCCCCGTAATTTCCGTAACACTTCGCTTCTTGCGCGGGGGGGGGGGGGAATCAGCAGAAGACCTTCCAAGGAGGACCTCCCTGTCCGGACTGAGCGATGTCGGTGGAGATGCTCCTTGAGGCCTACAGGGTCGAGGCTGTTGAGGGCTTCAGGTTGCAGATCTTGCTGCTCCATAACGATCTCATTCAGCAAATAAATTTATTACTGAAGGCAAAGAAGCATAACAGGATTCAAAAAATAGCAAAAACTTAACTTACGTAAAACCCTATCTCAGCATACCAAAACAGCTCTCAACTAAGAATCACACAAGCAGAGTAGAGAAATAGCAGACTAGGAAGTGGGACCAGGCGCCTTTAAGCCTTGTAATTTATATTCCATTAAATGTCAGAGTAACCTTGGGACTAGATAACAAGCCTGGCTCACTCCAGTTTAAACCAGCTTCATCTGGTTCCCCAAAACAAGAAAGGTTCTTCATAACCTCATCGCAACTTATCCCACCACCAGCTCTCAGCAAAAAGAAACTGCCGAGTTTCAGGAAGCCTGCATTAGATCAACACTTTTCTATGCCAGGAAAATGCAACCATGACACTTTAAAGGTCAGCACTAACAATTTGAATTGTGCTTGAAAATGTGCTGGGAGCCAGGTAAGGTCCTTTAGGAGCAGTGATATGTGGTCTCGGCGCTGCTCCCATTCAGTTGCAGTTTTGGGTCACCTTCAAAGGTAGTCCCATGTAGACCACATAGCCGTAGTCCAAGCTGGAAATAACCAGATCATGCACCACTCTGGCGAGACAGTCTGCGGGGAAGGAGGGTCTCAGCCTGCGTTCCAGATGGAGCTGCTAGACAGCTGCCCTGGACACAGAATTGACCTGCGCCTCCATGGTCAGCTGTGAGTCCCAAATGACCCCTAGGCTGCACACCTGGTTATTTAGGGGCACAGTTACCCCATCAGGACCAAGGGGTCCCCCACACCTGCCCACCCCGTGTTCCCCAGGGACAGCAATTCTGTCTTGTCGGATTTGAGCTCAATCTGTTAGCCACCATCCATCTTCCCACCAACACATGGCCTTCACCACCTTCACTTCTTCCGATTTAAATGAGAAGAAGAGCTGGGTATCACCCACATACTGGTGATCACCCAGCCCAAAACCCCTGATGATCTCTCCCAGCAGCTTCATGTAGATATTAAAAAGCATGGGGGAGAGGACGGAGCCCTGAGGCACCCCACAAGTGAGAGCCCAGGGGTCTGAACACTCACCCCCCAACACCACTTTCTGGATATGACCCAGGAGGAAGGAGGGGAACCACTGCATAACCATTTCCCCAGCTCTCCTAGAGGGTTCAGAAGGACACCATGGCCAAAGGTCTCCAAAGCCACTGAGAGATCTAGCAGAACCAGGAAACAGCTTTCCCCTCAGACTCTAGTGCATGGGAGATCATCATCCAGCGCAACCAGTGCAGTTTCAGTCCCATCATGAGGCCTGAATCCCAATTGGAAGGATAATGGTGGCAGAAGCTTTCCTGGTCCTGCACCCCCAAAAGCTCCAGGCACAATATTTCATTAGCTTTGAAGGGACCATTGGATACTTGGTGGTCTTTTCTTCAAAAGACAAATATTCTGAATACTTTTTAATTGATGTATGATGTAAATAGCGCTTCTGTTTTCCTTGTTCCACATCAGAGAGACTTTGATACACAGGTCTGAGTTCATCGCTCCCCCTGAAACTGCTGTGTTAGCAGCACTGCCTGGGCAGTGTGTTTGGGGTTCCTGGGCTGCCTAGACAACAAGACCCCCTTCTCAGCCTGACTTATATGGTCCCAAGGAAAGCAGAGCAGTACGTTAGGCACCAGCTTGGCTGCAGGAGTGGCTGGAAGGAAGTGTGCAGGGCACCATCCAACCCTCTTAGAGACGGTGCCACTCTGGATTTGTGTAGGTTTTCCTCTATAGCCTTTTCTTCTCCTGAAGATAACTCAAAAGAAAGTGAAGGAGTGCACCAAAGTTTTACGACCAGAGTTTTCCTTCGCGATGGGCTTCCTTCCCAGGTTGATGAGCCCCATCTGCCCTCACTTTCCTCTGCAGAATGGGTAGAATCTGCCTTCTTGACTGTGGGATTCACTGTTGTTCTCCTCCTCTCCATCCACCAGGGCCTGCCTTCACCTGCAGCAGAATTCCCCAACCCACCAAGAATTTGAGACCCAGCAGCTATCCTCACCTGGTTTTGGTGGCCGGTTGAAGCCGTTCCTGGGATTGTGGCCCCTGTTGCATGCTGACAGCTTCTGGAAGCCACAGGTGAGAGCTGAGTGCAGGGTGAGGACCAATGGTGGAGAAATTACCCCATAAGGTGCATGACATTTCCCCCACCAAAGGTACTACCGCTCCCCTAACACCCCATGACATCGTATGATTATGATATTTAAGACAGTCCATCAATAAATCAATACTACATTTTCAAGGTACTACATATTCCACCAAGTACAGTTTATCTATTTGCCTTGAATAGCCTGCTTTTCAGTGTCATTTTAGGATAGTCCTGCGTCAGAAGATGGGCATGAGATCAGACAGCACATTATATTTTAAAAAATTAAGCTGCTTTATGAACATTGGTTGAGGATTTTGAAAGTTGCTCATGAATTACTATCATTTGATATTGCAACTTCACTTCCTAAAAACTGGGAACATGGGTAGGAGGTGAGGGAATGTGGGAGACGTTGATATAGGAGAAGGTGCTAATGGAGCTTGATGTGTTCTCTTTCCCTTAGTTCAACTTCCTTGAAACCAAAACAGGATTCCCGTTCCTCCCACTCTGAAGAAGGAGATGGAGAAGACAGTCAGAACTCCAGGGGATGGGTCACCTCCCCCCCACCCCCCATTAGGAATAGAAATTAAAATGTGTGAAATGCGGAATATGCTTCATTGAATGAGCACACATAGTTCACATCAACGACCTCCAACAGGGGAGAAACCATTTAAAGGTATGGAGTGTGGGAAACGTTTCACTGATAGTGGAAAACTTAGAACACATCAGCGGACTCACAAGGGCAAGAAAGGATTCCAGTGCAGAGAGTGTGGGAAGAACTTCAGTAAAAATGGACACTTAAGTTTACATCAACAGAATCACAAAGGTGAAAAACCTTTTAAATGTCTGGAGTGCGGAAAGAGCTTCTGTTTCAATGGAAGCCTTAGAAGACACCAACAGATTCACATGGGGGAGAAACCATTTAAATGTATGGAGTGTGGAAAGAGCTTCTATCGGAGTGATACACTTAGAATACATCAATGGACCCACACAGGGGAGAAACCATATAAATGTATGGAGTGTGGAAAGAGCTTTAGTGATAATGGAAAGCTTAGAAGACATCAACAGACTCACACAGGGGAGAAATCATATAAATGTATGGAGTGTGGAAAGAGCTTCAGTCAGAATGGACACCTTAGAAAACATCAATGGGTTCACATGGGGGAGAAACCATTTAACTGCCTGGAGTGCGGAAAGTGCTTCAGTCAGAATGGAGGCCTTAAATTACACCAGCAGATTCACACAGGGGAGAAACCATTTAAATGCCAGGAATGCGGAAAGTGCTTCAGTCAGAATGGAGACCTTAGAAAACATCAACAGACTCACACAGGGGAGAAACCATTTAACTGCCTGGAGTGCGGAAAGAGCTTCAGTCAGAGTGGAAACCTCAATATACATAAACGGACTCACACAGGGGAGAAACCATTTAAATGTCTGGAGTGTGGAAAGAGCTTCAGTCAGAGTGGAAGCCTTAGAACACATCAACGGACTCACACAGGGGAGAAACCAATTAAATGCCTGGAGTGCGGAAAGAGCTTTAATGATAATGGAGGCCTTAGAACGCATCAACGGACTCACAAAGGGGAGAAACCATTTAACTGCCTGGAGTGCGGAAAGTGCTTCAGTCAGAGTGGACACCTCAATATACATAAACGGATTCACACAGGGGAGAAACCATTTAAATGCCTGGAGTGCGGAAAGAGCTTCAGTTTCAATGGAAACTTTAGAGAACATCAACGGACTCACACAGGGGAGAAACCATTTAAATGCCAGGAATGCGGAAAGTGCTTCAGTCAGAATGGAGACCTTAGAAAACATAAACGGACTCACACAGGGGAGAAACCATATAAATGTATGGAGTGTGGAAAGAGCTTCAGTTGCAATGCAACCCTTAGAACACATCAACGGACTCACACAGGAGAGAAACCATATAAATGCATGGAGTGCGGAAAGAGCTTCATTCAGAATGGAGACCTTAGAAGACATCAACGGACTCACACAGGGGAGAAACCATATAAATGTATGGAGTGTGGAAAGAGCTTCAGTCAGAATGGAGACCTTAGAACACATCAACGGACTCACACAGGGGAGAAACCATTTAAATGCATGGAGTGTGGAAAGTGCTTCATTCAGAATGGAGACCTTAGAACACATCAACGGACGCACACAGGGGAGAAACCATCTAAATGCATGGAGTGCGGAAAGAGCTTCATTCAGAATGGAGACCTTAGAAGACATCAACGGACTCACACAGGGGAGAAACCATATAAATGTATGGAGTGTGGAAAGAGCTTCAGTCAGAATGGAGACCTTAGAACACATCAACGGACTCACACAGGGGAGAAACCATATAAATGCATGGAGTGTGGAAAGAGCTTCAGGCAGAGTGCACACCTTAGAGGACATCGGCAGACACACAGGGGAGAAACTGTTTAAATGTATGGCGTGTGGTAGGTGCTGCAGTCAGAGTGGAACCCTTGATTTATATCAAGAAACTCGCACAAAAGACAAACCTTATAATTATCAGGAAAGTAGATAGAGGTTCAGTCCTAGTGGAAGTTCTAAATCAACAGACTCACGAACAGGAAGAACTTTAAGAGTTGAAATCCTTCAAACCATCAACAAACTCAGAGAGGAGAAGCAGTTTAAATGAAAAGACTGCAAAAAGTGCTTTATTTATAATGGAGTGATCAAGGAACATCCAGGGCCTCTCACATGGAAGAACCCATTTTGGTGTCTGGAGTGTGGGACATCTTCCTCTCAGAGTCCACTCTTTTCTTCACAGAAATGAACTCAGCAGGAAATCAGTCATTAACACATGTTGTGTATGTGAAGTTCTGGTATTTATGTGTAAAACTGTATAGTAATGAAATATTGAAGGCAATGTCAAACAATGTGATTATAATCTAAGATGTAAAGTACCTTTCGATAGAGAAGCGGTGAGGGTTTATCTGGACTGCTGGTAGTCAGTGAGGGCTCGGCGATATATTGTCCCATACTGGTTTCTAGACCACATCATGATAACCTTCCAAAAACAATTGATATGGCAAGACCCCACAGATTACAGTGTGTGTTTCTGGGATGCTGATTTGTCTGGAAGCAGCCGGCAGAAAGCTTTGCTTCGTGAAGCCCCTGCAGATTCCGAGTTCCTGACTTCCCTCCCAGACGACAGGAAGCGAAAAACACACATCCATTGCCCTGTGTCCTTCCAGCGTCTTTCTTCCCATGCTCCCTTCTGCCGGTTTGTGTGCCTGACTTAGATATCCTGTGTGCTGTATTTTTTTACTGCTGAAACTGGATTTGCTCTCAGGAGCTAAGTTTTGTGCCTCACTGGGAACCCAGTGAGAACTGTATGCTTTGAAAACTCAGTAAACTATTACTGAAGAAGTCCTGCTGCCTCTGTGGGTGTTTCTGACCTCAGCATGGGAATTGCTCTACACGTGGCCCCTACCATGCCGATACTTGGCTCGTGCCCTGGAGTTGCTGTACTCAAGCATGCAAGACGGGTGCATATGTGTGTGACTGGTTTTTGCACCAAACTCTCACCCTCACCACCGCATGATCTCCGAATACTTCTTCTTCACTAGAACTTCTCCCTGCCTCCTACATGTTCTGAAGAAAACTTAAATTGCTGTAATTTAATGGGAGATTTCCCCCAAGCCTTATTGCAAGAGGGGGAAGGAGCGGCTGCAGGTACCAGGGAAGTCTCCTGGGGGGGGGCATCTTCCCTCACGAACCCCATGGGGCAATCCCAGAGCTCCTGCTTATTCTGGGGTTTGGGGAAGATAGTCCTTTTCCATAGTCCCAGAAGTTATTATTCTTCCTGCCAGAGGACCAGTGTGTATATTATTATCGTACTCAATTTACTGTTGTTGCTGCTTTTGCTGTCATGGACTGGCTGGGTGAAAGGGGGGAGGCACCAGCTGGGGAACCCCCTGTTACGAAAAAGGAGCAATGCAGCAGTGAGCTGCAGCTGGCTGTAAAGCCAAACAGGATGTTGATGTTTGGGACTGTACCATGGAAACAAAGGGACAGTCTATTCACTGTACTGAGCACCGGATGTTAGCTCAGAGTTTCATCTGACCTGTACTGGAAGTACAGGGGTGGAGTCTCTCTCTCTGCTGTTGGTGTTTGGAGAGTGCAGACACGTTTCTCTGTACTGCTGCAAAGACAGAAATAAAGGCATGTAAATACATTTCTGTCTGTCTCTTTCCCCTCCCTGGGGAAGGCAGGGAGGAGGAAAGAGTGGTGTGTTCTTCTCACGTTTGAGGAGGATCGCCGATAGTGACCTCGCCTGTTTCCTGCTGGGAGACGCAGACGGGGAGGTCAACAAGGAGCTCAAGCCGGGCGCCTGGAGAGTGGCCAGTTCCTCTGACAAGGCTTGAGATTCCAACATATGGTAGCAATGCCGATGGTTCTGATCCATGGAAATCTGCATGAGAGGTTGATGGATCGTTCTTCATCCTCTGCACCAAGGGAAAGAAGATAACGTCTACGTGCAGCTGGAAGCTGAACAGACGGCTGGGCATCGAGACGAGGTGAATGCCAAGCAACGGAGCCCCAAAGGTATGGTGGATTTATGGCTGTTAAGTGAACGTGTTAAGAGGCAGTCTTCGGTTCACTAAAAGTGCCTGCGTTTGTGAGAAACCAGCACTGTGGGGAAAACAGCCGCATACCTTGCATGCCGAGATAAGACTGGTATGCACAGTTGCTAAGCAACGACAAGTCAGAAGAGTGGAAACTTACTGACTGGGGGCTGGAACACGGAGTGTGTTTTGTCTACTTCGCTGTTCTTTGCAAGGACTTTTAAGCAGCTTGCAGTTTAACTGCCAAGTGGAGAAGGCAGTAAACAACCAAGAAAGACTCTTGGAATTTTACAGGCTCGAGAGTGAGAGCTGAGGTTTGGATTCAAAATGGATGCCAAGAAGGGGGGAGGCTTGCCTTACCCACCTCCCCTGACTAATGACAATTATTCATCTTGGTCTGTAAAGATGAAAGCCCTGCTACAGAATCAGAGGATCTTTGGGGTGATTGAGAACCCCATCCCTGCAGCACCAACGCCAGGTTGGAATTCACAGAATGTGAAAGCCAGGACGGCTATAATTCTGTGTGTCTCAGATGATCAATTGGTGCATATTCAGGATTTAGAACATGCGCGAGATATTTGGGAGACGCTGCGTAGAACACATCAGAGAGATGCTGGTTCTTCAGCGTTGCTGCATTTTGAAAAGCTGACCAATCTGAGGCTAGCGCCTGATGGAGATGTTCAAGCGCATCTGACGGAGATGAAATTTCTGCGCCAGCAGTTGGCGGAACGCAATTTCCCTCTACAGGAGGAGGTATTTTGCTTTATTATTATAAACAGCCTAAATTGGACTTCTAAAACGGTTGCCAGTCAGCTTGGTTCCCTACCGGCCCAGGATCTTACGGCGGATAGGGTGTGTGCCGTGGTTCTGAATGAACACGACAGACTTGCTGCACTGGAAGTGAAAGACACGGGGAGGGAGGAACGGAGTTCTAACTCCCCCACTGCTGTTGCTACTGGAGAGCATGCTGTAGCTTTGAACGTTGTCCGATGTTACAATTGTGGACAGACTGGGCATCTTCAGCGGAACTGTAAGAAGCCACGTCAGCTGAGAGGAGCCAAGGGGAGCTCTGCAAAGCCTGAGGCGTCAGGCAAAAGTCATACCAAGTCTCAGGTGAAACCTGCAAAGGCTTTGATGTCGAAAGGAACCACACCAGAGGTGGAAAACACATTTGTCATTGACACTGGAGCCACGAAGCACATGACCCCACACAGAAGTCTGTTTTCGACGTTTAAGAAGCAAAGCTTCACTGTGAAGCAGGCCAACGGTCAGGAGCTGGAAGCGACCGGGTTTGGGACTGTGTATCTTGAGAGTCTGAACTTGACTATAGACAATGTGTACTTGATTCCTGAGTTGAAGTTCAATCTGCTGAGTGTTTTGCAGATTGCAAAGAAAGGACTGAAACTGTCCTATGATGCTGAAAGCTGCGAGATCTTCAAAGATGGAGAGTTGTATCTTTCTGCCAGAGAGAAAGATGGACTGTATTTGTTGACTTTTGATCAAAGTGATTACATGAAATGTAATTCATCTGATTCTAACATGATTTCTCTAGCAGGTGTGACCAAGAAGGTCCAGGAGACGACAAGGGTCGACAGAGCGTTTCAGCGGGTGTATGCTGATGTGATTGGTCCTCTAGCACCATCTAGAAGCAATGCAAGATATTATCTTGTGTCCAGAAGGATGTTATGGTTGATGGTGTCAAAGGCTGCTGAGAGATCCAGCAGAACTAGGAAACAGCTCTCACCTTTGTCCCTAGCCCGCCGGAGATCATCAACCAGCGCGACCAAGGCAGTTTCAGTCCCATGATGAGGCCTGAATCCCGATTGGAAGGGATCCAAATGCTCCACATCCTCCAGGCGTGCCTGGAGTTGTTCAGCAACCACCCGCTCAATCACCTTGCCCAAGAATGGAAGATTTGAGAATGGGCGATAGTTGGCCATATTAGCCAGGTCTAAAGATGTTTTTTTAAGAAGCGGTTTAATGACCGCCTCTTTCAGTGGGTCTGGGAAGACTCCTTCACAGAGGGAAGCATTCACCACCCCGCAGAGCCCATCGCCCTGCCCTTCCCGGCTCGCTTTTATCAGCCAGGATGGGCAAGGGTCAAGGAGACAGGTGGTTGGTTTCACTTGTCCAAGCAGCCTGTCCACATCCTTGGAGGTAACAGATTGGAATTGATCCCATGTAACAGGACTAGACAGAACTCTAGCACTCTCCTGCCCTGGCCCTGCTCCCACGGTGGAGTCTACCTCCTTTCAAAAAGCTTGTGTGCTCAGCCCAGGAAAATTCTTTGCGGAAAAGGCACACCAAAACATCAGAAAACATCTCCAGCCATGTTCTTGCTGCCACCTTGAAAAAGTTGATGGATCAACTTTTTTCATCTTAGCTTGTTTATTACGGTTGTTGGAGTTGTTCTCCTCTTCTTCCTCATCGTCTGGTTTCCCAACAATGTTGGCATGGCTGCTGCTCACAAAAAAATAAATCTGAATTTTTTCATTTTGCCACAGTTATTGTGACAAAGGAATCTTCCAGTTTTCCTGGGTGCACGGTTGAAAGAAGGAGAGAGGGGTGGGTAGCTGCAAGCGTGGAGGGAAATAGTGTGAGTGCTGTGAAGGTGGATCTTTTGGGCAAAGGACCGGCCCCTCCCACCCACCCATTCCCTTTCGCAATATGGCATTTTTACAAAAGATTCTGTTTCCTCCTCCTGCCACAGGACAGGTGACTGGGCCCACTGCAGATTCCCCCTTTCCAAACTGCTGTGTACAATAGCCCCAAATCACTCACTTCCTTGAAGAAGGTAGCTCAGCAACATTCCACCCCAGGCAGCATGGGGTTCCCAGTGATGGGAATTGTAGTACAGAACACCTGGCAAGCACAAGGTTGGGAAAGAGAGGGTAGTAGAGCATAGTAGTCAAATGAACCAGGAAACTGCTCTTAAACCAGGGAGAAGAAAGTCAAGAAATTTCCCTTTTTACAAGGGTGACTGGTGCTGCTGTGGTGCAAGTGTCAACTCCGGCCACCGCAACCTTACTCTAGAGTCGCGTGGGGCAGCATTTCTGCTCCTGCACCAGCCACGTGCACAGCACTTCAATCTTGAGTCTCACTCGCCATATAGAATGAGTCATGGCAGGAATAAGTCATGGCAAGACTTCTGAAATTGCTCGCCATGAGACTACCTGGCACGAAACCAGAGGAGCTTTTGAATTTTTCCAGGTCTGCCCTTTTTAACTGAGGCTGGTTGAGCATGATGCCTGCATTGTGGGGAGTTGGGCTAGATGACCTTTGGGGTACCACCCGTTCTGTGACTGCGAGGAAGCAAGCTGTGCCCGACTGAGTTAAACCACCTAACCCAGCGCTGCAGGCACTGACAGGCAGCGGCTGCCCAGGGATTCAAATGGGGGCATTTCCCAGCAATACCTGGGCATGTGGTGCAGGTGGTGTAACAACAACAACAACAAATTTTATTTATACCCCACCCTCCCCAGCCACGACCGGGCTCAGGGCTGCTAACAACCAATAATAAAAACAAGTTGATTAAAATACAATTTAAAAAACAAGGTTAAAATACAACATTAAAACATTAGGATGCAGCCTCTTTACAGGAGGAGAAAGGAAAAAGAAAGGGGGGGGGGGATCAAACTGATTCCAAGCCAAAGGTCAAGTGGAACAACTCTGTCTTACAGGCCCTGCGTAAAGAAATCAGATCCCGCAGGGCCCTGGTCTCATGAGGCAGAGCGTTCCACCAAGTCGGGGCCAGTGTTGAAAAGGCCCTGGCTCTGGTTGAGGCTAATCTGACTTCCTTAGGGCACGGGACCTCTAGGGTGTTGCTATTTATGGACCTCAAGGTCCTCCGTGGGGCATACTGGGAGAGGTGGTCCCTTAAGTACGAGGGTTCTGGAGAATTCACTCTATGTTTGGGGTGGTGCTGGGGGCTGCTGCCTGCTTCCCACCCCTTCTCCTCCCAAGGCTATAGGGACAAAAGTAGAGGAGGCCAAAGGGGCTCCTCTAGTCCAGCATCCTGTTCTCACAAGGTGAGCCAAAGCAGCGCCACACCTGTGCTTTCTGTGCTTGGCCACCAGGGGGCAGGCTGGGACATGCAGGTCAATGTAGCTGCTTTTTGCTGGAGTCTGTCTTTTTAAAGATTTTATTTTAAGGTTTATAGAGAAAAATACAAAACTTAAAACCTTTTTCCTTCTTGACAAGACTTTTATTTAGATACAGTAAAAACACAAAGGGGGGAGCAGTGAGAAATAGAGAGAGGATAAATAAATAAATAAATAAATAAATAGGAGTAGAAAGCAGGTGAAAAGGGAATGATAGAAAAATAAGATTCAGAAAATAAAGAACATCTGTCTGCTCTGTAAAAACAATACTTACTTTGTCCAATCCAATACAACAACCCACAAAACCACTTCCTATAAACAAACATTATCTTCCATCCTCAAATCCAGATGTCTATTTCTTTTTCTTCTTCACGCAAATAGTCTGCGAGAGGTTTCCAAACTTTAACAAATATGAACAATGACTTTTCTCTGATTAAACACGCCCATTTTGCCATCTCAGCATACTTTTAAGAGCCATTCTTCCCTGGTTGGCAAGCATGAGTCCTTCCATCTTTGTGCAGATAAAGGTCTTGCCGCTGTGGTCATATATTGAAACATAGACGGATTATAGAAAGTGTTGCAGGAATTTATGTATACGTTGGGGGGGTTGCCCCTCCTGCAGATATCATGCACATGCAGCCCACTACCAGAATCAGCACCATCACTTTTGTGACTTTTATTATTTGTCCCCACAAAACACTTCATCACAGTTTCTTCCTATCTATTCAAAGGGCCTCTGCTGCACAATACCAAATGTAAGAATTCAGTTATAAATGTCTCTATGTAGTGGCTCACAGGGGAAACTTCAGAAATTCATATAGACATGTGAGCTCAGCTGCTCAGCAGCCCCTCTGCCTGAGTGATCATCCCTGGCATCCTGATACCTGAGTGCCAGACAGGTAGCCATTCCAGAAATAACAAACCCAGATAAAGACAAAAGGGTGTGATTAACTTGGCTAGGAAACAAGGAAATGTAAAGATCTCTTTTGTGACACTTGATGGGTATTTGGTGGAGGGCAAGGGGAACCATGGGGCAGGGTCCAGGATGCTCAGATTACTGCCACCAGACCTGCCCTTTCATGATGTAACCGTGATGTATGAGTGATGTAGTTTGGGAGGGCTGTAACATGGGGATTAGCAGCTAATAAAAGTTTGGGGGCTCTTTTGTTTGGGGCTTCCATCTTGTTCCACCTGGTGGCAGGTGGGAGTCCTGTCGCAACAGTCTTCAATAAAGACCAAGCCTACTGGCTGCTGTTCTGCTCTGGTTTTCCTGGCTGGTGTCCTTGTGTTTTGTCCAAGGGAGCCCCAAGATTTCTCTGTTAACAAAGGGCAAGCAGGAAGGCTGCCCCCCCCCCCGTCACTGAATGCCAAGGAGACACAGCTCCCCCACCCAACACCCCTGCCCTGCTTGGCAAGAGAAGGCCCTGGCAGCACCCGAGATGCGCCCCCATAGTCTGGGCCAAAGGGCATCACTGCTTCCGCTCTTGGCAGGGGACCCAAGCCTTACCCAACCTCCCATCTGCCAAGAGAGATGTTGGCAGAAGTAAGAGCAGCCACACACAGCCCTGGCACAGGGGGCAAAGCCTGCCCTCTGCCCGCCTGCTCGGGAGCGAAATAAATAATGAATTTCCTCCCCAAGGGGTCCCTGCCTCAGAAGGAGGACTGGGACCTCGGAAGGAGCGTGATTGAAGGCTCCATACTGGTCAGGAAAAGACAGAGACCACACCAGGATTTTTGGAGAAAAGCAAGGCCTGATTGTTATTGAAAGAACAGAAAAACAAACAACTGTTGCAACAGGGTCCCCGCTCACGCAGTGACAGGGAGTGAGAGACCCCGAACAAAAGGACTGCCTTGACTCTTATACCTTTCCATACAGGTCAATAGCAGTGGAGGTGGTGGGGAGGTGGGAAGCGACATAAATGGCGTGAAGAGTGGATTAAGAGTAGGATGTTGAAAGACTTTCGGGAGGTGTCAATTTGCTGGAGGGCTCGAGTAATATGTGGCGATCTTCGTCCTATTTAATTCTGGATCTGCTTTAAATGGCTTTTCCTTTATCTACAGGAAAATACCTCCGCAACTGCTGATAATCAGCATGGAGATCGTGAGGCTGGATGTTCGGGAAATGGCTTAAATGTTAATGTGGAATCCTATTCTGCATTGCTATCAATTCGGGTGTGGTAGCCTGGTGTTTGCATACTTATTGGAAAATAAAACTACTTTTATATCTGTGTGTATTCATGGTATCGTTTGCAGACCCAGTAGATGGCAGTGTGGTGGAGAGTTTTGGCAGCCTTTTGGATACAATTTTGAGTCAAGTACATACATTTGAAATACTTTGATTGTTACATTCTTCAAAACTACATTTTGGATACATTCAGAAAAGTGCAACACAATACAGCATTTCAGTAAAGATACATTCACAAATACATTTTGCAAGGGAAACACATTTTTAAAAAGATACCTTCATTAAGAAAGAGGTACACTTCATAGTGAAAAAGATACATTTCAGTATCAGTGAAACAGGAATAGCAAAAGGCACATTAAATCACATTCAACGATACATGAAAAGACACAGCAAAATGACATATTCTTCAAGGCACAGTTTATTATTCTTGTTGGGCTTTTGGGTAGAATGATAATCTGATATCTGTAGGGTCATTTTTTATTTATTCCCCTCTCTGGCCCTGATTCTCTTATGACAGGGAGTGCAGCAGAGATTGATTGATTATTGAATTTCTATAGACCATCTTTTAACAATATATCTAAGCGGCAGAGAGAAAAAACCGAAGCAGCTGCAGACAAGCAAAATATTACCAATCTTCTGTACTAAGTTTGTGGGGGCAGTGCCCAAACCTTGAAAATTAATAGATGGCAAGATTCTGATGATTTGGGATGTGAAGGGAGAAATACAAGCTTCAGGGGAATTCCTGGGCTAGCCCATGCGAATGACCTGGCCAAGCTAGGGCCATTAAGAAACAATGCAGAACCACTGAGGGCCATGGGCAACGCAGAATCCTAGAATCCTAGAGTTGGAAGGGACCCCCTGGTCATCTAGTCCAACCCCCGGCAATGCAGGAATTACACCTAAGGGTTTACTGCCCAGATGGACCAAGGCCTTCTCTGAGGAGAAGGCAACTTCCTATGTTCTTACTGGGGAGGGGCCACCACTAAGCAGCCCAGCACCCTTTTCATGCAGTTGGTCTGGGGTTCAAAGCATCTCCAGGTGGGCTAAGAAGGATCACCCTTCTCTGTCTTGAGATCCTGGAGATCCACAGAAGGAAGGTTGCAGTGTTTGGGACATTTTAGGGCCGTAAATCACGGTCTCCTGGCAGCGGCAATGATGCAAGATCATGAATCTTTAGCCAAGGACCTTGGCAATCTCCTCTGTTGACTCATACGCAGGAGATGGTCAGAGTGTGTGATATCAGCCTTGGTCCAAGATAGCCAGAATAAAAGAGGAAGAGCCCCCAGGCTTAAGCTGCTTAAACTGATCAGCCCCACAAGAAGTGTGAAAAACACCCTGTCTCCAGACAGGAGAACTTGGATTATTTCTGCCCAAGACCCTTCACTTTATCTTTGCTACCGATTCCTCCCCACCCCACACCTTCTTCTCTCCATTCCCAAGAGGCCCCCTTTATCATTTATGAGCAGAAAAGACATCCTTACAGAGAAATATATGCCTGATTCTATTGATGTATTTTTTTAAAGTAGCAATAGCCTCAAGAGAGGGTGGTTTTGAGCAGAGGAGTCGCGTTGGGTGAATAGGGGCCCTAAACTTTTCCTTGATGTCCGTTTTTGGCTTGAAATCAATACCCAAGCTGGTTTTCATTGAATTGTAGAGTTGGGACCCGGGGTCATCCAGTCCAACCCCCTGTCACCAAAGCATCCATAACAGATGTCCATGTGGCCATTGATTAAAACCTCCCCAGTAAAAGGGAGTCTCTGGAAAAGGAGTTGAGAGGCGGGAGTTTTGGGGTGGGGAAATCGCAGCAGAAAACAGGTTTGGTCCCTTCACCTCCTAAGGCTGTTTTTCATTTTTTAAAAATCCTGACCTTTCAGACGTCAACACAGGATTGCTGGTGGGGGCTGTGGACTCCGAGGGACATTCCTCCATTTCTGGTGGGAATGCCCTCAGGTTTTATTAGTCTGGTGAAATAATAATAAAAAAGGTCTTATATATATAATAAATGTTCATAAATGTACCAAGCAAACATGTACATAAATATATAAACCACATGTCTGAAGCAGCACAGGAAAGCAGTCCTGGAACCATTTTGGCTCCCAAGCTGACCAAATGTTTTCTCTGCAAGGTCAAAGGAAAATGGAAAAGACTCCCCATTGTCTTTTCCCTCACAAATCCTGTCTTAAGGGTATGTCTGTCTGTGTTTGAATAGGGTGAGCCTGTGACCTGGCTCAGGAACTAAGTATTTGTCATTACGAAAGACTGGCCAGGCTCCCCAGGGTATCCAGTCAAGTGACCATTAACAGGTAACCTGCCAGACAGGAGATAAACAACGACAGGAGGTAAACAACACACTCAGATTTCTGCTGTAGACCACCCTTTCTGTGATGTAGGTATGATGTGTCTTGGACTCCAGGGCGGACAATTTAAAATGTCAATATAAGGGGGGGGCACACCTAGGTTCTGGGTCCTCCTCCTTCTCCTGCGCGTGAAGGGGGCACCCTGTTGCAACAGTTCAATAAAGATCAGGCTTACTAGCTGCTTTGCTTCCCAATATTCTCTGGTTGGCCTCTGTTCTTTTCTCCAACCGATCGAGAACCTACAAAGGACTCTATAAGGCTCTTGTGTCCCCCATAAGGGAATAAGGGCAGATTCTGGCCTCAAGTATATTCAAAAATAGATAAAGCAATTCAATCACCTGTTCAGGCTTCCCCACAACTGCAACTAAGATTTCCCAGGATTGGAAAACCTTGAAAAATCTACATTTGCCTTCATTTGCCATAAGGATTTACAGACTTTGGCTCTTGCGGGGGGGGTGGGGGGGGGTGGCAACCCACACATAAACTGCATGTTTCCAGGAGGATACAGAATGCTTGCCTGTCATCTGGTGTGATTTTACTTCCCATGCTTTGGACTTAAGATGCCCAGCATCCAGCATTCATGCCAGCGTGAGAAATACGGGTGTCTTTTTAAAAATGGGTTGCCACCTCTCATTTTATTTATGGCTCATTTGCTTTGTTCATGGTATGATGCAATAACCTGCACTGCCCTCAACAATTGGAGGCAACCATGCTTATGAATCCTTGTTGCTGGAAACCACAGGAGCAGGGAAAGCTCTTGAGTTCGAATCCTGCTCGCTGGTTTCCCACTGGGGCTTCTGTTTAGCCACTGTGAGAGCAGGATGCTGGTTCTCAATAGTGTGTGTTGTCTGCTCCCAAGTCTTTGAGAGGGTGGGGGTGGGAATGCCACTAGGTGCAGAAGCCGGGTGGCAATGGAAAATGCGTGCCCCACTGTGGCTGACTCCTGCCAGCTGGGCTTGTTTTCCTCTTGTGCCCCTGAATCATCCCACGCAGCTGCAAACGCCCCTCTCTCTCTTGCATTCTTGCATCTTCTCCAGGACGTTTTGTCCTGTCTGAGTCTCTTTCTGTTCTGCAGACTATCCCTGCTAACAGTCCCGGGCTTCCTCTTGCATCAGCCTGGCCTGGAAGAGGAGGAGAGGAGAGAGGAGGAGGGCGCAGCATGAGGAGGAATCACCAGCCCCACCTCCGATGATTCAGGAGCACAAGAGCCCTGCCCTCCCCTTTGGTCATTTCCACAACTGGTCTTCAGAAACATCTATCGCCTCAAATAGTGGAGGCAGAGAAGAGCAATCCTGGCTAGGAGCCGCAGACAGACTTGTTCTGCATGAATTTGGCTAACTGCAGGCAAAAGACCTTCTCAGTAGTGGCGTCCACCCTGTGGAATGCCTTCCCATCAGATGTCAAAGAGATAAATAATTATATGGCCTTCCATAGGCATCTGAAGGCATCCCCATACCAGGAAGCTTTTATAGCTCAGTTTGTAGAGCGTGTTCTGTCGTCTTTTTCTATATTCTGTTGGAAGCCGCTGTGACAGGAATTTTGAGGTCTTATATATATGTTAAATGTTCATAAGCGTACCAACCAAGCACGTACATAGATCAGCACAGGAAGACCGACCTGAAACTGTTTTGATTCCCAAACTAAGCAAATGTTTTCTCTGCAAGGTCAAAGGAAAATGGAAAAGCCTCCCCATTGTCTTTTCCTTCACAAATCTTGTCTTAAGGGCACATTTAAGACATGAATAGGGTGTGAGCCTGTGACCTGGCTCAGGAACTAAGTATTTATCATTACAAAAGACTGGCCAGGCTCCCCAGGGTATCCAATCAAGTAAGCAGGGTATCCAAACAAGTAACCTGCCACACAGGAGATAAACAAAGACAGGAGAAAAACAACATTCAAATTTCTGTTTTAGACTGCCTGTTCTGTGATGTACGTATGATGTATCTGGGGGTGGTCTTAGGTTACACCCCTTGTGTGATGTATGTGTGATGTTTCTGGGGGTGGTCTTGGACTGCAGGGTGGCACTTTCAAAAGTCTTTATAAGGCCTTGCACACCAATGTTCTGGGTTCCTTCTCCCTCCTGCCTGTGGTGAGTGAGGACCCTGTTGCAACAGATCAATAAAGATCAGGCTTACTAGCTGCTTTGCTTCTCAATATTCTCTGGTTGGCCTCTGTTATTTTCTCCTACCGATAGAGAACCCACAAAAGGACTCTATATGGGCTCTTGGATACCCCACAAGGGAAAAAGGGCAGATTTTTGTTTACAACAGATGGCGAAGCTCGAAGGGATGTTTGGTTACCCAAATTCTGGGAATGAGGAAGGACTGGTGATCCAGCGCGCACCAGGCAGTTTGCCAGAAGGAATAACCAGTCAGATGGGCAGCGTGCAAAAATATATTATTATTATTATTATTATTATTATTATTATTATTATTAGAAAGCCATCTAAGTTGCTGGCGACAACCGACTCCAGATTTTAGCTTTGCTTTCTCCCTGAGCACAAGTCATTGTGTGTGTTGCAGAACAGCATCCCACAGGGTCAATCTGCCACCTGCCCCAGCCAGACCCAAGTTCACCTCCACAGTGTGAATGAGGCCACGGCTGCCACCTGCTCACAATGTCTCTCCCATGGCTGGTACATTCAGTGCTGCCAGCAAAAGCTTGTTCCAGACTTGTCACCGTGATTTCGAAATCAAGAAGAAGAGGCTGGTCTGGTGTGGAAGTGCAAGCCCTGGACTCAGTTGGCCCTTGGCCCTTGGCTACATTTGCTTGCTGAGTGGATCAGAGCCCAGGGACAACATTGGCCACAGCATCAGCCGTGTGGTTGGGTTCCACAGCGCAGAAACTGCCTGACACCCCACAACCTCAGGCGTTGCTTGAATCCTGATATTATGAGGCTTGTAAGACAATCTCTAGGGACGCGGGTGGCGCTGTGGGTTAAACCACAGAGCTTAGGACTTGCCAATCAGAAGGTCAGCGGTTCGAATCCCTGCGACGGAGTGAGCTCCCGTTGCTCGGTCCCAGCTCCTGCCAACCTAGCAGTTCGAAAGCACGTCAAAGTGCAAGTAGATAAATAGGTACCACTCCGGCGGGAAGGTAAACAGTGTTTCCGTGCACTGCTCTGGTTCACCAGAAGCAGCTTAGTCATGCTGGCCACATGACCTGGAAGCTGTATGCCGGCTCCCTCGGCCAGTAAAGCGAGATGAGCACCACAACCCCAGAGTCGGCCACAACTGGACCTAATGGTCAGGGATCCCTTTACCTTTACCTTTAAGACAATCTCTCTCTCTCACACACACAGTCATAGAATCGTAGGTGGGACCCTCGAGGGTCATCTAGTCCAACCCCCTGCAATGCAGAAATTTCAGCTCAATAAATCTTTTTTAAATTTTTATTAGAAATTTTATTTACAACATAACATAATCCCCCACCCCCGTAATACAGAAATCCACCCTCATTAAACGTGAACATAAGAATAGCTTATAAGAAGTAAATAAGGAGGCCAGATACAGGATAAAGGAAGTCTTCTATTTGGTTGTTTGTATTGCTGTATGTTATGCTTATTGCATGTTATGTTCAGCTCAAGAATTCATGACAGATGGCCATACAACCTCTGCTTAAAAACCTCCAAGGAAGGGGAGCCCACCATCTCCCAAGGGAGACCGTTCCACTGTTGAACAGCTCTCACCACCAGAAAGTTCTTCCGTATGTTGAGTTGGAATCTCCTTTCTTGTACCTTGAAATAAAAAAATTCCTTCCAGTAGCACCTTAAAGACCAACTAAGTTAGTTCTTCGTATGAGCTTTCGTGTGCATGCATACTTCTTCAGATACACGAAAGCTCATACCAAGAACTAACTTAGTTGGTCTTTAAGGTGCTACTGGAAGGAATTTTTTTATTTTGACTATGGCAGACCAACACGGCTACCTATCTGTAACTTGCACCTTGAAGCCACTGGTTCTTGAGTCCTGCCCTTCAGAACAGGAGAAAACAAACTTGCTCCCTCTTCCATGGGGACAGCCCTAACTGTGTTTCAATCAGGAGTATGGTAATTGCCTCCTGAATTTTGACACTGGGGGAACTCTGCCAGTGGGGGAAAGCGGCAAGTCTGGGTGTGAAAACACGGGGAAGACGCCTGCCTGACATCGATAGGGAGGGAGTTCCAAAGTGCTGCCAGAAAATCGAGTTCTTCCAAATGTGCCCAGGGCCATTTTGCTCTTTGCAGCCTCCCCTCTGCCCCATTCTTCCCAGGCACAAAGCAAGCTGGCAGTTGCTTGCTATGTGTGCCCGAAGCCCAAAGGAATGCTGGATGCCCTGAACCTGTTTTCTGGGTGAAAGGTGACAGAAAGCCTCAGGTTCTTTCTCTGCCTTTGCTCAGGTCAGCCCAGAGAATGCAGAGGGTTGTTGTCTTGCCAGTTGGAAATCTGAGGAACCAGGAGGCCTCGCCAGTGGCTATGTTTACAAATGCGCAGGAGCTTAAGCGCTTTGCACCAAGACCGAGATTTTGTGCGACTCCTGGCTGCGGCAAGCAAGGTGTTCCCAGCCAAAGATTATTCAGCCATTGTGATCAAATGCAAGGACCTAAGGGCATAAGAGGATGTGGGTGGCACTGTGGTCTAAACCACTCTTGGGCTTGCTGATCGGAAGGCTGGCGGTTCGAGTCCCCACGATGGGGTGAGCTCCCGTTGCTCGGTCCCAGCTCCTGCCAACCTAGCAGATCGAAAGCACGTCAAAGTGCAAGTAGATAAATAGGTATGGCTCCAGCAGGAAGGTAAATGGTGTTTCCGTGCGCTGCTCTGGTTTCGCCAGAAGCGGCTTAGTCATGCTGGCCACATGACCGGAAAAACTGTCTGTGGACAAATGCCAGGTCCTGTAGCACCCTGCTTGTGGTTAACGCTTAGCTGGAATGAAATATTCAACGCAGCAATAGAGAAATTAAAATAATAATTTATTTGTCAGACAAATAAATGAGAGGCACAGTGGTATATGGTTACCAAGCTCTGGCCTGGTCTCCTGCCATTATGGCCAGCACTTATATTCCCTCAGCCCAGCCCCCTTGCTCCTCCTTTGGCTGCCTCTGTCCAATCAGCCTGGTTGAATTTCCTATTGGCTGATTGTTATAACCAATCCTAAAAGATACACCCATTTCCTATTGCCTTTTATGGGATACAAAAAGCTATATATTCTTCTATCTATAAATGACAAATAAGTAGTCATATATCTTACATTTGTCTCAACAAGGAACCTTAATTACCAGCTCACCTCTTGCCCTCCTTGCCCTATTGCCCTCCAAAACAGATGGTTAATAGTTTTAAATTTTTATCTTAAACAGATGTCAGAGATCTTGGGTTCACATTCTCATGCATCATCAATGAAAGATCTCTTTTTTGGAGGTCTTTAAAACAAAGGCCTGACAACCATATGTCAGGAGTGCTCGATGGCGTCTCCTGTCTGGCAGGGGGCTGGGCTCGTTTGCCCCTCTGGTCTCCTACAGCAATATGACTCTATGAAATAAGAATTTAACATTTCTTTCTTTCTAGATCCTTTGCATAATTACATTTAAGCCAGTATATTTCATACATTATCATAGATAGCTTTTTAGAAGAATAAACCTTCTCAAAGCAAAAGGAAGGAATAGTTTACAGCCTCAAAATAAAATAGGAAAAAAGCCTCTTCTTCTGTTTACTCCCCTTCTCCAGCCAGTTGCTTTCTTTTCCATTTGCTCTTGGCCTTTAACCTTAGGAAGATATGACTCAAATTTAATGGGAGGCACAGGGTTTTATTTTACTATTTACCAACTCTTAATTATGTAGGGTCAATGTAACCTTGCTCCCAGCCTGTAATTCCCTTTTTTACGACTTTGAGAATTGTTTTCTGCTATAAATCAGGGGGCCCCCTTGTCCAGGAGGATAAACATCTTGCCAAAGTACTTAGGCAGCTGGTCTTCTGCCTGGCATAAAACATTTGAAAATCTTTAAGCTCATTTTAAAATACAGACCCTAATCAAACTATAAGCCTTGATAAAAATGCAGGCTATGATTAGATGCCTCAGTCCCTCGGCCTGTAAAGCGCGATGAGCACCACAACCCCAGAGTTGTTCACAACTGGACTTAACTTTCAGGGGTCCTTTACCTTTACCTTTTTAAGGGCATAAGAAGAGCCTGCCGGATTCGGCCCAAGGGGACCAAACTAGTCACAGTGGTCAGCCAGATGCCCACCAGCAAGACCTGAGTACGACCCCACCCCCACCAACGCTCTCCTCACCTGTGATTCTGGGTGATTGGCATGATTCAGAGGTGAGATTATCCAGATGGTGGAGGGATGGCCTAGCCATTGTGGCCAGTATTATTGATTATTATTTATCTTTTGTGTACCTATGCCACCCTTTTCTCTGGGGAGCTTGAGGTAGTGTATTTGCTTCCCCATTGTCGCTCCTCATTTAATCCAAACAACAACCCTGTGAGATAGGTTAGGCTGAGGGGAAGCGACTGGCCCTCAAGGTCAACCAGCGAGGTTTTTTGGCTTGAACCACCATTGGCAGGACTGGCAGCAAAAGCAGCAGATATGTTTTATACTTAAAACACTATTTAGTCTCTTGCTAATTATGCAGTTTCAAATGCGCATTTTATATTTGACTACCTTTAGAAATGCTTTGTTTTGAAATGTTTAAGAGAAGGTTTTTCATTGTTATATTAGCTGCGTTCCGTAGTTGGCCTCCTTTGTAATGTTTTATGTTCAAATCTTTTAAGACAACATTTTAGTTTCCTGTTAACTATGTTACTTTAAATCAGGCACAGGCAGACTCGGCCCTCAGGATGTTTTGGGACTACAGCTACCATGATCCCTAGCTAACAGGACCAGTGGTCAGGGATGATGGGAATTGTAGTCCCAAAACAGCTGGAGGGCCGAGTTTGCCTGTGCCTGATTTAAATGCATACTTTGCATTTGACTTTCTTCACGACTGCTTTACTCTCAATGGTTTTGTCTTAAAAATATAAAGTGGTATACAGTGGTACCTCAGGTTAAGTACTTAATTCGTTCCAGAGGTCCGTTCTTAACCTGAAACTGTTCTTAACCTGAAGCACCACTTTAGCTAATGGAGCCTCCTGCTGCCACCGCATGATTTCTGTTCTTATCCTGAAGCAAAGTTTTTAACCCGAGGTAATATTTCTGGGTTAGCGGAGTCTGTAACCTGAAGCGTATCTAACCCAAGGTACCACTGTAGATGTTATAAGAGAAAACTGCTCCTTTATCCCCTTATGGGGGTACCTAAGAGCCTGTATAGAGTCCTTATGTAGGTGCTCTATTGGTAGGAGAAAATAACAGAGGCCAACCAGAAAATATTGAGAAACAAAGCAGCTAGTAAACCTGATCTTTATTAAAGTGTTGCAACAGGGTCCCCGCTCACCCCATACAGGCAGGGAAAGGAGGAACACAGAACATTGGTGTGCAAGCCCTTATATAGACTTTCAAAATTGCCTCCCCTGTAGCTCAAGACCACCCCCCCCAAACATTATACATGCATCACAGAAAGAGGTGGTCCCCAGCAGAAATTTGAGTGTGTTGCTTCTCTCCTGTCTGCCAGGATACCTGATAATGCCTTATTATCCGATTGCCTTTTCTGGGTAGCCTGGCCATTCCTTGGAGATGGTAAATCCTTAGTTCCTGAATCTCTTACGCACGTTGATAGTGTGCTCAGCTTAACAGATACTTGCCAGACTGTATTCACAGGGAGGTGTAAGCAGCCCCTACAGTCCAAAGACAATTGGAAAGCTTTCCCCATTTCCTTCCTCCTGGCAGAGAAATGTTTGAGGTAAATTTGGGAGAGTCAAAAATGGCTTCAGGATTGTTCTCCTGTACTATTTCAGAGACGTGGTTTATATACTTATGTACGTGTTTGCCTTGTATATTTATGAAGATTTATTTAATATATATATGACCTTAGAATTCCTATAATGTAGAAATGAAATACTAATAACAATAATTTAAATAAAAAAACCTCCAGTGAAGGAAACTCCTCCTTAGAAGGTGCTGGCATCTCCTTCCTTGGAGACATTTAGGTAGAGGTTGGATGGCCATCTGTTAGGGTTTTCTTAGCTGCAATTCCTGCATTGCAGGAGGCTGGAGTAGAAGACCCTTGGGGGGTGTTAACGGAGAAATCTGAGGGCTCCCTTGGACAAAAAACAAGGACCCTAGCCAGGAATACCAGAGCAAAACAGCAGCCAGTAGGCTTGGTCTTTGTTGAAGACTGTCATGACAGGACTCCCACCTGCCACCAGGTGGAACAAGATGGAAGCCCTGAACAAAAGAGCCCCCAAACTTTTATTAGCCGCTAATCCCCATGTTACAGCCCCCCCAAACTACATCACTCATACATCACGGTTACATCATGAAAGGGCAGGTCTGGTGGCAGTAATCTGAGCATCCTGGACCCTGCCCCATGGTTCCCCTTGCCCTCCACCAAACACCCATCAAGTGTCACAAAAGAGATCTTTACATTTCCTTGTTTCCTAGCCAAGTTAATCACACCCTTTTGTCTTTATCTGGGTTTGTTATTTCTGGAATGGCTACCTGTCTGGCACTCAGGTATCAGGATGCCAGGGATGATCACTCAGGCAGAGGGGCTGCTGAGTAGCTGAGCTCACATGTCTCTAGGAATTTCTGAAGGTTTCCCAGTGAGCCAGTACATAGAGACATTGATCACTGAATTCTTACATTTGGTATTGTGCAGCAAAGGCCCTTTGAATAGATAGGAAGAAACTGTGATGAAGTGTTTTGGGGACAAATCACAAAAGTCACAAAAGTGATGGTGCTGATTCTGGTAGTGGGCTGCATGTGCATGATATCTGCTGGAGGAATGAAGGAGACTGGTACCAGTGCCAAGTGCTGCCTATGGGAAACCTGGCCCCTACACGAATTTGGCTGGGGATTTAAATCATCCCTGCCCTTCCGCAGTGTGTGCCTGGGGGCGCATGCTCACTCTTCACAAGGATGAGTGGAAGCCCAGGGGTCTAAGTAGGTGAAAGGGCAACTGGACGCCCAGGAAGGAGGAGGGAGGGGTGATGCAACTAGGGGGCATCTTGCAAGGGGGGGGCACAAGGCCAAGGGGCGGGAGGGCTGAGTCTTTCCTGTTGGTTGAAAGAAGAGGAATCTGGGGGGTGTGGGTGGGGAAAGCACAAGAGGGGAGTTCAGGTCCTGCTTGCGAGGGGTTCCTAAATGGCCTCGGCCCTGCATACCTGAAGGAGCGTCTCCACCCCCATTGTTCTGCCCTGACGCTGAGGTCCAGCTCTGAGGACCTTCTGGCGGTTCCCTCCCTGCGAGAAGCCAAGCTACAGAGAACCAGGCAGAGGGCCTTTTCAGTGGTGGCGCCCGCCCTGTGGAACACCCTCCCACCAGATGTCAAAGAGAACAACAACTACAAGACTTTTAGAAGACATCTGAAGGCAGCCCTGTTTAGGGAAGCTTTTAATGTTTGATGCTTTATGGTATTTTAATATTTTGTTGGAAGCCGCCCAGAGTTTCTGGGGAAGCACAGCCAGATGGGCAGGGTATAAATAATAAATTATTATTATTATTATTATTATTATTATTAGGCACCTGGTTGGCCACCGTGAGAACGCAACACTGGTTTCTCTCCCTGCGCTATCCAGCAGGGCATTCAGGCGCACTGCTGCCTCTGACTGGGCACAGCCACCCTGCCCAGGCGCCACCCAAACCTCTCTCCTCCTCCAGGAATTTCTCCAATCTTCTTTTAAAGCCATCCCGGTTAGTGGCCATCCCTGCCTCCTGTGGCAGGGAGTTCCACAGGTTCATTCTGCGCCAGGCGAAGACGGACTGTCCTCTCCGAGAGAGGGAGAAAAGCTCTCCTACATCTGCTTTCTCCATGCTAGACACACTTTTCATAAACTTATATCAATACCCTTTATGAGGCGAGGAGACCAGAACTTTACGCAGCCTTCCAAATCTGGTCGCTCCAAGCATTCATAGAGTGGCCTTAGGAAACACAGGGTTGTTGAGTCGGGAGGTACCCCGGGGTCATTTAGTCCAGCCCCCTTCAACGCTGGACGATAACGGCCGTTCTGTTTCCAGTCCCTTCCCTAGCGATCCCGCTAGGGGATTTGTCTTTTCCACGGCCGCTGCCCCTCCCCATCAAAACTGGGTGCTTGAGCGCGGGGTCCAATTGGGGGGTAGCGCGCCTCCCTTCGGAGGGAGAGCCAAAAAGCCGAGCAAGCGGTGCAGAAGTCGAGGTAAGAGGGATCTTCGGAGATGGCGGGACGCGCGGGGGGGGGGGGGAGGCGGCGTGTCCGACGGGGCTAGCCCCCCCTTCTCTGGCCAAGAGCCCAGTGGGTGAGAGGTCACTGCAGGGGCTGGGGGGGTAGGGAGGGGAGAGGGCGGCCTCTGCACAGCCCGGGCGTGTGGCACGTGCAAGGCGTGTACAGCCGTCGGGGGGGGAGGGGGAGTCGTGCAAAGGCAGCAGGGAGCCCCTCCCCACGCTCCCTCCCCGCCCCCGAGATTTCAGGAGGGGTGGGACCGGGCGATGCGCTCCGAGACCCTGGATCGGCCCCGCGACGCCAGTTCCCACGGCCGCCCCGTCCAACAAAGCTTCCCTTCCGGGCGGGGCGGGGTCAGCGCCGCCCCGTCGGAGGAGCCATAAGAGGAGGACGCGTGGCCGGCGGACGGGCTGCGCGTCGCCGGTGTCGAGAGAGGAAGAGGAGGAGATCCAGTAAGTTGTTCCCCCACCCTCCGTCCCGTCCATCGGTTGGGGTCGTCCGGGGAAGAGGGGTCGGGGCTGCACTGAGCCTCGAGGGCTCCTCGCCTCTTTCCCCCACTGGGAAGAATGGACGCCATGGGTCGGGGGTCGGGGAGACTCTGCCCGTCGAAGGGTCCCGGGCCCATCGCCAACGGGGTGGGCTGGGAATGGCGCCCCGCGCATCTGGGACACCCTGCAGGGTCGTCCGCGCCCTCCCAGACGGAGCCCGGGTCGGAGAAGACAGTCGTCCCCCCCCCCCCCGACACACGCACGACTAACCACCCGCGGTCCGACGGGATCCGGGGCGAACCGTCAGCTCAGAGGGACTCTGCACATGCTCCGGGGTAGCCTGGTTTAGTAACATGGGTTGCTTTTCGGTCCAGGCAGGGAGGTTCGCCTTCCAGTTCCTGCTTGCCTACTTCAACATTTTGGAGGGTGTATGGGCTTAAATCTGCTCCTCCTACTCCGCTTTAATTGCTAAATCTGGGAGACTTGATAGTTGAAGCGCTTGCAACAGGAGTCATGCGTTCCGGAGCACGTGCAGAGCGCCTCCCGTTCCTTCGGGCCCTTCAAAGTCATTTTATTTATTGGTCTTCTATCCCACCCTTTCCTCCGAGGAGCTCAAGGTATGGCTTACATGGTTCCCCTCCCGTCTCCTTTAATTCCGAAGAACCCTGCGAAGTAGGGTAGGCGGAGACAGTAAGGCACTGGCCTTCAAGTTCCCGTCCAGTGAGCTTATGGCTGAACTTGGCTGGGCGGGATTTGAACCCTGGTCTTAGTCTTCATTGAATCCCCACTGCAACCCTGCGAGGAAGGTGAGCCTGAGAGGCAGCTTGGCCCCAGTTTCTTGCTATTGCCCTGATGGCTAAGTGGCAGTCCCAGCCCTGCTTCTAGAAAGTGGGCCTCGCAGGCTGCCCTCTGGCTCTCTTTGGGGGTCCTCCTATGTGCAGAGTGGGGCTCCCCTTCCTTTTGCCAGAGGCGGCGGCTGGTGGGCAGCTGCGTAGGCCAGTCGGAGCCTGCTCTTGGGGAAACTGAGGCACGTGGAGGAGTGGGGAAAGAGAGCCCACGTAGTTTCAGAGCAGATTCTCTAGCTGAGATTCGTGCATTGCAGGGGGTTGGACTGGATGACCCTCAGAGGTCCCTTTCAACTCCTAGCATTGCTGATGGGAGTGAGGCATTGTCAGCATCTATTTTTTTTTATATAAATTTTTTATTAGTTTTTTGACATATTTTCAACAGTAATTAAACATACTTTCATATCTTATACCAGCTTTTTTGACTTCCATCAGTCACATCTGAAAAATTTCCAATCTATTCACTAAATATACCTTTCTTACTTCCACAATTACATTTAACTCATAACCAACATCTCTATTCTTTCTCTACTTTGCAATGCTTGATACATTTCTCCTTACAAAACTTCTTGTAGTCCTACTAGGGTAATTTGTTGATTACAGTTGCTCTTCAAATAGTTCGTATACTTCTTCCAATCTTCTGTAAATCTCTGGTCCCGCAGGTTTCGAATCCTCCTGTCATTTTATTCTGCATAGTCCATTAATTTTGTCTGCCATTCTTCTTTCGTCGGAATTTCTTCTTGCTTCCATTTCTGGGCTAAGTAGGCATTGTCAGCATCTAAGACCTGAGCTCAGAGTTTACTTGCGAGATGGTCTTGCCCCCCACCCGTGCCCCCAAAACTGCTTCAGCCTGGCCCTTCCCCAGGAGCCACATCACCCCCCTTCCACATTGGTGAGGACTCAGTCACTGTGCATGTACCCTTTGGAACTCCCTGCCTTGGGATATCAAGCAGGCGCATTTGCCGGATTATTTCTAGCGCCTGCTGAAAGCCTTCTTCCTTGGAGATGCTGATCCGAATTTTAACCGGGTGTAGTGTTTTGATTTGTTTTGCACGTTTTAACACATTGTAATCTTTCCCCTTTGTTTTCCTTATCTTTCTGCAAACCTCACCGAGGCTTCCTCAGTTTTTACAGTGAAGCGGTTTATGAATTCTGGGAAACAAATAAAACAAATGCACTTGATATTGAGAAGGCTAAATGATTAATCTGAGAGGCCTGCGAATGGTGTGTTGGGGTTGAATCTAAAGCTTCCTCTGAGAGCCAGTGCGTTATATAGTTTAACTATGAAATATAAAATTTCCTTGTTATTATTTGCATGTCTAACAGATAAACAGCTATCTGACTTTTAGAAGACATCTGAAGGCAGCTCTTTATAGGGAAGTTTTTTTTTAAATGTTGGATGATTTATGGCATTTTATATTTTTATATTGTGCTGGAAGCCTCATAGAGTGGCTGGAGAAACCCAGGCAGGCTGCATATTATTATTATTATTATTATTATTATTATTATTGACTGCTTCTCCTGGTATGCCCAGTGGAGGACCTTAAGGTCCACAAATGACAACATTTTGGAGGTCCCAAGTCGCAAGGTGGTTAGATTGGTCTCAGCTAGGGCCAGGACCTTTTCAGTACTGGCCCCGACTTGGTGGAATGCTCTGACACAAAAGACTAGGGCCTTGCAAGACTTGACATCTTTCCGCAGGGCCTGCAAGACAGAGCTGTTCCACCTGGCCTTTGGTTTGGACTCAGTCTGACCCTTATGTTTCCCTCCCCTTATGGTTTTGATCTATGGGCTACTTTTAAAGTGAGGCTGCATTTTAAATTCTATTTTAATCTGTATTTTAAATTGAGTCCCCCCACCCCGCATTATGTTTTTACTGTAATTTTACTGATGCTAGCAGCCCTGAGCCTGGCTCTGGCTGGCGAGGGCGGGGTATGAATTATTATTATTATTATTATTATTATTATTATTATTATATCAGGTACGTGGGAGAGAGCAGGCTTCAAATGCCACCCCCATTGCCAAATATGTTGTTTCTATTTCAAGCCATACCAATTATTGATAATGTTAAGTGTTTAAAAGAATGGCAGAAAGCATTGTCTAAATTTATCTGGCAAGGAAAAAACCCCAGAATTAAATATAAGTTACTAACGGACACTAAAGAATTAGGGAGATTCTCCCTGCCAGACCTGAAGATGTATTTTGAAGCTGGAGCTTTCTGCTGGATAAAAGAATGGATTCAATTAGACAATGTTGATGTGCTGGATTTGGAGGGATTTGACAACGTATTTGGTTGGCATGCATACTTGTGGTACGACAAGATAAAGGCTCACAAAGGTTTTAAAAATCATATAATTAGAAAATCTCTATATAATGTTTGGACAAGATATAAAGATCTCTTAGGAAGAAAAACACCCAGGTGGCTTTCACCAATGGAAGCCAAGGGTATGAGAAGCTCTTTTGGTGACCTTGGGGGGGGGGGGGGTGTTATCCACTGCCCTCTCTCAGCCTGACCCTACCTCACAGGGCTGTTGTAGGGCTTCAAGGAGGAGAACCATGTAAGGTACCTTGAGCCTGGAGGAAAAGTCGAGTTTTAAGTGCAGCAAATAAGATAATAGGGGGAAGGTGGGGCTTCTGTGGCCAAAATTGGAGGTGTGAGTTGCAGCCACTCAGGGGTCTGTTCTCTTCTTCTCAGGAGCAAGTCCCGGATCTGTGCCCGCCATATACCATGCAGTGGGTGGTGAAGATCTACCTCCTGGGCCTGGTACTGTCTCTTCTGTCTCTGCTCTTCGGGCTGATGGGCTTCCTGGGAGACCTGATGCCCCCCCATGGGCTGGACCCCTGCCTCCCTGGCCGCTGGGTGGAATCGGAGGGCGGCAGCCTAGCGGACGGAGCCCCCCCAGGCCTCTCGGGGGATGACAAGCTCAGGGCAAGCAAAGGGATTGGCCCCTACGCATGAGCCGAGGGGCTTCGCTGGCGGCAAACCAAAATGACACGGATTATGTGGGTTTTTTTTGAGGGATGGGCTTAACGTGGATGGGGCTGGGTTTGTATGTGCCTTTGCCAACCTGCCCTGGCGAAAGAGGGGGCTGGCAGCAGAAGCCCAGCTGGCCTGGGGAAGGAAGATGCCCCCACTTGGGAAAACCTCTGCACCCTGTTAATTTGGAGATTTGTGGGGCAGGTGTTGGAACCCCTGTGGATCGATATGGAGACGTTGTCCTCAGCCCCACAGCAAGCCGAGACTCTGCAAAAGGAACGCCTATTGATCTTCTGCTGCGGGACATGGAGAAGAACACTGAGGACTAGCGACTTGGGGCCAAGAATATGGCTGACTTCTTCTGCTTCATAGCCTTTTCCGAACACAAAATGGCTTGATTTGGCGAAATTGGGGCGCAGGATTGGGCACCCCGAGCAAAATTCTGGGCTCCCTTCATAGAAACATTTCCCCCTGTTCTTCGGCGCAATAATGGATCTGTGTTCTCATCCTGTGAAAGTTTGCTAGGACTCTGACTGCTTACCCCAAGGTTTAGCCATGCTGTCGCCAGCCCACCTGCAAGCAGCAGTTGGTGGAAGAGGCCTGCTGGACTGTGGATCATTATTATATTGCAGGAGGGGGTCCCTAACTCGTCCCCTGCAAGGGAGGGCAGCTGTGGGCAAGGCAACCCCAGGGGCTGGGCGGGGGGGGGTGACGTGAGAAGAGAAAGAGACCTGCCCCTGGTGTTGCCAGGCTGCCCTGCCCTCCTTCAGGTGCTTCAAACAAAATCCCTGTGCTTTTAATATCTGTAGTTTACGAAGACACCCCAAAAAGGATGCTATTTGGTCTGGAAGGAGCAAAGGCAGCTGCAAAGGAAGGGCTCTTGCATGCCCCCTGGTGGCAGCTGCTAAGAGTTCCAATGGAAACAGCTAAAAGTATTTTTAAGGACAGACTTGGGGAAATTCTAGCCTTGGGGTGAGTGGTTCAGGGGTGCCTTTTTTGTGGTGCAAACCACCTCCTGGATCTTCTGATCTTGCTGGAAAAGCAGAAAGCTGTATCCTAATTTCTTCGCTGCTCCTCCCTCTCCGAAGAAAGAAGGATGGACATTTTAAGCCTGTTGAGCTGGCCTCTCCTTAATGGGAACGGTTGTGATTCCTTCAATAAATGGCAACTCTTTTTAAATAAATATATATAAAACTCAAAATACGAGCTCTTTATTTGTGGGGAGGGAATTTTTTTGGGAGCAGGGAAATGGGGTGCTTGAAAAAGCTCCCCCGTCACCCCCTACTTCATAGCTGTCAACTTTTCCCTTTTCTTGTGAGGAATCATATTCGGAATAAGGGCATTTCCCTTTAAAAAAGGGAAATGTTGTCAGCTATGCCCCACTTGCTGGAAAGGGCTTTTGGTTTTGTGAAGGAATCATAGAATCCTAGAGTTGGAAGAGACCACAAGGGCCATCGAGTCCAACCCCCTGCCAAGCAGGAAACACCATCAGAGCACTCCTGACATATGGTTGTCAAGCCTCTGCTTAAAGACCTCCAAAGAAGGAGACTCCACCACACTCCTTGGCAGCAAATTCCACTGTCGAACAGCTCTTACTGTCAGGAAGTTCTTCCTAATGTTTAGGTGGAATATTCTTTCTTGTAGTTTGGATCCATTGCTCCGTGTCCGCTTCTCTGGAGCAGCAGAAAACAACCTTTCTCCCTCCTCTATGTGACATCCTTTTATATATTTGAACATGGCTATCATATCACCCCTTAACCTCCTCTTCTCCAGGCTAAACATGCCCAGCTCCCTTAGCTGTTCCTCATAAGGCATCGTTTCCAGGCCTTTGACCATTTTGGTTGCCCTCAAATGGAAGGGTGACTGATTTCAAAATATGCCTTAAGAAGAAATCAGCTGAGGTGCTCCTCCTCCCCAGAGGACAGGTATGGAAAACCCCCGTGAATGTTTATGATGGAAGAAGCATTCTGTGCTACCCAGAAGCTTACTTCCAGAAGGGAGAAAAGGAACAGAATCTCACACACACAACACCCGGCTGTATTGCTGATGCCTCTGCTGGGCAGCAACTGCCCCCTCCCAGGAACAGCCCCCCCCTTGCTGGCCAGTGTGACATCACAGCTTGAGCCAGGTAGCCCCGCCCCTCTGCAAGGTGTCATCGCTGATGCTGGGGCAGCAGAGGAGCCCGGCTGCTGCTGGCTGGCTGGGCCAGGGAGGGCCGAGAGTGGCAAGGAGGCCACCCCCGAGGCATGCTCACCCCCTTGAGTGCCCATGTCTAGAGGGGCCTTGGCTCGCAAGCACAGTGCTGGGGAGGAGCTGGGCCTGGAAGGGGGCTTACTGTGCCAGCTGGTCCGCTCCCCGGATTACAACCTGTTCCCCAACTCGGCGGTCTTTGAGAGCAACTTCATCCAGGTAGCTCCCCTTCCCCCCCCCAGGTGGTTTTTCAGTTCAGATGGCCACCTGCCAGGGATGCTTCAGTTGAGATTCCTGCATTGCAGGGGGTTGGACTAGATGGCCCCTGGGGTGTCCCCTTCCAACTTGTGATTTGGGCCGGGGGTGCTTGCTTTTATTCGACAGGTGACCAAGAAGGGGAAATGGGTGGACATCACAAATTCACCCACCATCGTGACCATGGGAGTGACTTCCTCGGACCCCTGCCTGCCGCTCCCCAATGTCTTGCTGATGGGGCGCCACAGGGTCCCGATCCGGAGGAGCCACAGCAAGGCTTTAAGGCGCCCCCCTCTAGAGCTGACCAGGTAAAGTGCAGAAAAGGGATCTGTTGGTATACAGTGGTACCTCGGGTTACAGTCGCTTCAGGTTACAGACTCCGCCAACCCAGAAATATTACCTTGGGTTAAGAACTTTGCTTCAGGATGAGAACAGAAATTGTGCTCTGGCGGCACGGCGGCAGCAGGAGGCCCCATTAGCTAAAGTGGTGCTTCAGGTTAAGAACAGTTTCAGGTTAAGAACGGACCTCCGGCATGAATTAAGTACAGTCATACCTCGGGTTGAATGTGCTTTGGGATGAGCGCATTCAAGTTGCTCTCTGTGGCAACCCGAAAGTAACAGAGTGCGTTACTTCCGGGTTTCGCCGCTTGCGCATGCGCAGACGATCAAAATGACATCACTCGTATGCGCAGAAGTGGCAAAAAGCTACACGCGTGTGAGCAGACGTGCCGTCACTGGTTACGTTTGCTTCTAGATGTGAACGGGGCTCCGGAACGGATCCCGTTCGCATCTAGAGGTAGCACTGTACTTAACCCGAGGTACCACTGTAGTCCAGCACAGGGGTAAGCAACCTAAGGCCTGTGGGCTGGATGCGGCCAATTGCCTTCTCAATCCGGACTGCAGATCGTCCGGGAAACAGTGTGTTTTTACATGAGTAGAATGTGTACTTTGATTTAAAATGAATCTCTGGGTTATTTGTGGGGCATAGGAATTTGTTCATTCCCCCCCCCTTCAAAATATAGTCTGGCCCCCCACAAAGTCCGAGGGACAGGCTGAAAAAGGTTGCTGACCCCTGGTCTAGCACTTTGGCAACGCTTAGCTCTCCCTCTGGGGGTGATAAGAGGAATAATGCAAGATAGGCAAGTTTGCTTTGTACGGCCTTGATTTGTATCGTTTATTGACAATAGCACAGTTATTTCACGAAATTAATAGACTACTTGATTGTAATCAAATAAGACACCTCCCAAGTGGTTTACAGAAAATCCCGCAAAATTGTCAATGAAAAGAATTAGCAATAATTTAAAAACGTTCTACAAAAAAAGCTAAAAACTGATCAAGACGCACATTGGCATTCTAAATATCTGGGTGGGCTTTGTTTAAACAGATGTTTTGAGCCAGAAAGAGTACAGGGAAGGCAGTGTCAATAGGCAGGGAGTTGCCAAGTGTAGCTGCTGCTGCTGCCACAAGAAAAAATTGAGGAAGCAGACTGTCAGGGCCAGCTCTGCCAATCATAGTGGTCAAGGGGGAACATATTTATTTGTTTCTTCCACTGTACACTGTTTGATGGGGGAAACCCCTCAAAAGTGGTTTACAAAATGGTAAAACAGTAAGAGGAAGAATAATTCACAACCGTACCTTAAAACATGCAAAAGTTAAAATTCTGATCTAGATTGAAATCGGGGTTGTTTTACCTGGCTAGATAAAAGATTTCCAGAGTGGCTCACAGAAATCAAGCAATATAAAGCAGCCATAGGCAAACTCCAGCCCTCCAGATACAGTGGTGCCTCGCAAGACGAAAAGAATCCATTCTGTGATTCTCTTCGTCTAGCGGTTTTTTCGTCTAGCGGTTTTTTCGTCTTGCGAAGCAAGCCCATTGACGGATTAGCGGATTAGCGCTATTAGCGCTATTAGTGCTATTAGCGGCTTTTAGCGGCTTATCGGCTTATCGGATCAGCTGATAAGCGGCTTAGCGGCTTAGAAAAAGGGGGGGAGGGAAAAAACCCCGCAGGAACTCGCAAGACATTTTCGTCTTGCGAAGCAAGCCCATAGGAGATTCGTTTTGCGAAGCACCTCCAAAACGGAAAACTCTTTCGTCTAGCGAGTTTTCCATCTTGCGAGGCATTCGTCTTGCGGGGCACCACTGTATTTGAATGAATTTTATTATATTTTGGTCACAGACCAGTTCCAGCCCACATACAATATCAAGGAAATCATAAAACATGATAGGGATACATTTGAATTTGCAATTAGGTATAACAGGTGTTTTGGGACTACAGTTCCCATCACTCCTGACCACTGGTCCCATTAGCTAGAGATGATTTGCCTATGTCTGATATAAAGTAAAAAATAAAATAAAATGTATTTAAACATTGCTATCCCCTCCCTTCATCCTATTAAGATTTTTTTTGGGGGGGGGTATATAAGCAGTTCACATTCACAATGCAAACAATGAGGGTAAAATGATTCAAGCACTTCAAATGCCCAGCTGAGGAAGAATGTTGTGTCTTCCTGGGGCAGAGGGGTTTGCAGGGAAGGTGCTGGGGGTGTGTTTCTTTGCAAGAGATCCTGGGCAGGGGGGCTCTCTGGACACGGCGGGCTCTGCCTCTTTGGAGGTTTTTAAACAGAGGCTGGATAGCCACCCATTAGAGGTGTTTCTATCATGTACCGGTATTTTGTGCTTTTATATTGTAACCACCCTGAGATCTCTGGATGAAGGGCAGGATAAACAGGAAAATGATTATTGCATTGGAGAGAGTTTGACTTGATGGCCCTTGGGGTTCCCTTTCAAGTCTAGGATTCATGTGAGGTTTCTGAGCAGAGGTTGGATGTCAGGGGTTCCTTTGTTGTGATTCCTGCATTGTAGAGGGGGTTGGGCTTGATGGCCTTTGGGGTTCCCTCCCATCTCTGCCAATCTATGAAATGCCCATCTTAGCGCCTGGGTGTCGGATGGTTTATTCATTCACTTTTTTTTATTTATTGCATTCTATATCACTCAGTGGGGACGCGGGTGGCACTGTGGGTTAAACCACAGAGCCTAGGGCTTGCCGATCAGAAGGTCGGTGGTTCAAACCCCTGCAACAGGGTGAGCTCCCGTTGCTCGGTCCCTGCTCCTGCCAACCTAGCAGTTCGAAAGCACGTCAAAGTGCAAGCAGATAAATAGGTACCGCTCAGGCGGGAAGGTGAACGGTGTTTCTGTGTGCTGCTCTGGTTCGCCAGAAGTGGCTTAGTCATGCTGGCCACATGACCCAGAAGCTGTATGCCGGTTCCCTCGGCCAGTAGAGCGAGATGAGCGACGCAACCCCAGAGTCATCCGCGACTGGATCTAATGGTCAGGGGTCCCTTTACCTTTTATATCACTCAATAGTGAGGTAGCTTAGGCAGAGAGGCAGAGTCTGGCCTGAGGTGAGCTCCACAACTAAGGGGGGATTCGAAACCTGGTCTCTTCCGTGTTCTTGGGGCCGGATTTCGGTTTGATGAGCCCCTAAGCTCCTGAAGGTAATGGGGCCCTTGATATGTCCAACTGTCCTCTGTCAACAACAAATGGGCACTGTTTTTTGTGTTGAATATATGCCATATGGTAATTTATGGACCTAAAAGGTATCTCAAGGCATTTGCACATGTGGCCATGCAACCGGTCCATGCGGAATGTAGGCACCCTATATATAGAAAGGAGCAAACCTGTGAGATTTTAGGACATAGCTGTCAACATTTCCCTTTTTTAAAGGGAAATTCCCTTATTCCGAATAGAATTTCTCGCAAGAAAAGGGAAAAGTTGACAGCTATCTTTTAGGGAGCAGGTGAGCAGGCAGGGCCCATGACATACATCACAGGAGCCTACACAACACACAAACACTGCTGCTGTATGTAGGTTTTATTTTATTAGCTTTTTATGTTCTATTTTCGAAATGTACACCCAGGGTTTTTCCCCTTTAATTTTTTTGGGGGCCCTGAAGAGAGTGGGACCGTAAGCTATGGCTTGTTCAGCTTATACGTAAATCCGGCACTTCATGTCCTAATTCAACACTCTAACCACTGCAACACACTGCTTCTGAGCCTCCCCTGCCCAACAGCGCCCATATCCTGATCGCCTCCGCCGCTTTGCCCCAGGCTGCTCCCCCTGCGCTACGTCCGCCTGTCCGTCCACGATGAAGCCCAGCGCATCCTGCGTGTTCAGACTGTGACGGGGAAGGTCTACTACCTGCAGTTGCACCAGGAGCACCCCCACGCCGTCTTTGCCCTGTGGAGCCGCCTGGCTGAGATCCTGCAGAAGGGCCTCTCCATCACCACCAAGGACCCCAACATTCGCATCCGCCACAGCTTGGTCCCCAGCGGCAGCAGCCCCTCCAGCAGCTCCTCCGGTGAGGTAAGGGGGCTGCTCTTCTCGCAAACTCCGGCACAGGGAGGGACACGGTCCGAGGTCTTGGCAGAGGCGGTTCTTGTTGGATGTGATCCATGAGAGGCAGTCAAGTACAGTGGTACCTCGGGTTACATACGCTTCAGGTTACAGGCGCTTAAGGTTACAGACTCCGCTGACCTAGAAATAGTACCTCGGGTTAAGAACTTTGCTTCAGGATGAGAACTGAAATCGTGCTCCAGCGGCGCAGGCGCAGCAGGAGGCCCCATTAGCTAAAGTGGTGCTTCAGGTTAAGAACAGTTTCAGGTTAAGAACGGACCTCTGGAACGAATTAAGTACTTAACCTGAGGTACCACTGTACAACATTCCTTGCGATGCTAGAGAAGACATGTGAGGGGATGTTTGGGCCAGCCTGTTGAAACTTCCTGTTCTTCCTGGCTTGAGCATCCTTCCTTTTGCATGTAATAGAAGGTGGGTGTGGCCAAAAGGATTAGTCACGCAGCACCCTTCCCTCTTTTTTTTTTACTTTGTTCTTCATTTGAGCAGCTTTTAGCTAGGACTGCTCTGCTAGCTCTCAGCTAGCAGAAGCACTGGGATTATTCCCCCATACGGGGTAGATCCACATGTACATATTTGTAACTAACTCTGCCTTCAGGAATCCAACTGTGAACTGATGTGAGTAAACTTCTTTTATTGACTTTGAATAAGATTGTGGCGTCTTTATTCTTTTACGAGTGATTCAAGGGAACTTACCAGGAATGTACAATTCAATCTGAGACAGACAGAATTGTATAATAGTCAGAGGCTCACACGAGCCTGCAACCAGCTATCTGCTGTGCATATAAAAAGGGGAATGTAACTCTGCTAAGTAAAGGAACTTGTTAGCACAAATTAGGAAGGATATTAATAAACAATATATCCTCCCCTGCCACCCTGAGCATTCCCACAGTTCTTGCTCTGGCCCCATGTGGGGGTGTCTGGGCATCTTGTGGGTAGATGTGGGGTCACCATCGCCAGCAGCTGAACAAAGTTGCTGGTGGTGGTGGTTAGGAATCTTCCCAACACTCTGCTGGGGCAAGTCAAACGGAGAGGTCACTCAGGGAAAAATGGCAGCACAGGGCTGCAGAAAGTTTGGCTGCCTTATTGGGCTGTCCAAGCTCTCCGCGTGATTTTTTTGTCTTTGGGCGATGCATTATTCATGTCTTTCATTTGTGTTTTCACTCCCTTTCTTTTCTCTGAGGAGCTCAAGGTTGCTAACACATATTATATTATATTATATTATATTATATTATATTATATTATATTATATTATATTATATATTTATACACCACTTGATTGTAAGGGGTGGGTTACAAAAAGCAGGTTACAAAAAGATAAACCCGGAAAAAATTTACGACAATACTTTAAAACGTACAGAAAGTTAAAATACAGGCAAACCCCCATTTATGTGGGGGTTACATTCAGATACATTTAAGTGAAAGAGTGTATATTTTAAACACCATTGAAAAAACCTGCAAACTCCCTGTTCCACCACTGGCCCATTCGGCCCCTTTTTGTGACATTTTTGGGTCGCTTCAGGGTTTAGCATGTTGTGTGTGTGGGCAGTCATGCACATATCAGACGCACCAAAAATGGTCACTGCCTCTACTGAAACAGGCTAGAATTCACGCCGACCTTCTTGGCATCTTGGTCTAAACAGAAGCTGCTTTTAGTGGGCGCCAGAAAGAGTGCATTGAAGGCGCCTGCTTGCTGTCAAGAGGCAGGGAGTTCCAAAGTTGCCACACTAAAAAAAATCAGGTTCTTGCAAATGCAGAAAAGATATTACATAGTTTTCCTGTTTCTCATTTAATCCCCAAAAGAACCCTGTGAGGGTTTGGCTGAGAGGCAGTGACTGTGCCAGTGAGCCTCCTCTCCAAGTGGGGATAATAACAATAATAATAATAATATAAACCCCAGCTTCCAACACATATAAAAACATAATAAAGCACAAAACATTAACAATCTGATCCAGTGTGAAAAGTCACAATATATTTCAAAGTGATTTTATTTATTTTAAACCACTTATATTAAACAAGGCAATATTCAACAATCTATTCGAATCTAATACTGTAAAATTAAATGCCCGAAAATAATAATTTGAAGGATGGCTAATTGGTGCTTGTTTGTAACTTTGGCAGGGTTTTGCATTATGATTGCTGCAAATGGCTTTGATATGCATTTTTATGACAGAGCGGCATACAGATATTTGTTATAAATAAATGAACTGGGGGGGGCAGCCAGGGGGGAACAGGGGGTGCCTTGGATTCACAGCAGCCTCTCTGGTTCTCTCTCTCTCTCCCCCCCCCCCATTATGGCCTCAGTACGTGGACAGGGCGACCCGGGGAAGGAGCGCAATGAAGAAAGCCGGCAAGAAGGTGACGGGTGCCCTCGCCCACATCTCGAAAAGCCCCCCGAAGGACAAAGGCAAGAGGAAGTAAGTGGCCTGGACTTATTTCATGTGGCTCATTACCAACAGGCGCAAAATTGTAGAGCTGGCAGGGTCATTTAGCTCAACCCCATAAAATTCAGGATTCACAGCAGAAATCATCGCAGGCAGGCGGCTGCCCAACCTGAGTTAATCTAAGAACATCAGAACAGCCGTCTGGGTCAGGCCGGTCTGGTCCAGCCTCCTGTTCTCCCAAGTGGCCAAGCAGATGCCCATTGTGGGAAAGCAGCAAGTGGGATTTGAACACAAGGGCAACTCTCCCCTCTGGGGTCCGGAAGCGCTGGCTGCAGAGCATAGCCACCATGACTCCATGAATTTGTCTCATCCTCTTTAAAAGCCCTCCAAGTTGATGGCCACCATTTATTTCATCCTGGGGAGGAGTGTTGTAGTTTAAAGGAGTTTTGAGAAACCTCCAATGAATCATAGAACTGTAGGTTTGGAAGGGACCCTGTGAGTCATCCAGTCCAACCCCCGGCAATGCAGGAACCACAGCTAAAGGAACCTTGACAGAGGGCCGCCCAACCTCTGCATAGGTAAAGGTAAAGGGACCCCTGACCATTAGGTCCAGTCATGGCCGACTCTGGGGTTACGGTGCTCATCTCGCTTTATTGGCCGAGGGAGCCGGCGTACAGCTTCCGGGTCATGGGTCAGCATGACTAAGCCGCTTCTGGAGAACCAGAGCAGCGCACGGAAATGCCGTTTACCTTCCTGCCGGAGTGGTACCTATTTATCTACTTGCACTTTTGACGTGCTTTCGAACTGCTAGGTTGGCAGGAGCAGGGACCGAGCAATGGGAGCTCAGCCCGTCGCAGGGATTCGAACCGCCGACCTTCTGATCGGCAAGTTCTAGGCTCAGTGGTTTAACTCTCTGCATAAAGACCTTCAAAGGAGGAGGAGAGGCCTGTGAACTGTCCTGAGATCTACAGATGAAGGGGGCGGCATGCAAAGTTAATACCATATATACTCGAGTATAAGCTAACCTGAATATAAGCCAAGGCACCTAATTTTAGCACAGAAAACTGGGAACACTTATTGACTCGAGTATAAGCCAGCTCACCACACCACAAACCTGGTGGTGGTGGCAGTGGCGGAGGAAGGACAAGCAGCCCCAAAGAGCTGCTTTTGGGCTGCTCCTCCGCCGCCACCAACAGCGGCAAAGGCGGTGGAGGAGGAAGGAGCAGCCCAAAAGGACCCTCACTTGAGTATAAGCCAAGGGGGGCCTTTTCAGCATAAAAAATGTGCTGAAAAAGTTGGCTTATACTCGAGTATATATGGTAAATAATACTGATGATTATAATAATGATAATTTGGATCTGTTGGTTCATGCCTTAACAGGCGCTTCCCAGTGCTCTATGGTTCAACGGCTGGAGCGTTTTCTTGTAGGCTCAAGGGCACATTTTTGGCACATCAAAGGGTGCCCCAGGAATGGTTGGCAGGCAATGAGACTGGGCAGGACTCCTCTTCCTCTGCCTGGGGCTAGCCTGGGGGTGGGAGGCAGCTGCCCAGGTCAGTGGGGAGGAAACTGCAGCTCTGGGCTGGAGGGGCAGAAAACAGACAAGCAGGACAAAGTCCACTCGGTGCTGTGCAATGGCTGTTAAAGTGGAATGAGCTTTAAAGGCAAAGAAGTTGCTTTAGCGGTGGACACCTTGGTTGTGATTTCTGTATTGCAGGGGGTTGGACTAGATGACCCCTGGGGTTCCTTCCAACTCTACAATTTTAGGATTCTATGCAACACATAGTGAAATGATGGAACTCACGGCCACAGGAGGCAGTGGTGGCCACAAACTGAGATGGCTTTAAAAAAGGATTCATGGAGGGAGGCAGCGACACTTCTGAATCCAGGTGTTGGAAACCACAGGAGGGGAAAGAGTATTGGGATGTGTCTGGGGAGACGGGGGCAATTGGCAGGCCCCCAGCTGGTTCCAGCCACCGGCCGGCAGCCGGGCAAACTCCGGTTCTCGGAACAGCATCAATCAGCAACTTGAGCCTCAGAAACCTTTAGAGACTGAGCACGCTCTTATCAGCAAAGTGAATAAATCTTCACAATGGAAGGAGCAGACAGAGACATATGTAAGCATATTTAGAGCATTTTATTCAGCATAGTTTACAGCATGTCTGCTTCCCTTCGTGTCCAAGCAAACAACAGTATAGCGAAAGCTATATACAACGGAAGTTCCCAGCAGACTGTGCTGGAAGTAAACAGACATGTGACATAGAACAACTCCACATGCCTGTCCTAACGGTGGGATGGAACTATATACTAACAAAGAGTTGTTCTTGTGCTCAATTCTTGCTTGCTGGTTTCCCATGATGGGCACCCAGTTGGCAACTGTGAGAACAGGGTGGGCCATTGGCGGCCTCTTTTTATGCCTTCTGTGGGAGTGAGTTCCGCAGATTAACTATCCCTGTTTAGGGAAGCTTTTAATGTTTGAAGTTTTGTTCTGTTTAATATTTTGTTGGAAGCCTCCCAGAGTGGCTGGGGAAACCCAGCCAGATGGGTCTGGTATAAATAATAAGAGTAATAATAATATTTTTAAATTGTTATTATTATTAGCATTCCTAAAACAACGTCCACTGTCAATCGATTGACGTTGGAGAGAAACTGAGTTGAGAAACAAGATCAAGGGTACATATTGATATAGGAATGTATTAGATAAAGTGTAAAGAAATATACAGTAATAAGAATACTTTCATTTGTAAAAAAAAAGAAAGAATATACAACGAGATTGATAGGATGTCTGTAGTGTTGGTACAAATATTATTTTGAAATAGCTTTACGTCTTAGTTTTTTCTTTCTTTAGGTACATAAATTTGGTATATAAACTTTGTATACATGTTGGAAATTATACTATAATATGCCCTGTAATGTAATATGATAATGTATACATATGTGACATAAGAACGTTAAAAGGAAAGCATTCCTCAGACATAACACAGAGCTTTGAGGCACATTCCAAATTTCTTAAGCCACATCCTTGTGTTGCATTTTGTCTCCTTCCCTGACAGGGTGTCCTTTCAGGGAGATTACAATGACGAACTCTCGGCTCTGTCCAATGACATTAAAGGTAAGCAATTCCCCCCCCCCTCAAAAAAGTGCTTATTTCTGCCAATAGCCAGCACCCACCTGCCATGAGATGCCACTGAGCCCCTGCAAATTCCAGATGTGCAGAGTCAGAGGGAGGAAGCAGTGGGAGAGACACTCAAGTCTCTGTCTCCAAAGTGGAGCAGGTGTGTGCCATGGCAAAGGGCCTCAGGATCTGCTGGGGATGAGGGTCAAAGTAAATGGCTCTGGGCACAGAGGAGCCTTTCCCCAGCCGGGTGCCCTCCAGCTGTGTTGCGCTATAACTCCCAGCCAGCGCAGCAAATGGTAAAGGATGCAGGCAGCTGGAGTCCTGCAACATCTGGAGGGAGCAGCTATTATTATCGCTATGAATTTATTTATTGCCAACACGAGTTAAGGCATTAAAGCATAATGTTAAAAACAGATTAAAACAACCTCCAGCCGTAAAATGAAGGTGGGTCCCTAAGGACATGTACCTCGAGTGGCGAAAGCCAGAGCAAAGAGGTGCGTCTCCGCTATGGGATGGAAGCAGAGTAATGAAGGTGTCAGGCAAACCTCTGTGGGGAGGGAGGCCCACAGTTTAGGGGTCACAACAGAGTAAGCCCTCTGCCCCCGGGACGCCAACCCCAAGTCTCTGAGGGTGGAGGAACCATCAAGAGCCCCCCACCTCTGCCAATCCCAGCACCCGAAAAGGCCTGTAGCGAAGGAGGTGGCCTTTCAGATACAGTGGTACTTAGTTCTCAAACTTAATCCGTTCAAGGAGTCCGTTTGACTTCCGAAACTGTTCGAAAATCAAGGCGCGGAATCCGATTGGCTTCCTGCACTCAATCGGAAGCTGTGCCAGGTGTTTGGCTTCCGAAAAATGTTTGCAAACTGGAACACTCACTTCCGGGTTTTGCAGTATTTGGGAGCTGATTTGTTTGGATGCCAAGCTGTTTGTTTTCCAAGGTACCACTGTATTTGCAGCCGGAGTCATTAGGGGCTTTAAACACCAACACAAAGCCCTTGAATTGGGCCTGGAAATGAACCCCCAACCAGCGCAGCTGTTTTAAAATGGGGGTTATATGAGAACCCCAGACACGAATCTGGCTGCTGTGTTCTGGGATGGCTGAAGTTTCCAAGGTGTCTTCAAGGGCAGCCCCACGTAAATGGTATTGCAGTAGCCCAGCCTGGAAGTTACCAGTGCATGGAGTTCAGAGGCCAAGTTGTCTCTTTTCAAAGGGGGCCACTGGCAGCTACAGGGACCCGGGTGGCACTGTGGTCTAAAGCACTGAGCCTCTTGGGCTTGCCGATTGGAATGTAGGCAGTTTGAATCCCTGCGACGGGGCGAACTCCCATTGCTCTGTCCCAGCTCCTCCCAACCTAGCAGTTTGAAAGCACACCAGTGCAAGTAGATAAATAGGTACCGTTGCGGTGGGAAGATAAATGGCATTTCTGTGCTCACTCTGGCTTCTGTCACAGTGTTCTGTTGCGCAAGAAGCGGTTTAGTCCTGCTGGCCACATGACCTGGAAAGCTGTCTGTGGACAAATGCCAGCTCCCTTGGCCTGAAAGCGAGATTAGTGCCGCAACCCCATAGTTGCCTTTGACTGGACTTAACCGTCCAGGGGTCCTTTACCTTTACCTTTTTGCTGGCAGATCACAAACTCCGAAGCCACCCCAGCTGAGCCAAAAGGCTCCTTCAGTTTTAATGGAGCAGCTGTAGCCGCAGATAGGATGGAAACTCCAGAACAGGCAACCGCAACCTTCTGCCCTCCAGATATTTTGGACTACAAATCCCATCATCCATGAGCACCGGTCCTGTTAGCTAGGGATCATGGGAGTTGTAGGCCAAAACATCTGGAGGGCCGAAGATTGGGGATGGCTTCTCCAGAAGAGGAACCGCTAAGACAGAAAACGGGTGCCAGAATCTTCTGGAGAGGAAGAAGGAATTCCTTTTCCTAACTAGGCACCAGGAACTCCCACTCTCAGCACTGCAAGGAGCTGGAGCTGGAGCCCCCAGGCAGGACAGGTTTAACCATTTGGCACTGATTAATGCGGGATGCAGGTGGCACTGTGGTCTAAACCACTGAGCCTCTTGGGCTTGCTGATCAGAAGGTCGGCGGTTCGAATCCCCGCGATGGGATGAGCTCCCGTTGCTCGGTCCCTGCTCCTGCCCACCTAGCAGTTCGAAAGCACGTTAAAGTGTAAGTAGATAAATAGGTACCGTTCCGGCGGGAAGGTAAACGGCATTTCCGTGCGCTGCTCTGGTTTGGACAAACGTTGGCTCCCTCGGCCAGTAACGTGAGATGAGCGCCACAATACCAGAGTCGTTCATGACTGGACTTAACTCTCAGGGGTCCTTTACTATTACCTTAATCCAGATTAGTGCTTCTAGATGTGGGATTGTTAACAGAAGGAAGCATTTTGCTTCTTATTTAATTGTTTATTGCATCCATATCCTTAAAGAACCACAAGAGGGCATATGTGGTTTTCTCTCCCTCCTCATTTAATCCTCCCAGCAACTCTGTAAAGTAACTTAGACTGAGAGATGGCAGGTACCGTCCCCCAGGGGACCCCCCCCGTGAGTTTAGGGTCAAGTGAGAATTTGAACCCTGTTCTCTCAGGACCTAGTCCTCATTTCATTCCCACAACAGCCCTGGGAGGTGGGTTAGGCGCACAGGCAGTGATTAGCCCCAGCACACCCAGTGAAAGCTTCAAGGCTGAGGGGAGATTTGAACCCAAGTCTCTCCCAGGTCCTAGTCTGGCACTCTAACCACTAGTCCACGCTGACTCCCTTGCTCAGACTAAGGCCCGTCAGACTAGATCTTCTGTGACTACCTATAGCCACAATTTTATTAGCCCTCCTCTGTGGGATAAAACTGCATTGCCCAGAGGCTGCTAATACGTTTTATTTATCTTATGAAATTTACAGCCTGCTTGGTTGTAGAAAACCTCAGAGCAGTTTGCGAAAATAATGAAACAGTCTGATTATTACCGCCAATTAACATATTCAACAGTGATGAAACTAGCATAGATAAAATCAGCAGCTGAGTTATTTTTTTTTTAGGTCAGCTTGTTTTTTTTACTTTTATTATTGAAAATTTGGGGGGGGGGTGTTACTGAAAATTTTGGGGTGTAATGTTTTTAGTAGTTTTCTTTTTTTTTTTTCTTTTTTAAGCAATAACTCTAAAATAACTCAACTTGACAAAAATTTTACTTGGTGCCAAAAAGCGGTGTCAATGGGCAGGGAGTTCCAAAGTGTAGCTGCTTGCAAAGGCAGGATGGGGATTATGAGGCAGCCATAGCAGTGCCAGTTCCACAGTTTGGAGTGGTGAGGAGCGCATATATATGGGCCCCAGTGCTTGGGGTGGTCTCATGCCTGCCCCTTAATTCCACCTTGCAGGGGCGCCTTTGCGGTGCGATCTGAGCCCTCCTGCTTCCTTCACCTGCTTCCCTGTCCTCTGCCCCTCAGCGCTGTTCTACGACATGCCTGCCCCCCTGGTTTGCGCTCGGTGCAAAGGGCGTCTCTCCAAGATGTCCCGCCGGCACAGCCGAGAGCTCAGGCCCTCCGAGACGGATTTGGACCTCCTGCCTTGGATGGACAGCAGGAGCTACGGACTCTGGCAGCAAGAGACGCCTTCGTGGCTGCAGCCCCTCAACCGGCTGAGTAGCCTGGCTGCCGCAGGCCTGAAGTAGAGAGACGGGCAGAGGCGCTTCGGCTCGGTCTGGGCACCGGAGATGAAGGCTGGGCAGCGATGCCACTGGGGAAACTGAGGCACCGGCTGGCAGAGACTAGAGAGAGAAATCCAAAGCGTAATAAAACTATATGGCTGGGTGTGAGCGGCATGGTGGGCAGCCCTTTTTTTCGAGGGGGGTGGCTTGGTGTTTCCGGCTTATGTTCCTGCACCCTTTCTTGTCCTCAGTTCTCATGCCAGGGAGGACAAAGGGAAAGTGGCCAGAAATGGCCCCCCGCTGCAATTTCTAGCATTCACAGGGCTGGGAGGATGTACGGTGGTACCATGGTTCTCAAACGCCTTGGTACTCAAATGACTTGGAACCCAAACACTGTGAACCCGGAAGTAAGTGTTCCGGTTTGCAAACTTTTTTCGGCAGCCGGACATACTCCGTTTTGAGTGTTACGCTGAGGTCTGTCTGTTTTTACTATTTATTTTGCGTTTTTGTTTTCGTGGCTCTTTTTTGTTTTGTTTTTGTGACTGTGTGGAACCGAGTTCAGCTCCTGATGAATTGATTGTGTGTCTGCAGTACATTGTTTCTTGCGTTCGTTTTATGGATCGATGGTTTCATTAGATAGTAAAAATCCATGTTAAATTGCTGTTTTAGGGGTGGTTTTTAAAAGTCTGGAACGGATTAATCCGTTTTGCATTAACTTCTATGGGAAACCGCGCCTTGGTTTTGGAACGCTTTGGTTTTGGAGCTTACTTCCGGAATGGAACAGATCCCCTGCAATGTAGGAATCTCAACTAGATCTTACACAACAGGTATCCATCCAACCTCTGATTAAAAGTGTTCAGCGAAGGAGAATCCACCACTCTTCCTGGAATCCTTCCTCTGGGCAGTTTATAACTTATCACTCTAGGTTCCTTTTTGCAAGGAGCATGGAAGAGGCTGGCATAGCTTCCCCCAAAGAATCCTGTGTGTCTCAGTTCAGTTAGAAATCCACAGGATTCCCCAGGATTCCTTGGCACAACGGCTATTAAGCCAGATATAAATCTGGTGTGGATATTTTTCTTAGCCAAAAGGGGTTGGCACAGACAACCCGTTGTGTCTGTTGCCCCCCCCCCAAGATGCCAAACTTGATCCAAAATCCATTTTTGAATGTTCTGCCCTTTTGTGACACAAACAATAAACCCGAGTGTCATAGTCCAGTCTTTGCCTTTTCCAACCCATCCAAAAATTTCTCATAAAACCTAACCCCGCAAGTGTCTTTCCAGGGTTCAGGAGGCACAACCTCAGCTGGCCAAGCAGAAGACACATTTAACTAAATCAACAATATATCTGGTCCTGGGAAGAGGCCATTTCATCGCTGAAATGAAGCAGAGCGATCAGGAGAGGAGGACAAGGAGATGCCAGTGGCTCAGGAGAGCAAATATTTGGGGAAGGCGGAAAGAGGGCTTACTGGCTGGGATTACACCAGGCTCACCTGTTGTGGCCTGTAGCCTGCAGACCTGCTCAAGGGGAGCAGGTGTGCTTCAAACTGAGCAGGTGATAGACTGACACCTCAGGACTAGGTTTACCTAGTTCAGCATCTTGTTTCTGATAGCTTTTGGGGAACAACAGGTGCAAAGGTGACTGCCCTGCCTGGAGTGTCATTTCTGTGTGCCAGTGCCTCACAGTGCTTTGTTGCAATGGCCATGATGCCAGCCCATAAAATGCTTTCACTTTATCGGGATTTCCCCTTGCAGCAGAAAAGCCGGTAAAATAAAAACAACCCGTTACATATCTGCAGCCAGTGCTGGTGGGGAAGCTCCAAAAACCACAGAAGTAAAGTATGGGGGGGGGGTTGAAGGGACCCCCAAGGGACATCTAGACCAACCCCCTGCAATACAGGAATCCCTGGCAGGTGGTCCTCCAACCTCTGTTGAGAAACCTCCAATGAATGAGAGACCACCACCTTCCAAGGGCAGCGCTGGATGAACCACGAAGTAAAATGAGCATGGGCTTAGGGCATCAAGGGAAGGGAAATTTTTCATTGCTGGATTTACCATGGGTTTATGGTGCAGCTCAGGGGAAAAGGCTCCCACAATAAATGAAAAAATACATCCTTGAGGCATCGTTTGGCTGAAACATCAGTTCAGAGCCCCTTTTCTTCCACCTCCCTCCATTGAAAGCACGTCAAAGTGCAAGTAGATAAATAGGTACGGCTCCGGCAGGAAGGTAAACGGCATTTCCGTGCGCTGCTCTGGTTTGCCAGAAGCAGCTTAGTCATGCTGGCCACATGACCTAGAAGCTGTACACCGGCTCCCTCAGCCCATAAAGTGAGATGAGCGCTGCAACCCCAGAGTCGGCCACCACTGGACCTAATGGTCAGGGGTCCCTTTACCTTTACAGCCCAGGAAGCCCCTTCTCCTGCTAGGTCAATGTTTGCCAGAGTTCCACAACCTGCATCCTAAACTAAGAACAAGCAACGGCTTGTTTCTTTGCTCAGGAGACAGCGAGGGTCACATCCAAGCCATATATTTAAAGCACTCTTATACCACACCACCACCACCTCCACCATCAATAATTTATTTATACTCCACCCATCTGGCTGGGTTTCCCTAGCCACTCTGGGCTACTCCCAACAAAATTAAAAATACATTAAAACACCAGTCATTAAAAACTTCCCTAAACAGGGCTGCCTTCAGATGTCTTCTAAAAGTCATGTAGTTGTTTATCTCCTTGACATCTGATGGGACAGTGTTCCACAGGGTGGGCGCCACCACCGAGAAGGCCCTCTGCCTGGTTCCCTGTAACCTCACTTCTCGCAGGGAGGGAACCGCCAGAAGGCTCTCGGAGCTGGACCTCATGACTTTTGACTCTCTAAGAATCCTGGGAACTACAGTTTTCTAAGGATCCTGAGAGTGGTTAGGGGACTGTTATTCGGCTCCTAGAACTACAGTTCTCGGGGTTCACCACGAAGAGGGATTAATGGTTAAAAACCAACTGGGAATCGAAGCTCTGTGAGGGGAACGGGTTTCTTCATGCCCATAGCAAACTACTGTTCCCATGGTGCTTCGGTGATGTTTCTGGCTCTGGGGTTCAGCTCCTTGAGAGCACACACTTTTCTACCGCTGATGCTCTTTCTTTCAAAAGATTATTTTTTTAATTAAATGTTATCCACATAACCTAAATAGCAGAACAGAACTTCCTGAGACAAAACACATGGAATCTAAACCGAGCCGAACCAAGGCTGGCTTGGGATGTTTCATTCACAAGAAGACATGAAAGAGCTGGTTGTCAGGATATTTGCGATCAAGATACATACAGGTCAGGGGAGGTTTCTGCCTTGGGATATGGGAGATTAAGAGTGAGTTGCACACAACTTGCCAGATAAGCAGAAACACAAAACTACAGCAGAAACCACCAGGGACGCAAGCAGCAGCAAAAGCCAAAGGCTCACCTTTATATCCAGAAAAATTCTCAACCAATTGGATGTTACTTATTCCACATTTACTAAGACACTTGTGGAAGAGACCAGTGCACATTTTCTTTTTTTAATGTTTCCAATAAAATACAATGAAGCGCAGACAAGAGAGGCTCATTCTGTTTTTCTGTTAAAAAAATGGGTGCAGCGGGTAAGTTTTTCACGCAGTGCAATTTTCCATTATGAAACCCCACCCTAAGGTGGCATCAATTTTAGACAAGGTTTTCCATCTCCAGGCAATCGACAGACGTGCAGACACAAGAAGAAAATTGCAAACATTTTGATCTATATTTTCATTCCCTCTTTACTTTGCATACAGCTTCTGTAAAGTAAGAAGATATTCTTTATTCTATTATATTAGAAAATTCCCATTTCTTTTAGTTGATTTGTTTTATATTTTTGTATTGATGGATGATGAAGAATGTCTCTTGTTTATTTCAATTATATATATTATTGTTTATTAAATTTGTATACTGCCCTATACCCGCAGATCTCAAGACGGTTCACCAAAGATGGTGATTAAAAAAAGATGATAACACCAACTTGGGTGGGAATAAAATATGTTCTGCTTGAAAGCTGCTTCAAATCCTCTCCTAGCTGATCTTTCATGGGATGGAGCAAAGCAGCGAGTAGAACTGCCTCTCCTGCTGCTGCCTGACCCCCCCCCCTCCGCTGGGCGCCTGCCCAAGTTGGCCCAAGTTGGTTGGAGGGACAGGATCCTCCTGAGACTTTGTTTGCAAGAGGTTTTGAGACATGCCAGGCCCAGGTTAAGTCTCCCAGCCCCTCCCTCTTGTAAGGGTATATAGCAACCACTTGGCACCTCGGCCTCACTCTGCACCCGGGGACCAGCGCAAAAAGGGAGCGTTTTAAACACAGAGGTGAGTGACTGGTGAGAAAAAGGCCCCTGTCCTTTGTCTAGTTTCACGAGGGCTGGAGCTGAGGGTTTCTTTGATGTTAAGCAGGCATTCCCTTAGAAGGGAAGAGCTGTAGAGTTGGGAGGTGACCCCGAAGGTTCTCTAGTCTACCCCCCTGCAATGCAGGAAACCAAAGCATCCATGACAGGTCGCCACCCAACATCTGCTTATATGACAACAACAACAACAACAACAACAACAACAACAACAACAACAACTTATTATTTATACCCTACCCATCTGGCTGGGTTTCCCCAGCCACTCTGGGCGGCTTCCAACTGAATATTTAAAAAATACAGCGTCAGACGTTAAAAACTTCCCTAAACAGGGCCACCTACAGATGTCTTTTAAAAGTAGAATAGTTGTTTATTGCCTTGACATCTGGTGGGAGGGCGTTCCACAGGGTGGGTGCCACCACCGAGAAGGCCCTCTGCCTGGTTCCCTGTAACCTCACTTCTCTCAGGGAGGGAACCGCTAGAAGGCCCTCGGAGCTGGACCTCAGTGTCCAGGCTGAACGATGGGAGTAGAGAAGCTCCTTCAGGTATACTGGACTGAGGCCATATAGGGCTTTCAAGGTCAGCACCAACACTTTGAATTGTGCTTGGAAATGTCCTGGGAGCCAATGTAGGTCTTTCAAGACCGGTGTTATGTGGTCTCGGCGGCCGCTCCCAGTCCCCAGTCTAGCTGCCGCATTCTGGATTAATTGCAGTTTCTGGGTTGCCTTCAAAGGTAGCCCCACGTAGAGCGCATTGCAGTAGTCCAAGCGGGAGATAACTAGAGCATGCACCACTCTGGCAAGACAGTCCATGGGCAGGTAGGGTCTCATCCTGCGTACCAGGTGGAGCTGGGAGACAGCTGCCCTGGACACAGAACTGACCTGTGCCTCCATGGACAGCTGTGAGTCCAAAATGACCCCCAGGCTGTGCACCTGGTCCTTCAGGGGCACAGTTGCCCCATTCAGGATCAGGGAGTCCCCCACACCAGCCCACCCCCTGTCCCCAAAAACAGTACTTCTGTCTTGTCAGGATTCAACCTCAATCCGTTAGCTGCCATCCGTTAGCTTAAATGCATCCAAGAAAGGAGAGTCCCCAAACTCCCGAGTTGAGACCATTCCACTGTGGAACAGCTCTTGCTGTCAGAATGTTCTTCCTGATGGCTAATGGGAATTTCCTTTCTTGTAACTGGAAGCCATGGGTTCGAGTCTTCCCCTCTGGAGCTGCAGAAAACAAGCTTCCTCCATCTTCCTTGTGACAACCCTTGTTATCATTCCTAACAATTTCCCAGGAGTTTGAGGGTGGAGCAACTTCCCTCTGAGACCTGCTAGCTCAGGGGTCAGCAAACCTTTTCAGCAGGGGGCCGGTCCACTGTCCCTCAAACCTTGTGGGGGGCCAGACTATATTTTGAGAAAAAATATGAATGAATTCCTATGCCCCACAAATAACCCAGAGATGCATTTTAAATAAAAGCACACATTCTACTCATATAAAAACACACTGATTCCCGGACCGTCTGTGGGCCGGATTTAGAAGGTGATTGGGCCAGATTCGGCCCCCAAGCCTTAGTTTGCCTACCCATGTGCTAGCTGGTACCCAAAGCCTTCTGGAGTAGCCAGCCTGGCAGCCCAGCCTTGGGGCTTGCGGGACATCCTTGCCTTTCTCTGCAGTGCTTCCTTCCTCCCTCCATCTCCCTCCAGGCAAGAAAGGATCCAGGCCATGGGGACCGCGGCTTACATCATCATTGCTCTGAGCTTCCTTGGCCATTGGTCTGGCAGCCCCTCTGCAGCAGGTGAGTCGGGGTCCCTCCTCGCTCCTCTGTGCCTTGGAGAATCAGTGGGCAAAGGGCCAAAGGGAAGGACCAGACTGGCATTCAGAGGGGCACGTGGGACAAAAAATCTAAACCCCCTCAGAAACTGAGACCTTGAAGCCTTGGCTCTGGGCCTAGAAATGCAGTGAGCCCCCAGTGAGCTTCATGGCCGAGTGGGGATCTCAACCCTAGTCTCCCAGGTCCCGATCCAACACTCTAACCATTACAGCGCACTGCCTGTTTCCTGCCTGTTCCTCGTTTTGTTGACTTGGCTTAATGGGGAATTGAAAGAGCTTGAAGTAAGTAAACTGGAGCGAATCTTTGTTCATTTCTTCTGTGTTTACCCTGCTATTGTCTATGTGGGAAATATTCTTCTCACAGGAGATGCAGATTAATTTTTGCTGGTGACGCCTGATGGCTGTGCTGATCTTTGCACAAAGTCTTAAGAGACCAGGAAGCCTGCCAGGCCAATGGCCCATCTAGTCACAGAAATGTAGAGTTGGAAGGGATCCCCAAAGGCCATCTAGTCTAACCCCCGGCAGAGCAGTAACCGCAGCAAAAGAATCCCAGGATCCTGTATCTCTCTCTCTCTCTTTGGTCTTCACCCAACCCTCTTTCAAAAGCAGCTGAAGACTCGATAGAGGGCCCCTCTTCTCCTTGCCCGACAGACTGGCTCTTCTACGAGGGCAGCTGCTATGGATACTTCTCTGACCGGAAGTGTTGGAAAGAGGCCGAGGTGAGTCCTGAGTCATGCCTGGATCATTCACACCAGACCCAACACCGGGCAAGGCTGATTTTCCAAAGAGACACTCTTGAACTGACGGCTTTATTTATTTACTTACAAAAATATACATTAAAAAGGAAACAGATAAAGCATACATTAAAAGAAAAGTGGGTAAAAAGATAAAACAATCTTACAATGTTGTTGTTTTTTTTAAAAAAATAATCACAAAATTGTCCAGTAGCACCTTAGAGACCAACTGAGTTTGTTCTGGGTATAAGCTTTTGTGTGCATGCACACTTCTTCAGATACTTCTGATTTATTTCGACTGCATCAGACCAACACGGCTACCTGCCTGAATCTAGAATCTTACAATGGTTATTCTTAGACTGATGTAGATCTTGACTTATATATAAATAAATTATTTACAAATCTAAGATTTATATAGTAATATAGTTATACAATACAGTATCTAAGGAAAGGAAAGAAAAAAATGACAATTTAAACAATAAAAATACCTATCTAATGTAAAGTAATACTTAATATAATTCAAACCAATATTAGTGGGTTTTTTTTTAAATTTCAACCTTCAGTTTGGGTTGAATCCCTTTTCAATTTATTATATTGTTGACTTCCTCCTACCTCATTACGGTTTCAGTTCGAGTATTCCTATTTCCCCCCTCTATTTAATTGTTTTTCCTCATCTTGGAATGGAGAAAAATATTTTACTACCTGCAAGATTATTCAAGACACAACCAAGTCTTATTGTTGGAACCTTGTTTTGTTAAGTAATTGTTAAAACATTCCCATTCTTTTTTTACTTTGTATTTTCTTTTCTTTTGCTTTATTGTTCATAACTGCATCCATACAACATAAACTTGAATTCACTGTTACCCACAACTCAAAGTCATAAAAAGGAATATATATATACAAATTTCCTAACAATAGATTTTCTCCATCAACAGTTGACTTCCCGTCCTTTCCATCTTCCTTTCTTTTTAATCAACTTGTTGCTTAGCTTAACTATTTATTTAACAAAGTCTTTTTTTTAACTTTGTCTGTTGATTGATTTCTTATTGCCTCCGTCATTTTTTGCGATTCCTCTCCAGACGGTGTAAGTTCACTCTTCCACTATTTGGCTTCTAAAATTCTGGCTGCTGTCAGTGTGTAAAGAAAGATTCTTTTGCTTTCATTTGGAATGCTCACTGTTAGGAATCCTAATAAAATCGCCTCTGAACTGACTGCATTTTTCTCCTGCCCCGGCTTAGGAAGAGTGCCAGCAACAAGGCTCCCACCTGGCTTCCATCCTGACCAAGAAGGAGTGCTGTCGCCTCCGCAGGTACCTCTCCAGGTTTCGGCCTGACGGGGACGTCTGGATCGGGCTCCACAATATTGCCAAGGTTGGTCTCCCCACCAACCCCCACCTTAAGCAACCCCCACTCCCCAGAGCTTAGCTCCTTCACACGATTTCATTTAATGTTTTTAATGTTTAATAGGTTATTGTATTTTAGTGTTTTGTTGGAAGCCGCCCAGAGTGGCTGGGGAAACCCAGCCAGATGGGCAGGGTATAAATAATAAATTATTATTAATATAATTATTCATTTCGTTCTTTATTGCCTGCCCTTCACCCCAAGGTCCCAGGGCAGGTTGTAGCAATAAAACACAGCATAAAAAACTCCCCGTTAAAAACAACTTATAACAACAACAATAACAATAACAATTTATTATTTATACCCCGCCCATCTGGCTGGGTTTCCCCAGCCACTCTGGGCGGCTTCCAACAAAATATTAAAATACAGTAGTCTGTTAAACATTAAAAGCTTCCCTAAACAGGGCTGCCTTCAGATGTCTTTGAAAAGTCTGGTACTTGTTCTTCTCTTTGACATCTGATGGGAGGGCGTTCCACAGGGCAGGTGCCACCACCGAGAAGGCCCTCTGCCTGGTTCCCTGTAACTTGGCTTCTTGCAGTGAGGGAACCACCAGAAGGCCCTCGGTGCTGGACCTCAGTGTCTGGGCAGAATGATGGGGGTGGAGATGCTCCTTCAGGTATACTGGACCAAGGCCCTTTAACTTGCCATTACAGTGGTACCTCGGGTTAAGTACTTAATTCGTTCTGGAGGTCCGTTCTTAACCTGAAACTGTTCTTAACCTGAAGCACCACTTTAGCTAATGGGGCCTCCCGCTCCTGCCGCGCTGCCAGAGAACGATTTCTGTTCTCATCCTGAAGCAAAGTTCTTAACCCGAGGTACTTTTTCTGGGTTAGCGGAGTCTGTAACCTGAAGCGTATGTAACCTGAAGCATATGTAACCCGAGGTACCACTGTACAGGGATGAGTTGGGCCCCCAAACCACACAACTCAAGCAGGGACCCACATGCCACCCCCTCAGCCGTTTTGATCTGCAGAATTGGCACTGCTACATACCGTATTGGCCCGAATATAAGCCGCACCCACGAATAACCCACACCTTTAAAATTCAAGGCTGGGGGGGGGGAGAAAAAAAGACAATACCCAAATCTAAGCCGCTTCCTAAAAAGTCTGCAGACACTCACATCTGTAAATGGCAGAAGTAGAAGAAAATCCTACAGCAATATCATAAAAGCCAATTTTTGTAAGGTCGTGAATTTAAGCTGCACTTTTCACAGTTGGAATTTTTTGGGGGAAAGTGCAGTATTCAGGCCAGTACGGCAATGCCCATTGCACATTCGTAAAGATAAATTCACAACCATAGTTTAAAAGATACAGGAAGCTGAAACACTAACACAGGTTGGAATTCACAGCAGTCTTCTAAGCTTCTGGGTGTAGGCTTGCCTAAAGAGGAATGTTTTGTAGCAGGCGCTGAAAAGAGCACAGGGAACGCACTTGCTTGATCTCAAGAGGCAGGGAGTTCCAGAGGGGAAGGCGTTGTCAATCAAAATGATCTGAGTTCTTGAAAATGTGGAACAGTCATTACATGCCACCTGCAGTTGTGCCCATTCAGCGCCAGAATGTGTTCTTGGAGTTGGTGACTTCTTGCTTCAAGATAAGAGTATAGGAACAGGAATACCCTTTTATGGTCAGAAGTACAGGAAGGAAAACCCTTTTATGGTTAAGAGTACCGGAGCAGGAACACCTGTGGTGTCAACCTGCGTGTATAGGCTGACGTGGCTGGATTCCTGGGGAAGGGGGGAAGAGGGTGCCTGGAGGATATATATACTGCATGAAATTTCTCATTTCTTTGGACTTGCTGTGAACTGACCACACAAGTGCCTTCTGCTATCCGGAGAGCAGAATAAACTCTTTCTTTGAATCAACCTCGGTGTCATTTGACTTCCTCCCTCCCTCCTGGGAGCAACGCAGACCCAATCGGTGAACTCCAGTAAGGTTACACCACAAGCCCACCTGAAGCAGTCAGGTGGGCTTGTGTGGGGTAAGGATATTTCATGGGTAAACGGGTCCCAAGTTATTGAGGACTTTATATACTAATAGTAATGCCTTGAGCTTGCCCTGGAAGCAAACTGGCAATCAGTGCAGACTGGCTGCATGAAGTCTACACTCCTGAAGCACATTCAAAGAGCTGTCTTTCCTGCAAAGAATTCTGGGTGCTGTAGTTTGTTAAGGCCTTTCTGGGAATTGTAGCTCTGAGAGGCATTAAGGATGCTTTGAAGGCAAGAAGGTGCATCAAATGTGCTTCAAAGGCCACAACCTCCTTGCTGCTCTCCGTGACCACATTCTGAGAGCTTTAAAATAATGCTTCTGACATTATTTCCATCTCTCTCAGAGAGAGAGAAAGAGAGAGAGAGAGAGAGAGAGAGAGAGAGAGAGAGAAGTTGACTGTTCCCATCAGTCCAGGAAATGCTCATGTCACCTATTATTATTTGCTAAATGACCGTGAAAAGATGACTATTGTCAACATGGGTGTGCTCCAAAAGGCTCTTAGCTTCTCCCCAGGCCTTTCTATTTGCTTCGATTCATCTATGCTCTGTGCAAACTCCCTCTCCCTAGTGTACAAACCCACACCTTTTGTTTTAAATGGGGGAGGGGGGAAGCAGTGCATGAGTGAACAACTTGCCCCCCCCCCCCGCTGCCCCAGTCTTGCTCTTCCTCTGCCCCAAGGCTGCTCCTTCCCCCTCCTCATCATTGCTGGAGGGCCGGACCAGAGACTGACTGAATTTGCTTGCATGCTGCTTTTACACTACTATGATATGTGCCCAGATTGGCTTACGGAAAATATAGCAAACGCTCAGAATATCGAAATAACAGAGTCCTGGAAATGCAGACATACAAAATACAGAACGTGTTGGCAAATGACAAAAGAAATGAGAACAAATCGACAATGTGGCAAGAGTAGAATAAATCCAATATTTGTTGTTGTTGTTTAGTTGTTTAGTTGTGTCCGACTCTTCATGACCCCCTGGACCAGAGCACACCAGGCACTCCTGCCTTCCACTGCCTTCCACAGTTTGGTCAAACTCATGCTGGTAGCTTCGAGAACACTGTCCCACCATCTCGTCCTCTGTTGTCCCCTTCGCCTTGGGATTCACAATCTGTCCTTCCAGTGAGCACTCAGGGCTGATTTCCTTCAGAATGGATAGGTTGGATCTTCTTGCAGTCCAGGGGACTCTCAAGAGTCTCCTCCAGCACCATAATTCAAAAGCATCAATTCTTCGGCGATCAGCCTTCTTTATGGTCCAGCTCTCACTTCCATACACCACTACTGGGAAAACCAGAGCTTTAACTATACAGACCTTTGTTGGCAAGGTGATGTCTCTGCTTTTTAAGATGCTGTCTAGGTTTGTCATTGCTAAATCCAATATTACAAAAACAAAACAAAACAAAAACAAAACACCCACAAAACATTTAAGTTGAGAAATGCAATAACAATAGCACGGTCTTGCTGCACTCCAAAGAACCTGGCTTTAAAATCAGCTACAAATCTAGCTAACAGTCACCTTGTCCAGCCCTCATTCTGTTCTTACCTCTGGGTTGCATCATGTTCCATTCAGGAAACAGCTGGTGGCACACTCTCCTTCTCTGGAAGTCTTTAAACAGAGGAACTGTTTAGGTGTGGTTCCTCTGCATTGCAGGGGGTTGGACTAGATGGCCCCTGGTGTCCCCTCCCAACTCTCCAATTCTGTGCCAAAAGCAAGAGTTTGTCACTGGCAGCACGGGAAGCTGCTGCTTTCTCTCGTTGCCCATCTAGCCAAGGGTCCATCGCAGGCTGTGACACTTTTAATTAGGGATGCTGTGGGGGACTCTACCCTGAGCCCTTCTTCATGCCAAGCAAGTACTGTTTTTACTTAGTTATTGCATTTATATCCTACCCTTTTCTCCAAGAAGCTCAAGGCGGACCTGTAGTTCTCCCTTTCCTCATTTAATCTCCAAAACAACCCTGTGAGGTAGGTCAGGCTGAGAGCTTCTCAGCCCAGTCCTTCTTAGCTCCTAGTCTGATGCTCTAACCACTACACCAGGCTGCCTCTCACTTAGATGGGAGCCCTCCCCAGATCGAGCCTGATGCCTGTGGCAGGGAGGTCCACTACCAACCATTACTGGGTGCTTTGGGAGAAGGTGCCCCTGTCTGAACTTTGCTCTTATGAGTCTATGGGAGCCCCTGTCCTCCTCCTCCTTCCACACACCCCTCGAGGCACAAGGGCCACCCCTTCCTCGTTTTCTGTGTTTCCCCAGACTCCTGGAAGCACATCCTGGCAGTGGAGTGACGGACTCATCGCTGACCACACGCAGTGGAGCACTGGGCAGCCCAATAATCATGGCAAGACTGGCGAGTGGTGCGTGGAGCTGTGGCGAACTACAGGTGAGAAGCTTGGGCAAAGGTGTGCATTGCACTCTGTGGGCTGGGCATCCCCTCGCTCCCCTTCTTCCTCCCTGACCCTGACGGAATGGAGACAGGGTGCAGTGGGTCTTTGTCGCAGAAGCTGGTTGTGCACAGCACTGACTGGCCAGTGCTTATGCTGCCACGAACACTGCCTTCCTCATAACCCAGAACCTCAGGACAGCCTGGCTGCAGCAGCTGGATCAGGCCCAAGTGGGGGTGGTGGTGGTGGGGAGTCCACCTAGTCCAGCATCCTTTTGGTAGAGCAGGAGACGCTTCCATCTCAAGGTCGTGGATTCGATCTCCATGTTGGACAAAAAGATTCCTGCTGTTTGACAGTGGAAAGGTCTCCCTCGGAAGGTGATGGCCTCTCCTTCCTTGGAGATTTTTAGGCAGAGGGTGGCTGGCCATCTGTCATGAATGCTTTCATTGAGATTCTTGCATTGAAGCCGGTTGGGCTGGATGCCCTTTGTGGGTGCCTTCCAACCCTGCCATTCTGCTTCTGCTCATCCCAAATTTTGGCACTAATTCCTGTCTCACCTCTTAGGTTTCAGAAAATGGAACGACGAGCTCTGCAGCCGTAAGAACAGCTATGTCTGCAAGTACGAGGCGGAGATGTCTGCCGCGGAAAATGGCTGCGAGTGAGCAGCAGAGGCGGGGGCCTCCTCTGTTCTCCGCTGCCCTGGTGGGCTTCCTTCTCTGCTGTTTGGCCTCTCCTGTACCAGGCAGAAAAAAGCTCTTCCTTTCCCATCCTTTCTGGCTGCCACAGTGTGGCAGCAATAAAGTCTCTGAAGCAAGCAGCTTTCTCTGTGCCTGTCCCTCCATCGCACCTTGAAAGCGCACGCCAACGATTCAGTGAGTGCGCATTGCTCTGGCACCAAAATTTGTGGGTGCCCAGCCCCTTCAAGGGGAATCTGGTGGGTGCTCTGGCACCCATGCCACACTCTAACACCACTGGCTCTCTTGGATTTGTGACCGATGCTTTTTCATTTCTTCAAAATCCCATCTGAAAGATCTTCACCCCTTTTCTGTCCTGCCCTCCCCAAAACCCACATCCCTCCTGCTTTGCATCTTTAAACTGGATCACTGCTTAGTGCAGCAGGTGTCCAGATGTGAGCAGAGGATTGCAGTGCCACCCCCCTCCTCCTGCCTTTTGCTGAAACAACCAAACCATGGAATGATTTGTTAGAGGGGTTTTTTTCTTCTGGTGGCAGATGACAGAACCACGAGACCGGTGTAAAACACTCAAACAAAGGTTTTATTACAGCTACACAAAAACAACAAACACAAAGGTGTTCTCTCTCTGCAGGCAAAATTCAAACTGCAACTTCTTTTCTTTTATACACATCACCAGCTGTGCCTAATCAGCCTAGAAAACCACACCCAGAACTCACAGAAAAGGTTCTTGAAGTTACAATCATCTTTTCTGTTTCTTTGCAGAATGACTCCTAACAAACTGGGGTGTTTAAAACTGCAGAATTTCATCATCAGGAAGCTGCAGTGCAGGCACCAGCAGGAAGGAAAGCGGGATGGTGTATAAATGCCTTGATGCCTTTATTTATTGCGTTTCTATCCCATCCCCCCATGTTGCTCAAGGTGGTGACAATGGTTCTCCCTTTCCACCCTTAACCCACACAACAGCCTTATGAAATAGACTTAAGCTGAGGGGCAGTGACTGGCTCAAGGGACTTCCTTTGCTGCTGTGTTTCAGTTGGGGCTTTAAAGCTCTGTGTCCAAGCAGGGTTTTTTGTCCTGGCTCTTTCCTCCGGGGAAACCCTCATTTTACCGCTGAATTGGTGGGAACAGTTGCCTCCAATTCAGTGGTCAAATGCAGATTTTGCCCGGGAAAGAGCTGAGGCAGAAAGAAAACTGTTGGACCTGGAGCTTTCAAGCATGCACCTGTGGCTGGAAAACAAGGTTTGGCTGCATCTACAGGGTACAGGGACGCAGGTGGCGCTGTGGGTAAAACCTCAGCGCCTAGGACTTGCCGATCGCATGATCGGCGGTTCGAATCCCCGCGGCGGGGTATGCTCCCGTCGTTCGGTCCCAGCGCCTGCCAACCTAGCAGTTCGAAAGCACCTCCAGGTGCAAGTAGATAAATAGGGGCCGCTTACCAGCGGGAAGGTAAACGGCGTTCCGTGTGCTGCGCTGGCTCGCCAGATGCAGCTTGTCACGCTGGCCACGTGACCTGGAAGTGTCTGCGGACAGCGCTGGCTCCCGGCCTCTAGAGTGAGATGAGCGCACAACCCTAGAGTCTGGCAAGACTGGCCCATACAGGCAGGGGTACCTTTACCTTTACTTACAGGGAGCACCATGGCTTCAGGAATCCCTTTCATGTGGTGCAGGTAGGCCTGCCTTAGCCAATAGAGCATTGCAGCACCCTAGATCTGCAGCTGAAACAACAGAAGCAAATCACAGCAGGCCTGGCTTAGCCAATAGGGCAGGCACATGCAAAGTCCAGACTAATCTGGTCTGCTGGTCAGTTTAATCCAGCCCCTGTTGCAGTTTATTTCCTGGGGTAAAAGCCACCAAAAGGACAACAACTTCAATCCTAAAAAAGGCTCAGCAACTTTGGTCAGCCCTCACGCATGTTCACTGCATCAAATTTGGCCCTCTTTGAGGAAAGTTTGCAATAGAGCTTTGCAGCTTCCAGGGAACAGCCCGGATCTGCAGCTGAAATAAGAGAAGCAAATCACAGCAGGTGACACAAATAATTCACCTTACAGCCTCCCAAGCATGATTCAGGAGAGCTGTTGCTTTGGGTTGCGAAAAGCAGCACACCAACACTCACCTGTTGATCCATTCATTCGTGGTTTTATTCATTTTGAGAACTTTGATTTTTTTATTTTGTTAAAAAGTGTCACCAACAAGCTGTTTGCAGCATTAAGTCCCCATTCAACTTCATATTCAAGCCAGGTTGAGAAACTCTGAGGAAATGGTGGCGAGGCAATGAGATGAATTTTGCGCACGTGATCCATTACGGGCGATGTTAGAAGAAGAAGAAAATCAAATGGGGAGAAGATGCATTTAGTTTGTTACCAGCAAAGGACGGGTCGTGGGCTCTGAGATCTGGCAGGGGCAGCTCACCCACCATGCCCACGGGCACCCCTGGCATTGCCACCCGAGCCTGGCAGTCCTTATCAGCCCTCGGCTGAGCTAGGGGCCACTTCCATTTGGCTCCCGGGTGGCGCCGGAACTTGCCTTTGCAGCGGCTTCAGTGACCTGGACTCAATCTGTGGTGGGGCTGTGCGAATCGTGACCCACGGCCTGCGAATCGAGACCCACGGCCTGTAAATCTGCCCATGCCAAGCTGGGGCCCTTGTCCTCAGATGCAATCGTCCCAGCCGTATGGATGTTAGGCCCCAGATTGGGCCCCGGGAGGGAGTCGAGTTGCCCGGTCCTGTGGGCCTTGTTCCAGGAGCCATGTCCGATATAACGGGACTGGGACCCCCTCCTTTGGGCCACCGTGTGGGATGGGAGTTGGCTCTGGGGGTGGACCAGGACATGGGAAGGGTCTGGGGGGTGGTGGGGGGTGGCCAAGGTCTGGTTGTGGGGTAGACCACAGGAGGCGCCTGAGGGGTGGTCTCGGGGGGTGGCAAAGGTCTGGTCGTGTACCAGGATGCTGGAGGAGTCTGGGGGGTAGTGTTGGGGGGTGGCCAAGGTCTGGTTGTGGGCCAGACCACAGGAGGGGTCTGGGTGGTGGTGGTGGTGGGTGGCCATGGTCTGGTGGTGGGCCAGACCACAGGAGGGGTCTGGGTGGTGGTGGTGGGGGGTGGCCATGGTCTGGTGGTGGGCCAGCCCACAGGAGGGGTCTGGGGGGTGGTCTTGGGGGGTGGCCATGGTCTGGTGGTGGGCCAGACCACAGGAGGGGTCTGGGGGTTGGTGGTGGGGGGTGGCCATGGTCTGGTGGTTGGCCAGACCACAGGAGGGTTCTGAGGGGTGGCCTTGGGGGGTGGCCAAAGTCTGGTGGTGGACCAGACCACAGGAAGGCCCTGGGGAATGGCCTTGGGGGTGGCCATGGTCTGGTGGTGGGCCAGACCACAGGAGGGGCCTGGGGGGTGGTGGTGGGGGGTGGCCATGGTCTGGTGGTGGGCCAGACCACAGGAGGGGTCTGGGGGGTGGTCGTGGGGGGTGGCCATGGTCTGGTGGTGGGCCAGACCACAGGAGGGGTCTGGGGGGTGGTCGTGGGGGGTGGCCATGGTCTGGTGGTGGACCAGACCACAGGAGGGGCCTGGGGAATGGCCTTGGGGGGTGGCCATGGTCTGGTGGTGCGCCAGCCCACAGGAGGGTTCTGAGGGGTGGCGTTGGGGGGTGGCCAAGGCCTGGGATATGGCACATTCCCATTTTGTCGCATTTGGAGCTGTGGCCTTGGAGGGGGGTGTGGCAGTCGCATAAGCTGGGGCTGTGCCATTGGCGGTGGGTGGTTGGGTAGTGAAAGGTCCTCATTGGTCGTCTTCCTGATCCAGTCACGGTAGAACTGTGTGGAGGTGTAGACCCCCGGCCTTTTCCCCTGACCGCAGACAGACGGTCCCCAGCTGGCGACTCCAACCACCCAGTAGCGTTCGGACCTCTGCTCCCGGCACATGAGGGGGCCGCCTCTGTCGCCCTGCAAGTGGGAGAGAAAAGGCTCCTGTGAGGATTTGGTTTCTGAGGGGCCTTCTCCTTCTCTCATGGCTGCTGCCTGAGATGCTGGAGGATGAATCCCAGAGAAGTTTTGCATGTTCAGAGCAAGGGCTCTGCTGCTCCAGGAGCACCAGAGAGTTTTGCCCCCAAGCCAAACCCATAGCCTTGATTTTGTTGTAGCTTCACCACCTTGCAAGAAGCTACGCCTCCTTCCAAGGCTCCAGCGCAGATGTTCTCCTCGAGGATCCTATTGGACCACCAGTCCGGGCTGCTGCATGTCGCCATGGGGATGAGGTCAACAGTACCCTCCTGCAGGATGTCGGGAAATTTTCTTGCTGATAGAAGAAAGGGAAAGTGGGGGGAGGGGGAGGCTCAGTTCAGATTTCACTCCCCACCCCACCTGCACTCCCAGGACTAAAGGAGAGAGGCATGAAGGCATGTGCAGCAGAATCACCCCCCTAAAACTTAGTTGATGGACTGGGGTGAGTTCAGAGACAAGGGTATGCCAGGCTGCAGAGTAGGGTGAATTCCTGGTTTCTGGGGGCCCTTAAAGGTAAAGGAGACCCCTGACCATTAGGTAAAGTCATAACTGACTAAGCCACTTCTGGCGAACCAGAGCAGCGCACGGAAACACCTTTTACCTTCCCGCTGGAACGGTACCTATTTATCTACTTGCACTTTGACGTGCTTTCGAACTGCTAGCTTGGCAGGAGAAGGGCCCAAGCAACAGGAGCTCACCCCATTGTGGGGATTCGAACCGCCGACCTTCTGATCGGCAAGTCCTCGGCTCTGTGGTTTAACCCACAGCACCACCTGTGTCACCTGGGGGCCCTTAGAGACCCCCAAACTCCCCGTTTCCTCCTGAAACCACATCCCTCCCTCCCTATCTCTCCATCTGTCCTAGTATTGCGTACACTGAGCGACAGCAGAGGTAGACAGGAGTTTCCACCAGCCCTATCCAGAGATTGAAACTCAATCTTCTGCATGCAAAGCCATCATTACTGAGCTGAGTTCTGGGGGCAAGCATCTATGTCTGGAGAAGGCGATCTGCCCAGAAGCCGTGAAGTGGAATGGCTCTCAAAACCAACCATCTCCATCCTTTTCTGCCCTGTGAAAAACACACACACCTGCCTCACCCCTAAGACTCAGGGCTTCTGATGTACACAACCCAAGTGTAACTACCAACTTAGAATCCTAGAGTGGGAAGGGACCCCCAAGGGGCATCCAGCGCAACCCCCTACAACGCAGGAGTTGAAATTTCCACCTTGACTACCATTGCTATTATGTTTCTTTGGTGAAATTGATCTGCAGGGAAGGTGTAGTCTGCAAATTTACTTTAGGCACACAGCCAGGCCGCTCCTTCTGGGGGCCTGGTTTCCCTGCAGATCTCACTTTTCGGGTCTATAATTCCAAAACCGCTGACATAGCAGTGCTTGAGCAAGGAAACCACCACGCTGTCATCCGGCAAGCAGGCTGGCTGAATATAGTCCGTGCAGTTGACTGGCTCGTTCAGCTCCACCAAGGAAATGTCGTTGTGCACTTTCCTGTAGGTATCGTTCAAGAAGTGCTCAAAGAGTTCGTGGTTCACCAGCCTCTTGATCCAGCGCCTCTGGGCATCGGGGCCAGGGTTGGAGATGCGGTTGGCGCCAATCGACAGGCTGATATTTGGTATTTCTCTGCAACAAAGAATACGCACAGAGTGGGGACTGTGTTCCAGGTGGATTTGGAAAACCAGATGCAAACAACTTGCTCATTGGTGATCCCTCATCAAATTGGGGCGATGTTATTAGTGGAGCGATGAAGAGTTGCTTTGCTGAAGGGGTGGAGGGACTTTGCATGACTTTGCTAAAGGGGTGGAGGGAAATCTTTGGAAATTACATTTGGGGTGTTGGTTTTGGTTCCTATCATGTTTCTAATCTTCTCCGCGTCATTTTTTTAAAAAGTCCTCATAAAAATTCATCATCATTTTAGTGTAAATTGCTCTTAATATACACATTTTTGCAGAGCAATTTGCCCCCGAGCCAATTGTTTGTGTACATTGTTTTCATGAAATATTGCATAAATATTGCATTTTTAAAGGGCGCTGTCAGGGGCTCAGGGACAGAGGCACAGGGGAGAGAGGAAATGGAGAGCGAAGGGGAAGAATCTGAGGGCAGCGTAGGGGAGTATGACAGTGACCCGAGAGATTCCATGAGCTTCTCCAGCGAATCAGGAGATTCCCAGAAGGAGGCGCCGATAGTCAGGGCAAGGGGGGTCCCAGGGGGGACGCACCAGAAACAAGGGGCCAGCGGGGACTCCCAAAGCAGCAGCGGGAGATCAGGACCAGCTTCCCCACCAGAGCGTAGTGGGGGGGAAGAGTCCCATGTGTCAGGGCCAGCGTCTCCTCCAGCAGGGGGAGAAGATGAGTCAGGGCTGACCACGCCTCTATCGGAGAGTGGGGGAACGGAGGGGAGGTCAGGTCCAGCTAGCCCCCCCGAAGGGGGAAGCAGTGACAGGAGCAGTGTAACGGTAAGGAGGAAGGTTGCCGGCTGGGCGCGCGCGCCAAGTTCGAATGTACAGGCGTGTGGGACAGCAGAAAACCCGGATTGGGAACCAGGTCCTAAAGCCCGCCGGAGGCAGGGGGAAGACTCAGGGGACTCAGCGTCAGAAGAGTCTAGGAAGGGCGAGACCCCAGCGGACAGGCGGAACCAGAGGAGGAAAGAGCAAAGGAAGGGGTGGAGCAAGGCTAGAGTCTTAAACTGGTGTCTGGGGGGAGGAGATTCAGACGGAGCTTCAGCGGTCTAGAGTTTCAGACGTAGAGCTGCACGCTGCGGTTGTGAAAGCGGAACTGAACTTCAATAAAAACTTTTGTATATAACAACGAACTGGCGTTGGTCCTTTGTGAGCTGGGACCTCGGGCAGCTCTGACAGGCGCTTTACCCCAATGCATGCATTCTTAAGCACATTTCTATTCATTACTCATTGCTCTCCTTTTTTTTAGAGTAATAAATTTGACTTTTCATCTACCTCTGCTGTTTTCATTAAACTCTGGAGCGGCAAATTCTGGAGCAAAATTTCACAAAAGAACTCCAGAAAGGCTTGTCCGGTTTGCAGATCTGTGGGCCTGCGTGGGAACTGAAAACTTCAGTAACACTACATAGTTGAAAGAACCTATAGGATGAGTCCCGGAAACATGAATGAAACAGAAGGGGGCCAGCTTAGTCCCAGTGTCTTTTTTTCAAGTTTTGCAGGAGCACCGCTGGACCAGGCATGTCCAACTTTAAGTAGGTTTTGATCTGCTATCCAGTATCAAAAACTGGCAGTGATCAACCACCCTCCGAAGTCATTTAAGTTTATGAAACAAGCAAGCAAACAAACAAAGAAACAAACAAATGGATCTCTATTTCACAAATATAGTAGTTATGTTTTGATATTATCATGACAGACCCAAATAGTTACAGTGGTACCTCGGGTTAAGAACTTAATTCATTCTGGAGGTCCGTTCTTAACCTGAAACTAGTCTTAACCTGAGGTACCACTTTACCTAATGGAGTGTCCCACTGCCGCATGGTTTCTGTTCTCATCCTGAAGCAAAGTTCTTAACCCAAGGTACTATTTCTGGGTTAGTGGAGACTGTAACCTGAAGCGTCTGTAATCTGAAGTGTCTGTAACCCAAGGTACCACTGTACTAGATGGACAAGTAACTAAACAAGTGAGAAAAGTCTAACTATATTTTTATATTAGTTTTCAGAGATCTGAGGAGACAGATGGAGTGCACAAGGATTCAAGCCCTTTCTCTCTGAGGAGACTATCACAGGGCTTCTCTCGAGACTTCCGGGTTGGTGCGATCAGCTAATGGCGGATTCCCTCCGAGCTCCGGAGGGAATCGGCTCGGTGGAAGAGGGGTCCTGCCGCGGCGACGACGCGGGGACCCTTAGAAACCACAGGCGCGGATGCCTGTGGACTTGGTGACTCGGCGGGCACCATTTGCGCCCCCTCCGACCCGCAAAGAAGCCTTTTTAAAGGCTTCGGAGCGGGTGGCGGAGAGTGGCGTGGTGCTGTGAGTAGACCGCTTCTTCCACGGAGTGAAGCCGCATGCCATGGCTGGAGAGCGCTGACTTCTTTCCTTGAACATTTGGACTCAAAATGTAACAACCCGTGAGTAATACGGAATTTGGAATTAAAAATTTCTTTTCAATCGAATTCGGTACGACCGGGGGAGGTGCCAAAAGGAAGTCCGCCTCCCCCCCCCCTTGCAGGCAATTTAAAGGAAGAATTAAACAACTAAGATCGAGAGACTGCCTTTCTCTCTTTGAGACAAAATTCTTAATTTCACGATTTGGACTTATAAGTTTTATCGCTGGAGGATTAGAACTGATCTTCAGAGCTGAAGTGTAACCCCCCCCCCCCGGATCCGGGAGTGACCCGTGAGGGAGCCTGTGAAGATATCTACAGAGTTTGACAGCTGTCAACTGAGCTGTCAAATTCAGGAAATTCTATTTTTGCTACTTGTGTCGGTTACTTTTGTTACATTGGACTGTAAGCTTTTAAAAATAGAGTGGTAATAACAACAAAATAACCTGATTGTCGGAGAAAGAACACTTAGTAACCAAAATCCCTCTAGAGGGGATTTGGGACATTACAATGGCTGCAGATGGAAAACTACAAGCAGAGTTGGATAGGGTGTTTGAGCTCCTGGGAAAGCTGCAAGAGCAGAGTTATGTTATGGCTACGAATCTGACAACTTTGAACTCTAAAATAAACAATTCTGCTGAAGTGGTGGATTTGACTCAAGAAGAATCTACAGCTGGAAAGCAAGATATATGTGTCGTTTTGGAGGAATGTGAAGGAGGAGCAGAAATGATGCAAGTGAAAAAGGACAACCAGAGGTCTGTTAGGTCAGAATACAAGGAAGGTAAAGTTCGGACGTCGAAAATTTGGTTTGAAATCGAGAATGAAGATTGGGGATTCTTCCCTATGGGGAGTCCGGAAGACTCATGGATTACAAATTTGACCAAGGTGAAAATTGGAAAGTTTGGGACATTTGGGATACTTGGACTTAGAAAGAATAAGAAGCAGGATCTGGACTCTTCCTTTGAATATGGAGGACTGGTTGGAAAAAATATAGACCCTACTGGGTCAAAGATGCTCCGAGATCGGATGTTCAACATAAAGGACAGTCAACAAAACCGGCTGAAAGGAACTGAGAGAGACTTAAAGGCCTCGGATGTGATAGATCCAGGCTGAGAGCTGATAGATTGAAGGACAATTTTTTAGGGATCAAAACCGGGGGAGGGAGGGGGAAGAACTTTAGAATCCAAACGGTTACAAATATATGTTCTTATTTGTTAAGATTTTTTGTAAGTATTTTAATAATTGGGAATTTCGTGAAAGGGAATGTGGATCGATCTTAGAAAAAGGGGTTGATGTTGGGTATCAAAATGAAATTCAGAAGTTTGAAATTGGTTAACTAAGATGAATTAAGTAAAATATTAATAAGGGATTAATTTGGGTACAAAGAACTTGCTGGGCTAAACTTTGAATGGGGATGCAAGAAGGGGAGGTGGGGGAAGTCCGGGAAAGTGGTTAAGAAAATAAGGTTTTAAAACTATATGTGTTATTTGTGTGTAATGTTGATATGTATGTTTATGTTTTTGTGTGTTTGTCTTAAAAAAAAAGAGAAAATCCTAATAAAAATTTTATAAAAAAAAAAAAATATCACAGGGCTTCTCACTCTCCCTCCCCCAAAGCACAGAGCGGGTGGTGGGGAAGGAAAGCAAGCTGGCTTTGGAGGAAGAAGGCTCGGCTAGAGGAGGAGGAGGAGGAGGATGACGACGAGGAGGACGAGGAGTAGGAGAATCTCAGGCTTGCATGAGACTGGCGGCAGAGAAAAGATTTTCTTTCTCAGCCCACAATCGACCAAGATCAGAACCGCAATTGATGAAGGCTGTTCCTGGGCTTCCGAATCCTAAAAAACTTCAATCCTAAAAAAAGGTCAGCCCTCAAGGCCCTTCACTTCATCAAATCTGGCCCTTTTTGGATACCGCTGGAGGCTGGCTCTGAGTTTTGACGCCCTGCGATGCTGACAGCAGCCACCCCTCTGAAGGCAGAAGGTGGGACTCTGCTCCCATGAGATGCCCCCGACCTGGGTGCCAGGTTTGCAGACCCCGTGACAACACTCCTTGAGAACCCTTTGCTTACTTTGCTTTCTGAAAACAGTGGGCTGCGCTGAGGACCCATCGAGGGCTGATTAGGGAGCCTCCACAGAAACTGAAGTATCCCCTAAAAGTTTTTATTTGGAAGCTGACCATCCAGGGCCATGTTCCGGGGGAAGCGTTGCTGCTGCCCACAACCCGGAGGAGGTTATGGCTGCCTGCCATGGGACGCCTTCCGCAGACTCCGCTGGAAAGCAAGACACAGATTGCCATCTACAGAAGATCAGAGCCATTGCATATATACCACCTCCCCCCACTTTGCCCCTCCTCTTGGCCATCTTGGGAAGAAAGGGATGAAACTGGAGGTGTCCAGCTGCACTTCTGGATGCCTCCCAAATGCCCATCACTCCCAGGGAGGGTGGAACTTTTTCCAGGCCAGGGGCCACATTGTCTTCTGAGGGCCACATCTCAGTGGTGGGTGGGGCCAAAGGCAAAAATGGACTGTTCAGCAAATCCAAATTAGTAAGCTATTTTCTACCTCTCTCTCCCTCCCTCCCTCTCTCCTCTTTCAAGAAAAGAAATATTTCCTTTTGTCTGTCCCCCTGACTGGTCCCCCATTCCGCTTCCTTGTGTGACCCAGATGGATTCTAGTATTCTGAGAGAGGGAGGAACATGCCCTCTGAGAACAGACTCTGTCTTTACATGCTAGTTTTGACCCACCACAATGAAGGGGAGTGAGAGCAGCCATGGGGTCACTTGTGCCTTCCTTCTTTCAAGACCACATCCAGGAGTTCGTGGGTGGGATTCCCTCTCCTGCCTCCTCCCCATGTCTGGCCTCTCTCTCCACTTACTCGCAGTTGCTTTCCTTGGCATGGGTTGGGCGGAAAGCAGCGAGGGCCAGAACAGGGAGGAGCCACCACTCCATCCTTCCGCCGGCTCCAGGTGTTGTTGCTTCCACCATGTTTTCCTGGAATCCATGACATCACAAAATGGAAGATCTTTCAGATCAGCAGGTGGACAGTCTGACATCATCACAAGTTCTCTTCTCTTCTCTTCTCTTCTCTTCTCTTCTCTTCTCTTCTCTTCTCTTCTCTTCTCTTCTCTTTGGCACCATGCTCAAAAGCCTATGTTCTGGAGTCAAGTTGTGTGTGCAAAGGGCTCCTTTCTGTTCCATGTGCCCCTTTCTCCCTGCATTACCTGTGCACACTCAAACTCTATACAACAGCGGACCCTCCCAGGGACCCTATTTTCCAGGGATAGTCCTGGATTTACGGGATCTGACCCAGGTTCTGATTTGATCCTGGAATGTCCCGCTTTTTCTTAGGATGTCCCTATTTTCATCAGAGAAATGTTGGAAGGTAAGGAGTTATGTGACCCCCCTGGGGCAAGGAGATAAGTAACTATACAACTTTTTGAAGACATATCTGTGATATTTCCGTCATGTGACTCAAGCGAGAGTTAAAACGGGACACCCTGGAATCCAATCAGAAGCTGGAATGAGGTTGAGGGGTATGCGCTGTAAGAACAGGATGCAGGACCAGATGGGCCTCATCCAGCCGCTAAAACAAGTCTGCATTCGGCTCTATTGGCAAACCACAGCTGGACACAGAAGGGGGACTAATCAAGGCTAAATTTCCAGATTAAGAATAAATTTCCAGAAAACTTGGTTGCCATCTGTCACTGATGCTTTAGCTGAGATCCCTGCATTGCAGGGGGTTGGACTAGATGACCCCTGGGAATCCCTTCCAATTCTACCACTCTATGATTCTGTTGCCCAGTGCCAATGTGACTTAGGCCCATTAATTTCAGTAGCTTTCCTCTGAGTAGGACTAGCACTGGGGGGGGGGGGGGCAGCAGCCCTTCTTACATTTGTGCTGTATGGGAACCTTGGTTTCCAGGAAGAGACATGCGTAGATGGATGGTTTTCTTAGATCACAGAGCGGGAGATTTAAATGTGACACCCCCTAACTGGGTATAGAGGCCAAGGGTTTGCAAAAAAAGTTGAAAGAGAAACCTCGCTGCAATTGCATCAGATATTTTAAACCACTCAAAGAAAAGGGGCACAAAGAACAAATGGCATAAAATTCAACCTCCAACTTCTGTTTTTAATTTTATTATATCTTAGTTCCATCATTACTGGATTATGGTCTGATATCATTTTCGGGAGGATCTCAATTTTACTTATAAAAGGTATTAGATTGTTTGAAGTCCAGATTGCATCCGTACGACTGGCTGATTTTTAAGCATATGAATAGAAGGTATATTGTCTGTTCTTTATATGTTTCTCTCTCCTTTCTCTCTTGGGAGCTTCTCTTTTCTTGATGTTGTCTCTCTCTCCGTTCTATCTAGATCCACAGTTATTACTCCGTTGAAGTATCCCATAATGATCATACTGTCATTACTGTATTCTAATAGCTAATCTTCAAGTTTTTTTTGAAGAAGTTTGTTTTATTTCCATTTGGTGCGTATACCCCCAACCAAGATTATTTTTTCCTCTACCTTTTGTCAATTGTATTCCTAACATTCTTCCTTCATTATCTTTAAATAGGATTTTTGCATCTATCTTTTGATTTATGTATATAACTATTCCTTTCTTTTTGGAAGCATCTGATGCTATATATTCTGTTCCTAATTTATTATTTATCAAAACTTTGTCATGTTTCTTTGCTATATGTGTTTCCTGGAGACAAATGGCGTCCCAATATTTCTTTCTTACAATATGCTAGGTTTTGTGCCTTTTCACCTTATTGTTCAAACCATTGATGTTCCACGATATAATGTTCAAGTTCATTAATCTTTATTAAACACAAAATCAAATACCAACATAAAATATGGAATTGCATTTAAGTACAGTAAAATAGTTATGAGAGCTTCTGTTTCTTTTATTCTCCTCCTGGACTTTCCTGTCCTTCATCTCTTTCTTCTCTTTCTTGAGCTGTACCCCCTCCCAGGTCTCTTTTATATTTCCGCCAATAATTTCCTAATTTTTCTGGGGATCTAATGGTCTTTCTTCTGCCTTTGTAAATGAAGGAAATACCTTCAGGAAATTCCCACTTGTATCTAATTTCATTTGTCTTCAATGCCTCTGTCAGAGTCTGGTACGTTTGTCTCTTTTTCAACAGACGTTTTGGGATTTCTTTGTAAATTAGAATATTTCTCCCATCAATTATCAACTTTCTTTTTTGGAATATCTTGTCTTTCAGTAATCTTGAATTAAGGAAAACCATGCAATTACCAGGTCCCTTAAAGGTTTTTCCATGATCTGGTTTGATCCTGAAGATCTTGTCAATGTCCATTGTTAACTGATCCTCTTGTACTCCCAGCCAGGTCTCCAACTCTTTTCTCAGTTTTGCTTCAATGTCCTCATTTGGTGTTTTGGGGATCCCACGGAAGCAGAGAATTCATTCTCTTCCATGCATTTCTGAGATTGCTATCTGATCAAGCATTTCTTCCTGTATTTTTTTTTAGAGCCGCAATATCACCATTTACTGCATCTTGTCCTTTTTTCAGCTCTTTACTTTGAAAAATCATCAACAAATATTAGCATGTATCTATTCTTTCCCAGTGAAGGAACATTAATGGGTCCACATAAGTCAGTGTGCACAATGTCAAGCACTTTGGTGCTTCTGTGTTCTGTACAACGTGGAAATGAAGGTTTTACAGCCTTTTCAGTAACACAGCTTATACTGGAGCTCTGTTGCTCTTTGTTACCTGCAAACCTCTTACAAGATCTCTTCTCTGTAGATCCAGAATAACGCTGGTGTCTGTGTCCTAGCCTTCTGTGCCATAGGTCCAGGTCTGCCTCATCCTTCTGGCTGGAATGTGCTACTTTTGCAGACTGGTTCTCTGAAAGATCAATCTCATATACACCATTTACTAGTTTGGCTTGTACAAACACTTTACCGTTTTTAGTCACATTACACTCTCCATTTCCAAACGTAATCTGGAAACCTTTTCTGTCCAAAGTGGACACGCTGAGTAAATTGCAGCTCAGTTGTGGTACATACAAAACTCTAGAAACTGTGGATTCAATAGATTCATTGTTTATATTGAATTTCAAGTCCATGCAATCTGCACCTTTTGCTTTAACAATGTTGCCATCTGCAATCTCAATTTCAGATACTTCATCATTTATCTCATTAAATTTTTTGTTGTTGTTTAGTCGTTTAGTCGTGTCTGACTCTTCGTGACCCCCTGGACCAGAGCACGTCAGGCACTCCTGTCTTCCACTGCCTCCCGTAGTTTGGTCAAACTCATGTTGGTAGCTTCGAGAACACTGTCCCACCATCTCGTCCTCTGTCGTCCCCTTCTCCTTGTGCCCTCCATCTTTCCCAACATCAGGGTCTTTTCCAGGGAGTCTTCTCTTCTCATGAGGTGGCCAAAGTCTTGGAGCCTCAGTTCAGGATCTGTCCTTCCAGTGAGCACTCAGAGCTGATTTCCTTCAGAATGGATCAGTTTGATCTTCTTGCAGTCCATGGGACTCTCCAGAGTCTCCTCCAGCACCATAATTCAAAAGCATCAATTCTTCGGCGATCAGCCTTCTTTATGGTCCAGCTCTCACTTCCATACATCACTACTGGGAAAACCATAGCTTTAACTATACAGACCTTTGTTGGCAAGGTGATGTCTCTGCTTTTTAAGATGCTGTCTAGGTTTGTCATTAAAATAGTCCTTTTCAAATGAGAAATGTGAGCTCGCCCCAGAATCAATAATCCACTTATTACAACAATTACCCAACAATTTTCACGATTCTGGACAGCTAAATTCCTTTCTTGTAGTAGCAAAGTGCATTCAGATTTCCCCTTCTTTTCCCTTTTGGCTGAAAGGGGTGGGGTTTCCTTGTCCTAGGAGTTTTGCAGTTCTTTGCAATGTGCCCTTCCTTGTTGCAATTGAAGCAAACCACTTTCTTGGGCATTTCTCTGGACTTTGTAAATTGCCTAGATGCATAATTACTGTCCTTGCTTCTAGCATTTCTTACTGGAGACTCAGCTCTCTCTCTGCATTCCTCCCTTAAATGACTGGTCAGGTCTTTAAAAGTTAGGCCTTCTCTGTGGTCCATTATGCTAACAAATGAATCGAACTTTGGTCCTAGGGATGATAGCAAAAATGATGTCTTTGTATCTTCATCAAAAGGCTTAGGAATAAGATCAATCCTTTGAATAATCTCAGTAAACTTGTTGATGTGCTCTGTGAGTTCTTCTTTTGAATTCATCCTCAGTCTGGTTAATTTACACATCAAGGTTCTGTAGGAGTTCTTGGTAGATTCTTGATACATGCGCTCAATATTACTTAAGATTTGAGATGCATCATCTTGACTATTTATTAATAGATGCTCATCACAAAGTCCACTCGAAATTATGTGTCTGGTTTCGCTGTTCTTGTCTTTCCAAGCTCTTATCTTGGCTAAATCTTCCTCAGTTGCTCCTGTAGGCTGAGGGTTCTCTACAGCATCCAAAACGTATTTTTAATCTAGAAATGCTATTAAGCGCTTCTTCCAGTGCACAAAATTGTATTCATTTAGCACAGGCATTCCTAGTTTTGCATCACTATCAAAAGCTGCTCTAGCCATCTTAGAATTCAAAAATGTGAAAAATATTCAAAAATTTGTCAAAATTTTAAAATCAAAATCTCAAAAATCTCAAAATACAAAACAAATCTTCACTGCCTTGGGTCACTGTGAACTCTGAGGGAGGGGTTGCTTAATCCCCACTGCACAATAGAACAAAGGACCATGTGCTTACCAGGAAGTTCTCTCAGAAAAATATTACTCAACTCAAAATCACAATCCAACGCAATCCTTCAAAAATACACAAAAACATGTAATGCTGGGGCCACTAACCCTTTGTGGGAATGTTCAGGGATGCAGGAGAGGATATATTGTCTGATTATATCCTTATCCAACTTGTGTTAACAAGTTCCACAATTTCAGCAGAGTAACATTCCCCTCTTTTAAATTTTGCAGCGGATGCGTTTTGCTCAGGCTCGCTAAAGCCTCTATAATAACTGTTCTGGTATTTTCCCCTTATTCCCTCATAAAAGATAAGACAGGACACAGTCTTCTATAAAAGCATAAAAAGAGTTTACTCACATTCTGTTCACAGTCGGATCCCAGAAGGCAGACTTAGCTTAGAAAAGTAACATACACTTGGAATCTATCTCATAAGGAGACAGTCCCTTTGTCCTCTCTTGGCTGGAGGCCAAGAGAGCATCTTTGGCTAAGCAGCTGTTGCTTCTTCGATGCATGTGGTGAAAGAGAGAGAGATGGCTGCCCTGCCCTGTGCTTTTGTCGTTACCTGCACAGGTGAGGCCACGCCCACCTCTAGTCACATGCAGAGGAAGTCTGTCCCAGCCCAGAAGGAAACAGGAAGTTGACTTGCTGGCTGGACAAACATTCCTCCCCATATAAACACGTTCACTCTAGGAAGGTTGTACTTGACTGCTCTTGTGTTTTACATCCCACAGAGCTGTGGCGATCCACAGGTGAGAAGCCTGCAGACAGGTGCGCATTGAGCTCTGCTGGCAGGGAATCCACACTCTATGCCACACTCTAACAACACTGGCTCTCTTGGATTTGTGACCAATGCTTTTTCATTTCTTCAAAATCCCATCTGAAAGATCTTCACCCTTTTTCTGTCCTCCCTTTCCCCCAAACCCACATCCCTCCTGCTTTGCATCTTTAAACTGGATCACTGCTTAGTGCAGCAGCTGTCCAGAGGTGAGCAGAGGATTGCAATGCCATCTTCCTCCTGCTGCCTTTTGCTGAAACAACCAAAACATGGAATAATTGGGATGTTTAAAACTGCAGAATTTCATTATCAGGAAGCTGCAGTGCAGGCACTAGCAGGAAGCAAAGCGGGATGGGGTATAAGTGCCTTGATACCTTTATTTATTGTGTTTCTGTTATGTACTGAGTTGAATAGGATCCCAAAGGCAGCAGTCTGATTGGTCCTAGAACAATAGGATTCAGAATACAGTAGTCTAATTGGTCCTAGAACAATAGGATTCAGAATGCAGTAGTCTGATTGGTCCTAGAACAATAGAATTCAGAATGCAGCAGTCTGATTGGTCCACAGGAGCCACCCAATCCAGCTCCAGGTGGAAGTGAATCCGCAACCTGATTGGCCTACAGGAGAATCCCAGAATTAGCCAATCAGGTGGGGCCCATTGTGCAAATAATGTATATAAAGCAGACATTCTGGGGAACTTCCATTCCTCCTCACCACTATAAGCTGAATAAAGAGCATGAAATCCACTCTCAACTCCGAGTATATTTCAGTTTCTATCCCACTCCCCCCCCCATGTTGTTCAAGGTGGTGACAATGGTTCTTCCTTTCCACCCTTAACCCACACAACAGCTTTATGAGCTGAGGGGCAGTGACTGGCTCAAGGGACTTCCTTTGCTGCTGCGTTTCGGTCGGGGATTTTAAGCTCTGTATCTAAGAAGGGTTTTGGGGGGTTTTGTCCTGGCTCTTTCCTCTGGGAAAACTCTCATTTTACCATTGAATTGGTGGGAACAATTGCCTCCAATTCAGTGGTAAAATGCAGATTTTGCCCGAGAAAGAGCTGGGGCAGAAAGAAGAAGAAGAACAAAAGAAGAGTTTGGGTTTGATATCCCGCTTTATCACCACCCGAAGGAGTCTCAAAGCGGCTAACATTCTCCGTTCCCTTCCTCCCCTACAACAAACACTCTGTGAGGTGATTGGGGCTGAGAGACTTCAGAGAAGTGTGACTAGCCCAAGGTCACCCAGCAGCTGCATGTGGAGGAGCGGAGACGCGAACCTGGTTCACCAGATTACGAGTCTACCACTCTTAACCACTACAACACAGTGGCTCAGAAAGAAAACTGTTTGGACCTGGAGCTTTCAAGCATGCACCTGCGACTGGAAAACAAGATTTGGCTGCATCTCCAGGGAGCACCATGGCTTCACGAATCCCTTTCATGTGGTGCAGGTAGGCCTGCCTTAGGCAATAGAGCAGGCACGTGCAATGTCCAGCTTAATCCATTCCACTGGTCGGTTTAATCAGGCCCCTGTTGCTGTTTATTTCCTGGGGGAAAGCCCTAAAAAGCTCAACAACTTCAATCCTAAAAAAAGGCTCAACAACTTTGGTCAGCCCTCACGCATGTTCACTGCATCAAATTTGGCCCTCTTTGAAGAAAGTTTGCAATAGAGCCTTGCAGCTTCCAGCGAACAGCCTGGATCTGCAGCTGAAATAAGAGAAGCAGATCACAGCAGGTGACACAAATAATTCACCTTACAGCCTCCCAAGCATGATTCAGGAGAGCTGTTGCTTTGGGTTGCGAAAAGCAGCACACCAACACTCACCTGTTTATCCATTCATTTGTGGTTTTATTCATTTTGAGAACTTTGATTTTTTTATTTTGTTAAAGTGTGTCACCAACAAGCTGTTTGCAGCATTAAGTCCCCATTCAACTTCATATTCAAGCCAGGTTGAGAAACTCTGAGGAAATGGTGGCAAGGCAATGAGATGAATTTTGCGCACGTGATCCATTACGGGCGATGTTAGAAGAAGAAGAAAATCAAATGGGGAGAAGATGCATTTAGTTTGTTACCAGCAAAGGACGGATCGTGGGCTCTGAGATCTGGCAGGGGCAGCCCACCCACCATGCCCACAGGCACCCCTGGCATTGCCACCCGAGCCTGGCAGTCCTTATCAGCCCTCGGCTGAGCTAGGGACCACTTCCAATTGGCTCCCGGGTGGCGCCGGAACTTGCCATTGCAGCGGCTTCAGCGACCTGGACTCAATCCCTTGTGCGGGTGTGCGAATTGTGACCCACGGCCTGTAAATCTGCCCATGCCAATGCTGCAATTTGGCCCTTGTCCTCAGATGCCACCTTATCGGCTTCATGGACCACGGAGGAGGCGTTAGGCCCCAGATTGGGCGCTGGGGGGGAATCGAGGCGCCCAGTCCCGTGGGCCTCGTTCCGGGAGGCATGTACCATATAATGCCCCTGGGACCCCCTCCTTTGGTCCACCGTGTGGGATGGGAGTTGGGTCTGGGAGTGGACCAGGACATGGGATGGGTCTGGGGGGTGGTCTTGGGGGGTCCCCGAGGTCTGGTCATGGGCCAGACCACAGGAGGGGTCTGGGGAGTGGTCTTGTGGGGTGGTGAAGGTCTGGTCGTGGGCCAGACCACAGGATGGGTCTGGGAGGTGGTCTTGGGGGGTGGCGAAGGTCTGGTGGTGGGCCAGACCATAGGAGGGGTCTGGGGAGTGGTCTTGGGGGGTGGCCAAGGTCTGGTGGTGGGCCAGACCTTCGGAGGGGTCTGGGGAGTGGTCTTGGGGGGTGGCCATGGCCTGGTGACCCCGTCTGCTTTAGGGGGCCTGGGATATGGCACATGCCCATTTTGTCCTGGTTGGGGCTGTGGCGTTGGAGGTGGGCGTGGACGTGGCGTAGGCCGGGGCTGTGCCATTAGCGGTGGTTTTTTGGGTGGGGAAAAGTCCTCCTTGGTCATCTTCCTGATCCAGTCGATGTAGAACTGCGTGGAGGCGTAGACCCCTGGCTTCTTTTTCTGGCCGCAGAATGGTGGTCCCCAGCTGGTGATTCCAATCACCCAGTAGCGTTCGGACCTCTGCTCCCGGCACATGAGGGGGCCGCCGCTGTCGCCCTGCAAGCGGGAGAGAAAAGGCTCCTGTGAGGAGGAGCATGCTGACAGCCCAATGGCTCAGAAGCAGAGCTTTGTAAGAGGAAAGGTTTGTGAAGATGTCATATGCAAACTCCGGCTGGAAGCATCACAGAGTTGCATCCTGCACCCTGGACCATCCATTGAGCCGATGGTTGGCCTAGGTCAGGGGTCTGCAACCTGCGGCTCCGGAGCCGCATGTGGCTCTTTTACATCTTTGCTGCGGCTCCGGGGCGGATAATAGCGAGGGGAGGAGGCGCATTGTGCGCCCCGACACTCCTCACTGTGGCGGGCGCTGTACTGGCTGTGACGTCGCATGGGGGCGGTGCGTGCGTTAGTCACGCACCGTCCCGACGTCACCTTCCCGCCCGCTGTCAGATCGTGGCTCCGGAGATATATTTGTTTTAAATGTCGCAATGGTTTTGCGGCTCCCAGTTGTTGTTTTTTCTTCGGAAACGGGTCCAAGTGGCTCTTTTTGTCTTAAAGGTTGCAGACCCCTGGCCTAGGTGAACTTCCAAGGAAGCTCATCTAATCTAAGGGAAGGCTGTAGCTCAGAAAAAGAGCCGCTGCTCTGCATCTTGAAGGTCATAGAATTGCGGAGTTGGAAGGGTCGCCGAGAATCCTCTAGTCCAACTCTTTGCAGTTGTCCCATACAGGGATTGAACCAGCAACACTGGATTTCTCAGCACCACATCGAACCAACCAGGACAAAGTAGGGCTTTTTGTGTCTGCTGAAAACCGAACCGAGGTCAGCTGTTTGGAGTGCTGCTATGCTCATCACTAGAACACCACCGTCAGTCTCTTGCGGCATCTCCAGAAATGTAGCAACTGTTGGTGACACCCTTCCACTGTGGGATTTTCTCTTTTGGCAAATATCTAACGTAAAATTGAGCTGACCTTTTTGGTGGTTTGGGCATTAAAGGACTCATATCCACCAGTGAGGCAATGGCCCCTACTTTGGTTGTGACTCCTTCTGAGTCCAGATGCTAAGGGTGGCGACCACTTGAGCAGAGCTTGGAGGGATGCTGAGGGCAAAGGGGATCATCTTCATCTGCCCTGTGTCTGTTAAGGAAGACCCCTGAACTCCAAGGAGGGCATTCATGTTTATGCGAGTGCCTTATGCCAAGTTTTCCACTGGTAAATCTCGCCCTGCATTTTCTTCTCAGGCCAGTTGCAGCTCTCCAAAGATTTGTCCTTGGAGTGGCCTTTTCCTTCTCTCACAGCTACTGCCTGAGATGCTGGAGGCTGAATTGCAGGGAAGTTTTGCATGCTCAGAGCAAGGGCTCTGCTGTTCCAGGAGCATGAGAAGGTTTCACCCCCAAACCAAACCCATAGCCTTGATTTTGTCATAGCTTCACCCACCTGGCACATAGTAGTGCCTCTTTCCAAATTTTCAGCACAGATGTTCTCCTCGAGAATATAGTGGTACCACCAGTCCGGGCTGCTGCAAGTCGACCTGGGGATGATGTCAACAGCCCCCTCCTGCATGATGTCGGGCATTTTTTTCGCTGAGAGCAGAAAGGGAAAGTGGGGGGGAGGGGGAGGCTCAGTTCAGATTTCACTCCCCACCCCACCTGCACCCCCAGGACTAAAGGAGAGAGACATGAAGGCAGGTGCAGCAATATCACCCCCCTAACCGCCCCTAATATCTGAGGGTGAGATCAGAGACAAGGGTATGTCAGGCTGCAGAGTAGGGTTAGCTCCAGGTTTCTGGGGACCCCAAGACTTTGTTTCCACCTGAAACCACATCCTCCTCCCCCTTTAGAACAAAACACATTGGGACCAATATGGCAAACCCCTGGGGTCTCAAGAAAATGCATTCTTTAGTGTTTCACTCGTTCCTCTATTGTTTCCAGAGTAAATCCCAGGGAATTTGTTGGGGTTCACTTGTGATGGGATAACCTGTCAACTGCTGTTTTCCTCATTATTTTTCTGTTTTTAGTTTGGATCTCCCTGTTCATGCATTGCTTTCTGAATTTAAAAAAAACCTCACCAGGAATTTGGATACGAATTTCTCCTAAGAGAAACCTTTCTGCAAAGCCATTTCCCCTAATATAATGCATTTTTGTACATTATTTTCACAAATACAGAAGTTTTATAATGCACCCCAAAACTCTCTGTTTCCTCCTGAAACCACATCCCTCCCTCCCTATCTCTCCATCTGTCCTAGTATTCCGTACACTGAGCGACAGCAGAGGTAGACAGGAGTTTCCACCAGCCCTACCCAGAGATTGAAACTCAATCTTCTGCATGCAAAGCCATCATTACTGAGCTGAGTTCTGGGGGCAAGCATCTATGTCTGGAGAAGGCGATCTGCCCAGAAGCCGTGAAGTGGAATGGCTCTCAAAACAAACACAGCCCAACCATAACTACCAACTTAGAATCCTAGAGTGGGAAGGGACTCTAAGGGTCATCCAGCCTAACCCCCTGCAGTGCGGGAATCAAGATTCAGGACCACAAATGCAGCCATTGTAATTTCCACCCTGACTACCATTGCTATTACGTTTCTTTGGCGAAACTAATGGGCAGGAAAGGTGTGGTCTGCAAATTTACTTTAGGCACACAGCCAGGCCACTCCTTCTGGGGGCCTGGTTTCCCTGCAGATCTCACTTGTCGGGTCCATGATGCCAAAACCACTGATATAGCAGTGCCCGAGCTTGGAAACCGCCACGCTTTCGTCTGGCAAGCAGGCTGGCTGAATATAGTCCGTGCAGTTGACTGGCTCGTTCAGCTCCACCAAGGAAATGTCGTTGTGTATTTTGCTGTAGGTTTTGTTCCAGAAGCGCACGTATTGCTTGTGGTTCAGCAGCCTCTTGATTGAGCGCCTCTGGGCATCGGGACCGGGGTCGGAGATGCGGTTGGCACCAATCGACAGAGTGATATTTGGTATTTCCCTGGAACAAAGAATACGCACAGAGTGGGGGACTGTGCTCCTGAACAAAATGAAGGTCAGCTGAAGTTGGCTGGATGTTGGAGTACAGGGAGCACAGCTGGGTCTGAGGAGATAGGGGAGCAGGCAGGCCTCACCGCCCTTTGCCTCATTCCCCTCCCCCAATTTGGTTCTGAGCTGCACATCTCCCTTCCCGCATAATGCCACCAGGTGGATCTGGAAAACCAGATGCGAACAACTTACTCATCGGTGGTCCCTCATCAAACTGGGGCAAAGTTTTAAGTAAAGTGATGAAGTGATGAAGAGTTGCTTTGATCCATGGGGTGGAGGGAAATCTTTGGAAAATACATTTGGGGTGTTGGTTTTGGTTCCTATCATGTTTCTAATCTTCTCCGCGTCATTTTTAAAAAAAGTTCTCGTAAAAATTCATCATTGTTTTAGTGTAAATTGCACTTAACGTACACATATTTGCAGAGCAATTTGCCCCCAAACAATTTTTTTTTGTACACTGTTTTCATGAAATATTGGATTCTAAAGGACGCTTTAGCCCAACGCATGCATTCTTACACATATTGCTATTCATTAATTCTGTTTAAAACCTCTAGTAAATATGCCAATTGCTCTCCTTTTTTTTAATGTAATAAATTTGACTTTTCATCTACCTCTGCTGTTTTCATTAAACCCTGGAGTGGCAAATTCTGGAGCAAAAGTTTCTCAAAAGACCTCCAAAAGGGTTGTCCAGTTTGCAGATTTGTGGGCCTGCGTATGAACTGAAAACTTCAGTAACACTTCATAGTCGAAAGAGCCTATAGGATGAGTCTCAGAAACATGAATCAAAGAGTAGGGGGCCAGCTTAGTCCCAGTGTCCTTTTTTCAAGTTTTGCAGGAGAACCGCTGGACCAGGCATGTCCAACTTCAAGTCGGTTGTGATCTACTATCCACTATCAAAAACTGGCAGTGATCAACCACCCTCCGAACTCATTTACGTTTATGAAATAAATAAGCAAGCAAGCAAGCACAAGCAAACAAACAAACAAATTGATCTCCATTTCAGATCAGTCCTGCCATTGATGATGGTTGTTACTGGGCTTCTGAATTCTAAAAAAAAAAGATGTCAACAACTAACTTTGGGGTAAAATCATAAACAGCCCAACAACTTCAATCCTAAAAAAAGGCGTCAACAACTTCTTTGGATAGCACTGGAGGATGGCTCTTTGACACACTGTGATACTGACAGCAGCCACCCCTCTGAAGGCAGAAGGTGGGACTCTGCTCCCATGAGATGCCCCCGCCCTGGGTGCCAGGTTTGCAGACCCCGTGACCACACTTCTTGGGAACCCTTTGCTTACTTTGGTTCTTGAAAGCAGTGGGCTGCACTGAGGACCCATCGAGGGCTGATCAGGGAGCCTCCACAGATACTGAAGTATCCCGTATAAGTAAGTATTTGGAAGCTGACCGTCCAGGGCCACGTTCCGGGGAGAACGTTGCTGCCGCCCACAACCCGGAGGAGCTTATGGCTGCCCGCCAGGGGACGCCTTCCACAGACTCCGCTGGAAAGCAAGACACAGATTGCCATCTACAGAAGATCAGAGCCATTACATATATACCACCTCCCCCCAGTTTGCCCCAAATATTGGTCAGTCCCCTCCTCTTGGCCATCTTGGGAAGAGAGGGATCAAACTGGAGGTGTCCAGCTGCACTTCTGGATGCCTCCCAAATGCCCATCACTCCCAGGGAGGAGGGAACTTTTTCTAGCCCAGGGGCCACATTGTCTTCTGAGGGCCACATCTCAGTGGTGGGTGGGGCCAGAGGCAAAAATGGACTGTTCAGCAAATCCAAATTAGTAAGCTATTTTCTACCTCTCTCTCGCACCCTCCCTCTGTCCTTCTTCTAGAAAAGAAATATTTCCTTTTGTCTGTCTCCCTGACTGGTCCCCAATTCCGCTTCCTTGTGTGACCCAGATGGATTCTAGTATTCTGAGAGAGGGAGGAACATGCCCTCTGAGAACAGACTCTGTCTTTGCATGCTAGTTTTGACCCACCACAATGAAAGGGAGTGAGAGCAGCCATGGGTCAGTTGTGCCTCCCTTCTCTTCAAGACCACATCCTGGAGTTCGTGGATGGGATTCCCCCTCCTGCCCCCTCCCCATGTCTGGCCTCTCTCCCCACTTACTCGCAGGTGGTTTCCTCGGCATGGGTGGGGCAGAAAGTAGTGAGTGCCAGAACAGGGAGGAGCCACCACTCCATCCTTCTGCCGGCTCCAGGTGTTGCTGCTTCCTCCATGTTTCCCTGGAATCCATGACATCACAAAACGGAAGATCTGTCAGATCAGCAGGTGGAGAGTCTGACATCATCACAAGTTCTCTTCTCTTCTCTTGAACAACCTTCCATCTGGGAGAAGTGTTTATGTGCCCAGAAGCATGGAAAGAGTGAGGCTTTCTGGCCATGGAGTGGGCATCCCGTCATGCTGATCCCTGCAGGCGTTGGCCAACTGCAACATCCATTCTTTACAGGGTGCCCTTCCTTGTGCCCATGAGAGTGCCAGAGTGCCAAGGCAAGGCACCCATTATAGTCCTAGAAAGAGAATTATTTATTTAAAATATGGAGGAAGTACCAAAACGTACTAGAACCAAAGAGATGATTTTGATAAAAAAAGAAAAATATGGAATAAATGGGGTAACTTATTTTTTTATAAAAAGAAAAGAAAACAAGGACAGTTAAAATTGAACTCATACACAGTTTCCTGTTTCCGGCGGTGGGAAATGGCTGACTCCCATACAACTGGATCCCAGCCGTGTCAGTAATTCAGAGCTGATATGGGGGTCATTAGCCCTGGCAGACCCCCCAGGGTGGGGGAGGACTGTCTCACAGACCCGCAGATTGTCCAAGATTGTCAGCTTGCATCAAGGTGCAAGCGGCAGGACACTGAGTCCCAGAGCATGACTCTCAGATGTCATTCTCATAGCCGGAAATATCTGTTTGATAAAATGATTGGATTTGGACAATAAACAGACATAGTCTTGACCGAAGACGACTAAGGAAAAACCTGCAGAACTATACAGTCCCTGGTGTTTAAGTTTAAGCTTGGACTTCAAATAAATTCTCATCATGGCATGTGGATTACGGAGGTGTTTGGTATGTCTTTTGTTTCTTCTTAACATCTACAATTGGTTTTCTATGCTAAGCCTCATTAAGAAACCTATTTTTTTTAAAAAAAAAAGAGTACAGATGGACTTCTATTTATAATTAAATACTCAACTGCACAGCTTTACTTAGACTTGAAAGACTTGATAAAGATAAAAGAAGAAACAAGATGGCGCATGTTAATATGACGCAGCACGGAAAATGAGAATTCCTCCCTTTTTCAAGGGAAGCAGGAAATATTTGCTGGCTACCTTTGTAATGACTTGAGATAACAATTTGGGACAACGTATAGTGCAGCTGTTTGCAGAAGTTTTTCATTATGAGCGAGAGAGAAGGCTGAATGGATGTCTGGCAGCCCCCCCTAGGGCCCGGAGGGGGGATTGCATGGTCTCTGAGAGGCTGAATGATCACCAAATGACTTATATCTGTGGAATACAGTTCATTTACAATACAATATTGCAAACAGTATGCTCAACAATTTACAGTAAGAACCTAACAATTTGGAAGTTACTGTGTTATTAAATCTCAAAATGAAAAGTTTGGACAACAGCCCGGATTGGAATGATTTAACAACTTGGGAGTTGCTGCGTCATTAAACTTCAGATGATAGACTTGGACAACAGCCGGATTGGAAGATTGGAATGGAGTCAGGGAAAGCTGCGCTGGCAAATAGACAGTTGAAAAAATATATATACACAAATAAAGGTGTGTTCGACGGACGAAAGGATATATGATTTTTGACATGACTGAGAATCGCAGAGCCAAGGACGAAGAACTATAAAGCATTAAGATTGGGATGTGGAAAATATGAAAACAATGAGAGGAGGCAGGACTGAAGATTTGGAGATATGCTTCAGAGGTCCAAAATATGGGGAGCCCGGAAAAATTAATAATCAAAATTTGGATTACAATTTGGTCTTTTTTATTTTAGTTTTTAGTTTTTAATTGGATTATGATGTGGAAATGTCGATTGGCTGTTTTTATTGGAAAATCAATAAAAATGATTTTTAAAAAAACTGAAATCATATAAAGAAATCAAACAGTATTGTTACTAACTGGTTACAATACCACCAACAATGATCAATTTCACTCAGATAAGAAAATTGGATTTCAAAAAGAAGAGTCAAAATTCTATATAGAACTACTGCAAAATCCCCCCCGTTGTAAAAAAATGTATAATTTGCTACTAGAATGGGAAATTAAAGATGAAGAGATAAAAGAGGTTATGATTAAGTGGGGGCAGGATTTTGGATATGCGATACAGATCATAGAATCATAGAATCATAGAATCATAGAGTTGGAAGAGACCACAAGGGCCATCAAGTCCAACCCCCTGCCAAGCAGGAAACACCATCAGAGCACTCCTGACATATGGTTGTCAAGCCTCTGCTTAAAGACCTCCAAAGAAGGAGACTCCACCACACTCCTTGCCAGCAAATTCCACTGTCGAACAGCTCTTACTGTCAGGAAGTTCTTCCTAATGTTTAGGTGGAATCTTCTTTCTTGTAGTTTGGATCCATTGCTCCGTGTCCGCTTCTCTGGAGCAGCAGAAAACAACCTTTCTCCCTCCTCTATGTGACATCCTTTTATATATTTGAACATGGCTATCATATCACCCCTTAACCTCCTCTTCTCCAGGCTAAACGTGCCCAGCTCCCTTAGCCGTTCCTCATAAGGCATCGTTTCCAGGCCTTTGACCATTTTGGTTGCCCTCCTCTGGACACGTTCCAGTTTGTCAGTGTCCTTCTTGAATTGTGGTGCCCAGAACTGGACACAGTACTCCAGGTGAGGTCTGACCAGAGCAGAATACAGTGGCACTATTACTTCCCTTGATCTAGATGCTATACTCCTATTGATGAGGCCCAGAATTGCATTGGCTTTTTTAGCTGCCGCGTCACACTGTTGGCTCATGTCAAGTTTGTGGTCAACCAAGACTCCTAGATCCTTTTCACATGTACTGCTCTCAAGCCAGGTGTCCCCCATCTTGTATTTGTGCCTCTCATTTTTTTTGCCCAAGTGCAATACTTTACATTTGTCCCTGTTAAAATTCATCTTGTTTGTTTTGGCCCAGTTTTCTAATCTGTCAAGGTCGTTTTGAAGTGTGATCCTGTCCTCTGGGGTGTTAGCCACCCCTCCCAGTTTGGTGTCATCTGCAAATTTGATCAGGATGCCCTTGAGTCCATCATCCAAGTCGTTGATAAAGATGTTGAATAAGACTGGGCCCAAGACAGAACCCTGTGGCACCCCACTAGTCACTCTTCTCCAGGATGAAGAGGAACCATTGATGAGCACCCTTTGGGTTCGGTCAGTCAGCCAGTTACAAATCCACTGAGTGGTAGCATAGTCAAGACCGCATTTTACCAGCTTCTTTACAAGAATATCATGGGGCACCTTGTCAAATGCCTTACTGAAATCAAGGTAGGCTATATCCACTGAGTTCCCTTCATCTACCAGGCTTGTAATTCTGTCAAAAAACGAGATCAGGTTAGTCGGACATGACTTATTTTTCAGAAATCCATGCTGACTATTGGTGATCACAGCATTCCTTTCTAGGTGCTCACAGACTGTTTTCTTAATGATCTGCTCCAGAATCTTCCCTGGTATTGATGTCAGACTGACTGGGCGGTAATTATTTGGGTCCTCTCTTTTCCCCTTTTTGAAAATAGGGACAACATTTGCCCTCCTCCAGTCTGCCGGGACTTCGCTTGTTCTCCAGGAATTCTCAAAGATGACTGCCAGTGGTTCTGAGATCACATCTGCCAGTTCTTTTAATACTCTTGGATGCAGTTCATCTGGCCCTGGAGACTTGAATACATCTAAACTAGCCAAGTATTCTTGTACTATCTCCTTAGTTATTCTGGGCTGTGTTTCCTTTGCTGAATCATTTGCTCCAAATTCTTCAGGTTGGGCATTGTTTTCTTTATCGGAGAAGACTGAGGCAAAGAAGGCATTGAGGAGTTCAGCCCTTTCTGTGTCCCCTGTTTGCATTTCACCATCTTCTCCTCTGAGTGACCCCACTGTTTCTTTGTTCTTCCTTTTGCTACGAACATACCCATAAAAGCCTTTTTTGTTGCTTTTAACCTCTCTAGCAAGCCTGAGTTCATTCTGTGCTTTAGCTTTTCTGACTTTGTGTCTACACGTGCTGGCTATTTGTTTGAATTCCTCTTTGGTGGTTTCCCCCCTTTTCCATTTTTTGTACACATCCTTTTTTAATCTTAACTCAGTTAAAAGTTCTTTAGATAGCCACCCTGGCTTCTTTAGGCACCTTCCATGTTTCCGTCTCATTGGTATTGCCTGACGTTGTGCTTTTACTATCTCCCTCTTAACAAACTCCCAGCCATCATGAACTCCCTTTCCTTTTAGTATTACTGTCCATGGGATCTCACCCAGCACTTCCCTAAGTTTTATGAAGTCGGCTTTCTTAAAGTCAAGAAATTGAGTCCTAGTATGCTTGGCTGCTCCTTTCCGCTGTATAGTAAACTTCAGAAGAGCATGATCACTCGCGCCTAATGATCCTTCCACTTCTACCCCACTAACCAGGTCATCAACATTGGTTAGGACCAGATCTAAAATGGCTGTTCCTCTTGTTGCTTCTCCCACTTTCTGGACAATGAAGTTGTCTGCAAGGCCAGTGAGGAATCTGTTTGATCTTATGCTCTTGGCTGAGTTTGACATCCAACAAATATCCGGGTAATTGAAGTCCCCCATTACTACTATCTCCCTTCCTTTTGCATGCTTGGCCATCTGTTCCAGGAAGGCATCATCTATGTCCTCCGTTTGGCTTGGGGATCTATAGTAAACTCCCACAATGAGGTCTCTGTTATTCTTCTCTCCCTTAATTTTGACCCAAATGCTCTCACTTTGGCTTTGAGGTTCTAAATCTTGGATCTCTTCACAGGTATACACATCCCTGACATATAACGCCACTCCTCCTCCTTTCTTGTCTGGTCTGTTTCTCCGAAATAGATTGTATCCCCCCATTATTACATTCCAATCGTGGGACTTATCCCACCAGGTTTCAGTGATGCCTATTATGTCATATTTAGTTTGCTGTACCAAGAGCTCAAGCTCATCTTGTTTATTTCCCATGCTTTGCGCATTAGTGTACAGACATTGAAGTCCATTAATCATTCCCCCATGTCTCTTATTTAAGGATTTTTTCCTCCCACCACTAGGTCTGCGTGCTGTTTGCTCCATTTGGTCTATGACATTTGGATGATCATCTTCATCAATTGATAGACTCCTACCTTCAGGAGCACTGTCTCCCTCCCCCACATTAGTCAGTTTAAAGCCCTCCTGATGAGGTTTCTGAGATTTTTTGGCAAAAACATTTCTCCCAACCGTTGTGAGGTGCAGCCCATCGCTTGCCAGAAGTCCATCTTCAAGAAACTGCAGTCCATGATCTAAGAATCCAAACCGTTCCTGTTTACACCATTTGCGAAGCCAGCTGTTCACTTCCACTATTTTTCCCTCTCTCCCTGGGCCACGTCGTTCAACTGGGAGGACAGATGAGATGACAATTTGTGCATTTAATTGCTTCAATTTCCTGCCCAGAGCCTCGTAGTCTCTTTTGATCTTCTGGAGGCTATTGCTTGCAGTGTCATTGGTTCCCACATGAACCAAGAGGAAGGGGTATTTGTCAGTGGGTTTTATGATTCCTTGCAGTCGTTCAGTTACATCTTGGATCTTAGCCCCGGGGAGACAGCACACTTCCCGAGACATCTTGTCAGGCCCACAGATCACTGCTTCTGTTCCCCTCAGTAGGGAATCCCCTATCACCACTACACGCCTCCTCTTAGGTTTGGTCGGGGTTCTTCCATGAGCTGTCCGTTCCAAGGTCGCCTGCACATTCCCTGAGGAATGTGGATGGATCAATGGAAAAGGCTTTGGAAATATGACATTAATTCTACCATCTGTTATACTATTAAAGAAAATATAATGAAGATGCTCTACAGGTGGTACATGACTCCTGCCAAATCAGCAAACATTTATAAATTACCACTGAATGTATGTTGGAGATGTAAGTTATCAGAGGGAACATTATATCATGTTTGGTGGGAATGTGTTAAAATTAACAAGTTTTGGGGAAATATTTATGAGGAGTTAAAAAAAAAAATGTTTAAAATAACCTTTGAAAAAAGACCGGAAGCATTCCTCTTAGGAATAGTGATATCCCCAAGGACAAGAAAAGAATCTTTCTATACACAACAGCTGTTGGGAATCTGTTGTCACGGCTAAAATGGCCGCTGTTTCTTTAATGCGAATAAAGCTGGGTCAGCATGACTCAGCGGTCTGCACCAAGTTGTATATATAAGTGAGAAATGTTAGGTTGTGCTGAGGCTGGTGTTTGGGTTGGTTGGTGCTGGTGTGTATAGTTATTCAGTCGGTTTTTGCACAAAGACTTTTAAGAATAAAACTCTGCAAGGATATTCTCGTGGACTCTTTTTGTGCCGACAAGGAGACTGAGAAGATAAAGGGAGGTCAGAACCCTTTCCGCCTTTTTTTTTTGCTTTTTACAAAGACTGACAGGTTATGGGCCCAGTGTTTCTGAGCATGTGCAGAGTGCAAAACGACTAACAGCATTTCAGCAAGGAGCTGGTGAGTCCTGGTGGTGCCTGGAGCCAGTGGCTGTGCGTTGGAGCAGTTGGTGGCAAGCTGTAACTGTCTGCAACGACGCTGGAGCGGCTAGGATCTGAGAATCAGGAAAGCACTCAGCGTCGGCTACTGGAACAGTTTGAACTGCTAGAGGACCACAGTAGGCGACTCACAGAGCGGCTACACCAGTTGCAGAGCCAGGCGGGACCTGAGGGTCAACAGAGGCAGCAGCTAGAAGCCGGTGAGTGCCAGCCAGGACCATCTAGTTGGACTCTAAAGAGAGAGTCAGGAGAGATTGCTGGAGACCCCACAGAAGGGGCTCAGCAAGCACCAGCAGAGATGGCAGATTTCCAGTCTTCCCAAGTTGTAAATATTGGGGGAGGCATCCCTTTTGAACTTCTCTCAGAGAGCAACTGGCTGAGTTGGTCAATTAAAATGCAGCAGTTGTTAAGGAGAGATGGACTATGGGACTGTGTTGAAACTGAGGTTTTGAGACGGGACTCTACTGAGAAAAGACGGCTGGATGAAAGGGCTCGTGCCCAAATTATGCTGTGTTTGAGCAACTCTCAGTTATTGCATGTAGCAAATGCCAGCACAGCATTTGAGTGCTGGAATTTATTAAGGGCAATGCATGTAAGAGAAACTGCTGGAACTATCATTTCTCTGACCAGAAGGCTGTTCAGGACTGTTATGAAAGAAGGTGAGAGTTTGGCAACTCATCTTCAAACGCTGAAATCTCTGTTTCTTCAACTACAGCAGAGAGGTAAGCGTTATGATGAGACTGACCAAACCTACATTATCCTTTCAAGTTTGCCTGAAAGCTGGTTGCCCGTATAGAAATGGAGTTAAAAGGTTTTGAAGAGAGAACTTTTAGGTGGAGATTGAATGATAATTTATGGGATGACCAAAAGTTCGTGGAAAAAGCACAAAAAAACCTAACTGAATTTTTCATAAATAATATGGACAAAGGGACAAAAATGAGTGTGGTGTGGGATGCAAGTAAGGCAGTGATGAGGGGCCTCTTTATTCAACAGAACGTATGGAAAAGAAATAACAAAGAGAAATGGACAAAAGAGATCCTTAGACAGATTATGGACTATGAACAAAAATTGATTAAAAAACCTAATAATGAGAAGATAAGGCAGGAAATAAAGATTCTCCAAACTCAATTTGCGATGTTAATAAATAAAGAGGTTGAATGGAACGTTAAAAGACTGAGACAAAAAAATTTTGAATTTGCTAATAAATCAGGGAAATGGCTTGCTTGGCAGGTTAAAAAAAGAAAAGAACAAAATACAATTAGCAAAATTGAGGTAAATGGAGAAGAAATAACAGAACCGAAGGAAATTAGGAGAGCATTTGTAGATTTTTACAAGCAATTGTATAGGAATAAAGAAAGGAATAATAAGAAGAAAATAGAAAGATATTTGAAAGAAAAGATGGTGAGAAAGATTCCGATAGACCAAAAAGAACAGCTGAATGCTCCAATATACAAAGAAGAGGTAGAAGAAGTTATAAAAGAGTTAAAAAGGGGGAAAGCACCGGGGCCGGACGGGTTCACTTCTAGTTATTATAAAGAAATGAGAGATACACTGATGACCCCGTTGATCAAAGTAATGAATAACATCTTAAAAGAAAAAGACATTCCAGGAACATGGAAAGAGGCATTTATTACAATAATACTAAAACAAGATTCGGACCCCACACAAGTTAAGAACTATAGACCTATCTCGTTATTAAACATAGATTATAAGATCTTCGCGGGAATCTTAGCTAAGAGATTAAAAAAGATACTGGTAAAGATTATACATAAAGACCAAGAGGGTTTCCTACCGGGCAGACAAATAAGGAATAATATAAGAAATATAGTTAATGTCATTGAATATCTGTCCGATAGATGTGATAAACCAGCAAGTCTAATATTTGTGGACGCGGAGAAAGCTTTCGATAATGTAATCTGGGAATTTATGTTGAAAAATTTGGAGGTCATGGAGGTGGGTCAAGAATTCTTTAATGGCATTGAAGCAATTTATACAGATCAGAAAGCAAGATTGATAGTAAATAACATCATTACGGAAGAAATAAAAATATGCAAAGGTACAAGGCAGGGATGTCCACTCTCGCCATTACTATTTATAGTGGTCTTGGAAGTTCTATTAAATGCAATTAGACAAAATAAGCAAATTAAAGGGGTGACATTAGGGGTAAACGAATATAAAATTAAGGCCTTTGCAGACGACGTGGTTCTGACTGTGGAAGAACCTACAGAAAGTATAAAGGAGATTTTAAACGAAATGGAACAATTTGGGAAAATAGCAGGATTCAGATTGAATAAGAAAAAGACCAAAATGATAGTTAAAAATATGGATCGAGATAAGATTGAATTATTACAACAAAGAACAGAGATTGAGGTAGTAAAGAAGATTAAATATTTAGGAATCTGGCTTTCTGACAAGAACATAGATTTATATCAATACAACTATATCCCTGTATGGAAAGGTGTGAAAAGAGATTTGGAGATTTGGGCCAGAATGAAATTATCATTCTGGGGAAGAATATCGATGATAAAAATGATGGTGCTTCCTAAGCTGTTATTTTTATTCCAAACGATACCCATAATTAGAGGCACAAAAGTTTTTAAAGAGTGGCAAAAGGTGATCTCAAGATATGTCTGGGAAGGGAAGAAGCCTAGAATTAAATTTAAGTTACTAACAGATACAAAAGAAAGAGGTGGCTTCTCCCTACCAGACATGAGACTTTACTATGAGGCAGCATGTTTGTGCTGGTTAAAAGAATGGGTAAAGTTGGAAAATAAGGAATTATTAGATCTTGAAGGGTTTAATAATAGATTCGGGTGGCATGCGTACCTATGGAGCGACAAAAAGAGAGTACATAAGGGATTTGCAAACCATATCTTTAGAGGTGCACTAATAGAGGTTTGGGATAGATATAAAAATATATTAGAACCAAAAATTCCGCATTGGTTATCCCCGTTAGAAATGATGTGTGTTAAAACAATCAACATGAGAGGAAAGTGGGGAAACTACGGAGAAATGGTTATCAATGAAGGAGGGAAGTGGAAAATAAAACCTTATGATCAAGTTAAGGTATTAACATACAATTGGCTAAGCTACTTTCAGATAAATGAAATGTTTAAAAAAGAGTTGAAGGAAAGGAATTATGTAGAAAAAGAATCAACCTTCCAAAAAGAGATAATAAATAACGAATATAAAAATTTGTCAAAAATGTATAAAATATTGTTAGAGTGGTACACGAAGGATGAAGAGGTGAAATCGGTGATGGTACAATGGGCAAGGGACTTTGGATACAATGTTCAATTAGAGGATTGGGAAAGGTTGTGGAAAGAGAATATAAAATTCACGGCTTGCACGTTATTGAGGGAAAACATGATGAAAATGCTCTACAGATGGTACCTGTCACCCACTAAACTGGCAAAGATGTACAAGGTGGATAATAAATGCTGGAAGTGTAAATATAAAGAAGGGACATTCTTCCATCAGTGGTGGGAGTGTAAGAAAGTTAAAAGCTTTTGGGAAGAGATTTATAACGAGTTGAAAAAGATGTTGAAGTACACTTTCGTGAAAAAACCAGAAGCATTTTTATTAGGTATAGTTGGGAAGGATGTCAGAAGAAAGGACTATAAACTTTTCCAGTATGCGGTGACAGCTGCCAGGATTGTGTTAGCTCAGAAATGGAAGCAGGAGGAAGTTCCAACGGTAGAAGAGTGGAGAGCAAAATTGATAGAATATGCTGAATTGGATAGATTAACAGGGAAAATTAGATATACCAAAGATCAAAAATTTGTAAAGGACTGGGAGAAATTTGTGTGTTATCTGGAAAGTAACTATGGTGTAAAAATAACGCTAGTGGGATTTAAAGAGGCTTTGTAAAGGAATAATAAATATTGTATAGTAGAGATTATGAGGAAGGGAAGAACAATGGGCAATATGGAAAAAAAAGAAGAAATGTGTACCAAAAGGATAACTACGAACGATTGTCAGTGACGTTGAAGGAAGTCAAAAATGGATATGATTTGTTGCATAATGGTTGTGGTTTTTTTTGCCTTTTGTTTTTTGTTTTTTTTGTTTTTCTCTTTTCTTGTATTTTGTATTTTTTATTTTTTTTAAAACTTTAATAAATATTATTAAAAAAAAAAAAAAAAGAAAAAAGAAAGCTGGTTGCCCGTAATTAACAGCATGGAGAGTATGCGTCCACGAGATCTGACCCTTGAGTATGTGGTTGGAAGATTGACCGAAGAAGCAGAAAGAAGGTCAGATAGACAGGCTGAACTCCAAGAGCGGAGGAGTTACAGCAAAGGGGGCCAGCAGCAGAATCTGCAAATGGAGCAACGCCAAGGTTTGGACTTGGCAATGGCGGTGAGGAGGTGCTATAGATGCAACCAACCCGGGCATCTCCAACGTCAATGCAGGGCAAGACTTCCAGGAGACGACGTGGAGCAGAGGCAGCAATCGACGCAGAAACGTAAGCAGAAGGGGTTCTCTTCAGGGAAGAAGAACACACGTTCTGCTCAGTTTGTGTCTGCATTTTCTCGAGAGGAGAGAAAGATACCTCGAGGAACATGGTTGCTGGACTCTGGCAGCAGCAGGATTATCTGCAACAGTCGGGAGGACTTTAAGACCCTGGAGAAGCCAGCTGATGGAAAAGACTCAATCTATCTTGCTGATGGTCGTAGAAGCAAGATTGATGGCCAGGGAACATGTTTCCTGAAGTGCTTGAACACTACTCTACCAGAAACTCTGTTTGTCAGCAGTTTGGACTACTGTTTACTGTCTGTAAGCTGTTTGATTAACGCAGGGTATAGTGTTAAGTTCACGCAGGATGGCTGTCTGATAAAGAATGGAACTCAGGTATGTGGCCATGCAAAGATGGAAAATGGGTTATATGTAATGCAGGACAAGCCTGTTAAAGCAGCCCAGGTGGTTCAGGATAATTTGCCAGTTCATAAGGGGTGTGTACATGAACTGCACAGAAAACTGGGTCACGCCAATTTCCGTGTGCTTTCAGAGATGCAAAAGGTGTGCAAGAACCTAAAAGTAAATAGCTGTAACTGTTTCCTAGATTGCAATGTATGTAAAATGGCCAAATCTAAGAGGAAGCCTGTGGCTTCTAAAAGCGACAGAGTATCTAAAGAGGTTTTAGAACTTGTCCATTGTGACGTGATAGGCCCTTTTCCACAGAAGACTGAAGGGGGCGCCAGATATGTTTTTCTGGTAATAGATGACAAATCACGTTTTAGTTGGCTGTTTTTGTTAAAGCAGAAATCTGAGTGTTTCCCCACATTCAGAGAATGGGTTGCCCAAGCTGAAAAGCTCTTCGCTCGGCCTGTTGTGCAGTTGCAAACAGATAGGGGCGGAGAATTTCTGAACAAACAATTTGGGACATGGTTGCGACGTAAGGGGATCACTCATCGTTTGACTAACCCTTATAGCCCTGCTGAAAATGGTCTGTGTGAAAGACGTGGGGCTGTAATACAGTCAGTAAAGGACTGCCTGCTAGTGGATGCAGGATTGGGCCACAACCATAGGCTGTGGGGCGAGGCTTTTCTGACCGCGAACTTTTTGATTAATAGAACCTGGTCTAGCTCTATAAAAGATATTCCATATCGTGTGTTGTTTGGGAAAGAACCAGAGTGGACAATGCTCCATAATTGGGGTTCTTGGGCACATGTAAACATTCCCAAAGCTCAGCGTCAGAAAGGGGGCGCTAGAGTGCAGAAACTGCGATTTGTGGGATATCAGTCCTATGGCAAAGGGTGGCGCCCAGGACGCGTGGTTCAATTTACGCCCAGGACGCGTGGTTCTGTCACGAAGTGCAGACTTCGCTGACCAGGACAGATGGACTGCGATCCATGCCAACCCTGATTGCCTACTGCCCCTGCATGTAAGAGAAGAGGCTTCTTCTCAGCCATTGGCAACACAGGAGCAGAATGAGGAGGAGGCACAGATTTCCCCAAAAGATGTGGCAATAGATAATACTTCTCTAGAGGAAGAGGAAGAAGAGCCAGAGATAAGGGGGGAAGAAGAAGTAGTTATGCCTAGGCGCTCCCAGCGTTCAAACAAGGGTGTACCTCCTCAGCGTTTGACCCTAGGAGGAGTGGGAGTATGCAATGTGAGTTGTGTGGAACCACAAAGTTATAATGAAGTCTTAGACTTACCCCCTGGGGAACGTGCTTTGTGGGAACAAGCTATGAAAGAAGAAATGGACTCTTTTAAATGTAACAAAGTGTTTGAGGTCATAATGCCGCCACCTGGTGGCAGAGTGGTGTCATGCAAGTGGGTTTACAAAAGGAAAACCCTTGCATCTGGGGAACCACGTTTTCGAGCCAGATTAGTAGCCAGAGGGTTCACTCAGATTAAAGGGGAGAGTTATGATGAAGTGTTTTCTCCCACGGTAAAGAGTGAAACTTTTCGTTTAATGCTTTCCATTGCTGCTGTAAGACAACTAGCAGTGCACCATTTTGATGTTGATGCTGCATATCTGCATGCAAATTTAGACCATGAAGTGTTAATGAGACAACCCCCTGGGTTTGAAGAGGAGAATGGTGCAGTCTGGCGTTTGAGAAAGGCTGTTTATGGTCTCAAACAAAGTGGAAGGTGTTGGAACCAGTGTTTAAATGAAGCCCTTGTAAAACTTGGTTTTAAAAGGAGTGTGTCTGATCCATGCCTGTACACCAAGGGGACAGGCAACAAATATCTAATGCTCTTAGTCTTTGTTGATGATTTGCTTGTGGCAGGGAGTTCCACAGATGAGATCCAGAAGCTCACAAGCCAACTGGAAAAGAGGTTTAAGCTTAAAGCCTTAGGGCCTGTAAGCAATTACTTGGGAGTAGAAGTAAGGCAGGAAGCTGATGGAAGCTTTCTATTGAGCCAGAAAGAGAAAATTCTTCATTTGATAGAGCAGTTTGGCATGGAAAACTGCAAGCCAGTTCAAACTCCCATGACACCAGATTTCCCAAAGACAGTATGTGATGATGAATTTGATCAGCCTGAGTTGTATCACTCAAAAATAGGATCACTGTTGTATTTAAGCCAGTGGTCAAGGCCAGACATTGCATGTGCTACAAATGTTCTGAGCCAACGTGTATCTAAACCCAGTACTGCCTATTGTTGTGCTTTGAAAAGGCTTATCAGATATCTAAAGGGGACATTAAATGTATGTTTAAAGATATCTAGTACACAAGATGAAAAACTAGAAGTATTTGTTGATGCGGACTGGGGAAGCTGTGTAGCTACCAGAAAATCTACAAGTGGAATGATTATGATGTTTGCCAATTCCCTAATTGGATGGAGGTCAAAGAAACAAGGATTTGTTGCAACCTCATCCTGTGAGGCAGAATATGGGAGCCTGTCGCTAGCATGCAATGAAATCATGTGGTTTATACAGATACTAAAAGATCTAGATTGTAAAGTAGATTTGCCTATCCAAGTGTATGAAGATAGCCAATCGTGCCTTGCATTAGCGGGCTCGGAAATAATGAAATCCGCATCAAAACATATTGCTATCCGTCATGCGAATGTGAGAGATTGTGTACAGAATGGGGTAATCAAACTGGAGTACTGTCAATCACAAGATAATATTGCTGATTTGTTTACCAAGCCTTTGCCAGCAACATGCCATAATGAATTGATGACAAAACTGGGTTTATGTATATAATGTATGTATGTATGTATTGTTTCTGTTGGGGTTTGTCGCATTTAAGAAACAGAAGGGGTGTCACGGCTAAAATGGCCGCTGTTTCTTTAATGCGAATAAAGCTGGGTCAGCATGACTCAGCGGTCTGCACCAAGTTGTATAAATAAGTGAGAAATGTTAGGTTGTGCTGAGACTGGTGTTTGGGTTGGTTGGTGCTGGTGTGTATAGTTATTCAGTCGGTTTTTGCACAAAGACTTTTAAGAATAAAACTCTGCAAGGATATTCTCGTGGACTCTTTTTGTGCCGACAAGGAGACTGAGAAGATAAAGGGAGGTCAGAACCCTTTCCGCCTTTTTTGCTTTTTACAAACACTGACATCTGTGTACGTGCAGCTACTCACACAGAGTCAATTAAGGTTTGGTAGACAGCCAGAAGGTCATGTGAAGGAGTAAGTCTGCCTGGTGATAACAGAGACATGGAGACAGCTCCCTGATTGGTCAAGCTCTCTCAAGAGTGTGATAATTAATGGCCTACTAACTGGAATGTGTTAGTTCAGTGTTCAGAGGTTCAGAGTTCTGTGTGAGTGTAGGAGTTGTGAGTCGTGTCAGAGAGAGCTAGCAAAAGATCCGAGTTCTGTTCCTGTAAACAGTCCACTGTATATAATAAACACCTAACTACAAGTTCCTGGTTCCTGCTTCGTCTATCCTGTCTGCAACCAAGCTGCCAATTGTTTCCGTGGATTCTGCGTTAACTCTGCTAGGTCTGGCTAAGGTCCTGCAGCTAGTCAGAAATTTGCGAAACACCAATAGGTTTTGCCAATAACAGCTGTTGCCAGGATATTTGTTGCCAAAAACTAGAAAGGAGAGGAAGTACCATCAGTGGCAGATTGGCAATTTAAATTTTATGAATTTATTGAACTAGCAAGAATGACGGCAGAAATTACATTACAATCTAATCAAAAACTTAAGAAAGAATGGAAATATGTAGATAAATATACGGTCAGAACATCGAAACTGAAAGGGAAAATTCCAGGTTGTGAAGTTACTCAACACCCCAGCTCGTCGGGCAGAGCCCATGGGTGCTCCCAGTCAGAAAGGAAGGAGATTCCAGCCACAAACCGGAGCAAAATTGCCGTCAGTAGACAGATATATTTATTTGTTGCGCAACAGGTTCAAACGTCAGTAAGAACCCTGAGCATGGGGTGACATTCACTTTTAAAACTTCCCATGGTTCCCCATATGACATTGCATACAGTGTCACTAAAACGTCATTTTTACATCAATAAAATGTCAAAAGGTGAAGGGTTATATATGATTAACATAAACAGACATGTCAGGGCAAGTCCTCAAGTACAAGGTTAGCATAGACAAACATGTTCTAAACACCTCTTAAGTACCCATCACCAAGAGAACAATGGCACTTGGGAAACATCTTTGTCCATGGGCTAGTCCAGAGATGTGCAGCCTGATACTTAGGCAAGCCTGATATCCTTGCTAATGTCGCCCTGGGGTGTTCTCTCGAGGAGGGGCAATGCGTAAGTGATCTCAGGCTTGAGGGTTATGGCAGACAGTTCAAGCCTCTCTGCCTACGTGACTTCCCGTCCCCCAGGTAATGGTAGTGGGTGAAGGGGTGAAAGTTCTTTCTACATGGAGCAAAACAGCATTGGAATTAAAGGAATTGGCTAAGAAATGGATTTCATATGAATTTCCAAAGCTCAGTCCTTTTTTTCAAGCTGCTAAATAAAAGCTACGGTGGTTTGATAGCAGCAAATATACATTGTAACAACCTTTGAGTGATTGAAACCAATTAATAACCTTTTAATACATTGAACCCATTGTTAGCTCAGCAGGGGACTTAATGAAGCATGGAAGGCTGAACAGTTTTGCAGAGCTGAGCTGGACAATTTTGCAAAGGCATGGTAAAAGAAGCTCCCTGCCGGTTGAGCTTCTTGCCGCTAGGGGCCGCTGTTCGATACCCACCATTGGCTAGCTGTCAAAATTGAGCTCTCCTGATTGGGCGGCAGCCGGTAGTATGCAGATACAAACTTCATTCATACATTCAGTGTCCGTATTGTATAGTGGTTTAAAGGGACGGGGAGGAGAAGCTGCGTACAGACTCCTATTTCCTGCATGCGCACACAAGGGCACACGCTGTGTTTACTCTGCTACAAATCTGGCAAGCTGAGTGGCAGCAGAAGTGCACTGGATTCATTCTTTATCTCACAGGTTATGGGGGCTAACCTTCCAGGTTATGGAGGTTTTCAGTCATGGCTGTGCTGTGTCTGTGTGTGAAGAGCTGCAGAGAAGTCCAGCTAGAGATCCTGCCATGCTGTCTGCTTAAGGCAAGGCAGTGAAACTCGCTGGTGAAGAAGGACCTTGCTGGAGATCGCCTCTTCAAGGACTGGCTGGCAGGAGCATGAGTAGGCTAAGCTCCGGGGGAGAAGAAGGCAGAGGCTCAGGAGATCTTCAATGTCCCATTTGAGGGGCTCAATGGGCACAACTGGGAGGATTGATCCTGAAGAGTCAGGGCCTTGCTTACAGGCAAGGGGCTCTGGAACTGTACGCAGAATGCCCCAGTCCCTGCACCAGCTGGTGCAGCTGCAGCTGCAAGAGTAACAGCCACTGCTGTGTTGAGGAGAGACCAGAAAATGATGGGTCTATTGATGCTCAGTTTGGACTCTTCCCAATTGCCCCACGTTGATGGGCTAGGGACTTCAAGGCAATCTGGCAGGCTCTGGAGAGAGTGCACCTACGCACTACAGCAGGGGCCAAGATTCATGTGACAAGGAGTCTTTTTGAGATGAAACTATGTCCTGGAGAACCTGTTAGAGACCACAGTATGCGTATGCTGGCTGCATTCAGTAAACTGTGGCAGCTCAATGTGGCCTTCCCTGAAGAATTAAAAGTTTACATTCTTCTGAGCTCATTGGATAAAAGCTATGAGAATTTGTGTTAGACCTTGGCGACCATGCCAGTGGGGCAGCTGATGTTAGAGTTTATCTCGGGTAGGCTGTGTGATGAGGAATAATGTTGGCAGAAAGATGGAGGGCGAGCAGGCCCAGGCTGTCCTGCAACCAGGTGTGGGGGGGGGGGTGCAGGGAGAAGTGAAGAAACAGTGAAAGTTTTTTCACCTTGTCATTGTTTTCGTTGTGGCTCTGATTCCCATCTGGTTAGACAGTGTCCAGTGGAGCTACAGGAAGCCTCCAAGGCCGTTTCCCAGGGCAACCAGATTAGAGGTGCTGCCATGCATGGGAAGGCTCAGAGAGGCCCCAAGAGAACCGACAGAGACATATCGTCACACCACCACCTGGCCGCTTCTATGGCAACAGTGAAAAGCTGCGATCAAGGCCAAGTGCTGAGCTGGGTGATTGACAATGGTGCCAGTCACCATCTGATGCCCTCTGCTGGTCTTCTGAGGAACTGCAGGGCTGTGATGACAGGAAAAAGTGTGACTCTTGTAGATGGTTTCAAGCGTAAACTAACTGTTTCAGGCTCTGTTTTTGCTTCTTTTTTACAGGCGGAGATTGAGGCCTACGTCATGCCAGAGATGCAGTGCTGTTTGCTGTCTGTTTCTTCTCTTGTCAATGATGGCTACAAAGTGTGTTTTGAAAATAATGTGTGTTCCATTTCCAGAGGTGGGCAACAACTGGTCAGTGTTGAGTGCAAAAACAGGCTGTTTGTTCTGGAAACGTCTATTGCAGGTAAAGGTCCCACTGAGCCAGCACAAGCACAGTGTGCTAACATTCCCATCCACGATGGGTGTCATCATCTGTGGCACAGGAGACTGTCACACGTTAACTGGGGGTATGTGAAGAAGATCCCAAGTTGCACTGAGGGATGCAAGATGAAGGCATGTGCCAAATACCTGGATTGCAGGGCCTGCAAGAAAGCTAAGGTTCAAATGTGCACTTATCCTAGGTCTGACAGGGTAACCACAAAACCTTTTGAGCTAGTTCATGCAGACCTTTGCGGCCCTATGCAAGTTGCCAGTCTGGGTGGGGCGAAATTTGTGTTATCTCTGGTAGATGATTTCTTCCCAAAATGGGTGGTTGTTCACTCTGAAGCACAAGGGAGAGGCTGCTGCCTTGGTGAAAGACTGGATCACTGCAGTTGAACTACAGTTCTCACTGCAGGTCAGCAGCTTTCAATCAGATCGTGGTGGGGAGTTCCCCCAGTCTGCGCTGCAGAACTTCTTCTGCCGGAAAGGGATATGCCACAGGTTGACAGTCATGCATTCTCCTCAGGAGAATGGGGTGACAGAATGTTGGAACCGCACTCTGCAGGAGGCAACAGAAGCCATGCTTTTTGACACAGGGTTGCCTCAGCGCTTTTGGGCAGAAGCATGGAAGGCCGCATCTTTCACTTTGAACCGCTCGTACAGTTCTGTAGTAGGGGACACGCCCTATTTTCTGCTGCATAGTAAGAAGCCCAAAGTGCATTTCTTCTGTGTGTTTGGGTGCGAGGCTTTGGTCCTTGTACCAAAGGCCAAGCGTAGAAAGGGTGGCTCCAGGTCCCAAAGAATAATCTTTTGTGGGTATGAGCCAGGGACCAAGGGGTGGAGGTTTGCCTATCCCGAAGGTAATCAGTCTAGGATTCTAGTTAGCAGGAGTGCTGAGTTCTGTGAGCAAAGTGGATAGACACATATCCATGGGAATCCTGACATCATCTCAGAAAGTCTGCTTGACTCTGCTGAGGAGGAAGAAGCTGAAATTGATCCTGCTGCTGAGGATCATATCCCTGACCAAGGGCAAGAACAGGAAAGGGCATCTCCTAAAGCTGTTAAGCTAGTGCAAAGGAGTGCACCTTCATCACCCACAGGTCCAGTTGAGAAGTCCAGAAGATTCAGTAAGTCAGAGGGGGAGTCCTCTGAGGGCAAGGACACTCTAGCTGGCCCTAGTGGGTCAGAGGGGGTACCTGAAGTAGCGCTCAGGCGGTCAGCTTGCACTACAAAGGGAAAACCACCCGAAAGGTTTGAGGTCACTAGCGTGTGGGTTGGTCTGGCTCAATGTGAACCAGAGAGCTTTGAGGAATTTCAGAAATTGCCTGAAGCAGAAGCCAGAAAATGGTAAGTGGCAATGAAGAAAGAGCTGAACTCAATGGAGTCTCTAGGCATGTTCTCCATCATGACGCTGCAAGCAGGCAAGCAGGCCATGAGCAGTCGTTGGGTTTACCATCTTAAACCCACGGCAACTGGAGAACCGCAGTACAAGGCTAGACTAGTAGCCAGAGGTTTCACACAGCGGAAGGGGCTGCATTACACTGAAATGCATGCTCCTACTTCCAGAAGTGAAACTCTGTGCATGCTCTTAGCTGTTGCTGCACAGAAAGGTCAACAGGTGCATCACTTTGATGTGGATGTAGCCTATTTGAACTCAGACCTGAGGGAGGATCTGTACATGCTCCCTCCTCCAGGGTTTGAGGGCAATAGGCCAGATGAAGTATGGAAGCTCCACAAGTCCATTTATGGTCTGAAACAATCGGCCAGGAACTGGAACTTGAGTCTGAACGAAGCCTGGCAGAGCATGGGTTTCAAGAGTAGTCTTGCTGATAGCTGCCTGTACCTGAAGGGGTCAGGAGAGTCACAGGAGCTAGTTTCAGTGTTTGTGGGTGATATAATCTACGTCGCCAGGACCAAGAAGCAGGTTCAAGGTTTTGCCAAAGAGCTTGGAAAACATTTCCGACTCAAAAACCTAGGGCCAGTGAAAATTTACCTAGGTGTCCAGTTTGATACAACCCAGGATGGAAGCTTCTTGCTCAGTCAGAAAGGCAAGACTGAGCAGTTGCTTGAGAAGTTCAGAATGTCTGAATGTGCAGGGGTCAGAACACCCATGGAGATGAGCTACGTGAAAGACAGTCAGCTTGGGAATGTGCTGAGTTCGAAAAGGCTGAGATCTTTCAGTCAGCTCTGGGTAGTCTGTTGTATCTCTCCCAGTGGAGCAGACCAGACATAGCATTTGCTACCAATCTGCTCAGCAGAGAGGCTACAAAGCCAAGTGTGAGTGCCTGGAATGGTATCAAGAGGGTGCTGCGTTACCTGCAGGATACCAAAGATTTCTGTCTCGAACTGTCAGCTGAGGGTGAAGCACAGCTCACCTGCTGGACTGACAGTGTTTGGGCGAATCTGGAAGACAGGAAGTCCGTGTCTGGGATGGTAATAAAGTTTGGGGAATCTCTAGTTGGGTGGAAGTCCTGAAAGCAAAGTCTCATTGTGCTTTCCTCTACAGAAGCTGAGTTCAGTGCCTTGTCAGAGCTTTGTAGGGAACTAGAGTTTTACACTTGTTTGGTCCAAGAAATCTGTGGGGATTGTTGTTAGCCCATCACTGTTTGGGAAGACAATCAACCCTGTCTGAAGTTGGCAGAGTCTGGACAGTTCAAGTCCAGAACCAAACATTTCGACATACGTTTCCAAAATGTGTGTCAGAGTGTCCAGACAGGCTTGGTGAATCTGAAGTACTGTCCAAGCCAGCAGAATCTGGCAGATGGGTTTACTAAACCTTTGAGCTTCCAGAGACAGAGTGAGTTCTGTGCAGGGTTGCTTTTGGGGTAAGTGGTATGCTTACATGCCCCCAGCAGTGCAGGACGAGAGGGGGTGTGAGGAGCTTACAGGGTTAAACAGCTCAGAGTCTGCATCCTGCCCACTGGGGGGGGGGTGGTCTCCATCTGGGGATCTGTTCTTTGTTCTATGTTCAGTCTGCTTTCGGTTTTGACTGAGACGAAGGGAGACATGATGCCGTCTCCAGAGATTCTGATTTATTGCTGCTGTACATAAATAAAGCTTCTTAGATTAGAGGAGAAGCCGCGTACAGACTCTTTTTTCCTGCATGCTTGCACACAAGAGCATATGCTGTGTTTACTCTGCTACAAGTCCTGCAAGCTGTGGCAGCAGAAGCGCACCAGACTCATTTCTTATCTCACATACCCTACCTGCCTATTGCTCTAGGATCCAAGCTCAGAACATAACAATATCTTTATTTATTGCATTTCTATCCCACTCCCGCCCACCCCCATGTTGCTCATGGTGGCAGACATGATTCTCCCTTTCCACCCTTAACCCACAAAACAGCCTTTTGAAGTAGGCTTAAGCTGAGGGGCAGTGACTGGCTCAAGGACATTCAGGCCACCTCCTGACTTCCTTTGGCGATGCATTACGGTCGGGCTTTAAAGCTCCGTGTCCAAGCAGGGTTTTTGGGTTGTTGTTTTTTGTCCTGGTTCTCCCTCATTTTATTGCTGAATTGGTGGAAACAATTGCCTCCAATTCAGTGGTAAAATGCAGATTTTGCCCAGGGAAGAGCTGGGGCAGAAACACAACTGTTTGGACCTGGAGCTTTCATGCATGCACCTGTGGCTGGAAAATGAGGTTTGGCTGCAACTCCAGGGAGCACCATGGCTTCAGGAACCCCTTTCACCTGGTGCAGGTAGGCCTGCCTTAGCCAATAGAGCATTGCAGCTTCCAGGGAACAGCCTGGATCTGCAGCTGAAATATCAGAAGCAGATCACAGCAAGTGACACAAATAATTCACCTTACAGCCTCCCAAGCATGATTCAGGAGAGCTGTTGCTTTGGGTTGCAAAAAGCAGCACACCAACACTCACCTGTTTATCCATTCATTCGTGGTTTTATTCATTTTGAGAACTTTGATATTTTGATTTTATTAAAAAGTGTCACCAACAAGCTGTTCGCAGCATTAAGTCCCCATTTGGATGCAACTTCATATTCAAGCCAGGACCAGCAAAGGACGGGTTGTGGGCTCTGAGATCCGGCAGAGGCAGGCCACCCACCATGCCCATGGGCACCCCTGGCATTGCCACCCAAGCCTAGCAGTTCTTATCAGCCCTCGACTGCTACTCTTCCAGCGGCTGAGCTAGGGACCATTTCCATTGTACGAAACTTGGCTCCCGGGTGGCTTCTGCGCCTGGAACTCAATCCATGGTGGGGGTGTGTGAATCATGACCCACGGCCTGTAAATCTGCGCGTGCAAAGCTGGGGCCCTTGTCCTCAGACGCCACCTTACTGGCCGCCTATACCGTGTACGGCGGGAGTTAGGTCTGTTCGTATACCAGAGCGCAGGACCACGCTGAGGGCGGGTCTTGGGGGGTGGCCAAGGCCTGTTCGTGTACCAGGCTGTTGGAGGGGGCCTGGGATGTAGCAAATTCCCATTTTGTCCTGGTTGGGGCTGTGGCCTTGGAGGTGGGTGCGGCCGTGGCGTAGCCTGGGGCACTGCCATTAGCGGTGTGTGGCTGGGTAGGGAAAAGTCCTCCTTGGTCGTCTTCCTGATCCAGTCGAGGTAGAACTGTGTGGAGGTGTAGACCCCTGGCCTCTTTTCCTGGCCGCAGAAGGACGGTCCCCAGCTGGTGATTCCAACCAACCAGTAGCGTTCAGACCTCTGCTCCCGGCACATGAGGGGGCCACCGCTGTCGCCCTGCAAGCGGGAGAGAAAAGGCTCCTGTGAGGAGGAGCGTGCTGACAGCCAGATGGTTCAGAAGTGTAGCTTTGTAAGAGGAAAGGTTTGTGAAGATGTCATATGAAAACTCCGGCTGTGGTGTTGGACCTGTAACAGCACTTTTGCTTGTGCAGATAATCTGTTGCTGTTGGCAGGATGAAGCAATGTGTAAGGACTGGCGCTTTGGAAGGTGTTGGGAGCTGCAAAATCAAAGAGCTGGAAGCATCACAGAGTTGCATCCTGCACCCTGGACCATCCATTGAGCCGATGGTTGGCCTAGGTGAACTTCCAAGGAAGCTCATCTAATCTAAGGGAAGGCTGTAGCTCAGATACAGAGCCGCTGCTCTGCATATTGAGGGTCATAGAATCGCAGAGATGGAAGGGTCCCTGATAATCATTTAGTCCAGGGGTCAGCAACCTTTTTCAGCCATGGGCTGGTCCACCGTCCCTCAGACCATGTGGTGGGCCAGACTATATTAAAATAAAAATGAACGAATTCCTATGACCCACAAATAACCCAGAGATGCATTATAAATAAAGCACACATTCTACTCATGTAGAAAAATGCTGATTGCCGGACCATCCGTGGGCTGAATTGAAAAGGCGATTGGGCCGCATCCGGCCCCCGGGCCTTAGGTTGCCTACCCCTTCTCTAGTCCAACTCTTTGGAGCTGTCCCATATGGGGATCGAACCAGCAACCTTAGATTTCTCAGCACCTCTCTCTGGAGAGAGGCCTATATTACACTTATACCAAAGACAGAGACTGAAAAGACTCAACTTAAGAACTACCGACCCATCTCGTTATTAAATGTGGATTACAAAATTTTTGCTGACATTTTAGCGAAGAGACTGAAAAGAGTTTTGATGGAGGAGATTCATGGGGACCAAGCGGGCTTTCTCCCGAGAAGGCATTTGTCGGACAATGTAAGGAATATAGTTGACATTTTGGAAAAGTTGGAAGTGAACATAAACACTAAGGCAGTTCTGATATTTGTAGATGCCGAGAAAGCCTTTGACAATATTTCTTGGAGCTTTATGATGAAGAATCTCCGGGGGATGGGGGTAGGCCAAGGGTTCGAAAATGGTATAGGTGCAATTTATTCTGAACAAAAAGCAAAACTAATTGTAAATAATGTGGTTACAGAAGAGTTCAAGATAGAAAAAGGAACACGTCAGGGGTGCCCAATCTCTCCGCTACTTTTTATATCAGTCCTGGAGGTTCTGTTAAATATGATTAGAAGGGACCAGTTGGTGAAGGGGATTCAGGTCGGAGCTAAACAATACAAATTGAGAGCATTTGTAGATGACTTGGTACTTACATTACAGGAGCCTGAAGCTAGTACAAAAAGGGTTTTGGAATTAATACAAGAGTTTGGTCAGGTGGCAGGATTCAAACTGAATAAATCTAAAACAAAGGTATTGGAGAAAAATTTAACATCTTTTGAAAAAGAAAGGTTTCAGAATGAGACAGGGTTAACTGTGGTTAAGAAAGTGAAGTATTTGGGAATAAATATGACAGCTAAAAATGTGAATTTATTTAAAGACAATTATGAGAAAATTTGGACAGAAGTGAAAAAAGATTTAGAAACTTGGACAAACTTGAAGCTTTCCTTGTTGGGTCGAATTGCGGTCATAAAGATGAATGTATTGCCAAGAATGTTATTTTTGTTTCAAACGCTGCAAATTATAGACAAGATGGATTGTTTCAAGAAGTGGCAGAAAGACATATCTAAATTCGTCTGGCAGGGCAAAAAGCCCAGAATAAAATTTAAGATTTTAACTGATGCAAAGGAAAGGGGGGGATTTGCCCTGCCAGACTTTAAACTTTACTATGAAGCGGCAGCATTCTGCTGGCTGAAGGACTGGCTACTTCTTGAGAATACAGACATTTTGGATTTAGAAGGTTTCAATAATACCTTTGGGTGGCATGCATACTTGTGGTATGACAAGGTTAAAGCTCATAAAGGTTTTAAAAACCATATTGTCAGGAAAGCACTGTTTAATGTCTGGACTAGATATAAAGACCTGTTGGAAAATAAAACCCCAAGGTGGTTGTCGCCAATGGAAGCAAAAGCTGTTAAGAAGCTTAATATGGAGTCTAAATGGCCGAGATATTGGGAAATTTTAGAATATGAAGGGGACAGACCGAAACTGCAGAGTTTTGAGAAACTAAAAGGGAGCGTGAGAGATTGGCTTCACTACTATCAAATAATGGAGCTTTTTAAGATGGACAGGAAAATTGGCTTCCAGGTGGAAAAATCAAAACTGGAGAGTGAGTTGTTAGAACCCAGTACTAAAAATTTGTCAAAAATGTATAACTTACTGCTGAAATGGAATACACAGGATGAAACGGTTAAATCAGCAATGATTAAGTGGGCTCAGGACATTGGGAATAATAATAATAATAATAATAATAATAATAATAATAATAATAATAAATTTTATTTATATCCCGCCCTCCCCAGCCGAAGCTGGGCTCAGGGCGGCTAACAACAGTCAAAATAGTCCAACATTCTAAAACATTCATTCTAAAATTAATTAAATCAAATTAAAATCAAATTAATGGCAACCATCAAGCAAAATTTTGTGCAGATTGCCAGAGGAGGGGGTCAGGCTGCGCCCTGACCAAAGGCCTGGTGGAACAGCTCTGTCTTGCAGGCCCTGCGGAAGGATGTCAGGTCCTGCAGGGCCCTAGTCTCTTGTGACAGAGCGTTCCACCAGGTTGGAGCCGCGGCCGAGAAAGCCCTGGCTCTAGTTGAGGCCAACCTAACCTCTCTGTGGCCTGGGATCTTTAGGATGTTTTTATTTGCAGACCGTATAATATTATGTTTGCTGATTGGGAAAGGTTGTGGACCATCGGGATGAAATTTACGGCATGTAATGCCTTAAGAGAAAATGTTATGAAAATGATTTACAGGTGGTACATGACCCCAGTCAAGCTTGCAAAAATCTATCATTTGCCGGACAATAAGTGTTGGAAATGTAAAGAAAATGAAGGCACTTTTTTTCACCTTTGGTGGACATGCCCAAAGATTAAGGCTTTCTGGGAAATGATATATAACGAATTGAAAAAGGTATTTAAATATACTTTCCCGAAGAAACCAGAGGCCTTTCTCTTGGGTATTGTCGACCAGGGGGTGTTAAATAAGGACAAAAATTTTTTTATGTATGCGACAACAGCAGCAAGAATACTCATCGCAAAGTACTGGAAGACATAAGATCTACCCACCTTGGAAGAATGGCAGATGAAGGTGATTGACTACATGGGTTTGGCAGAAATGACGAGCAGAATCCGAAACCAGGGAAGAGAAACAGCGGAAGAAGATTGGAAAAAATTTAAGGACTATTTAAAGAAGTACTGTAAAATTAATGAGTGTTAAAATGATGTTGGATTAGAAAATAAGCAGTTACTAGCGGTAACGGATAAGCTAAGGAAAATGAGTAAGATTAAATTTAAAGATAAAATAAGGGAAGAATTTGCTGAATAAATGATTAGAAATTGGAATACAGAAAGCGGAGGTATGAGGAAGTCGGGGAAGTAAATTATATGAAAATAAGATTTTGAAATTGTACTTGTTCTTTGTTGGTTGTGTCTATTGTATTGTTTTGTTTTTGTTGTTACAAAAAATATGGAAACTTTAATAAAAATTTATTAAAAAAAAAAAAGATTTCTCAGCACCACATCGAACCAACCAGGAAAAAGAAGGGCTTTTTGTGTCTGCCGAAAACCAAACCAAGGTCAGCTGTTTGGAGTGCAGCTATGCTCACCACTAAAACACCACCGTCAGTCTCTTGCAGTATCTCCAGAAATGTGGCCACGGTTGGTGACACCCTTCCACTGTGGGATTTTCTCTTTTGGCAAATATCTTGTCGGGATCTCCGCTCGGCCAAGCTGATAAAGCTCATTTTCCTCCCGACAAATAATTAACGACCTGAGCCTTTGAGGAGGCCTCAGGCACATTTGCATCCAGCAGAGATTCCAGCAGCATACAGAAGTGATGAGATTTATGGCTACATGCTGTGCTTTATTACTAAGCTACGCAGAGAGCAAAGAAAAATACATCCTCTCTCTGTGAGAGCAGAGAGCAACTCAAACAAAGGAACAAAGGAACAGGAAACCACTAACGTCACATCCCGTCTCCCATCTCCCGTGAGACTTCCAACAGCCTGGACTGTCTCTGGAATGTAAACAGAGCCTTGTGACTCTAAGCAGCTGCACAGTGGCAAACAGAAACTGACATATCTAACGTAAAATTGAGCTGACCTTTTTGGTGGTTTGGGCATTAAAGGACTCATATCCACCAGTGAGGCAACGGCTACTACTTGGGTTGTGACGCCTTCTGAGTCCAGATGCTAAGGGTGGTGACCTCTTGAGCAGAGCTTGGAGGGATGCTGAGGGCAAAGGGGTTATGCCAAGTTTTCCTCTGGTGAATCTCGCCCTGCATTTTCTGCTCATGCCAGTTGCAGCTCTCCAAAGATTTGTCCTTGGAGTGGCCTTTTCCTTCTCTCACGGCTGATGCCTGTGATGCTGGAGGCTGAATTGCAGGGAAGTTTTGCATGTTCAGAGCAAGGGCTCTGCTGTTCCAGGAGCACCGGAAGGTTTCTCTCCCAAGCCAAACCCGTAGCCTTGGTTTTGTCATAGCTTCACCCACCTTGCAAGTAGCTACGCCTCCTTCCAAGCGTCCAGCGCAGATGTTCTCCTCGAGGATCAGCTTGGACCACCAGACTGGGCTGCTGCAAGTCGCCGTGGGGATGATGTCAACAGAACCTTCCAGCATGATATCGGGCTTTTCCCCCGCTGAGAGCAGAAAGGGAAAGTAGGGGAAGGGGGAGTCTCAGTTCAGATTTCACTCTCCACACAACTTGCACCCCCAGGACTAATGGAGAGAGACATGAAGGCAGGTGCAGCAATATCACCCCCCCTAAAACCTAGTTGATGGACTGGGAGTGAGATCAGAGACAAGGGTATGTCAGGCTGCAGTGTAGGGTGAGCTCCTGGTTTCTAGGGGCCCTTAGAGACCCCAAAACTCTCCGTTTCCTCCTGAAACCACATCCCTCCCTCCCTATCTCTCCATCTGTCCTAGTATTGCGTACACTGAGCGACAGCAGAGATAGACAGGAGTTTCCACCAGCCCTACCTAGAGATTGAAACTCAATTTTCTGCGTGCAAAGCCATCATTACTGAGCTGAGTTCTGGGGGCAAGCATCTATGTCTGGAGAAGGCGATCTGCCCAGAAGCCGTGAAGTGGAATGGCTCTCAAAACCAACCATCTCCATCCTTTTCTGCCCTGTGAAAAACACACACACCTGCCTCACCCCTAAGACTCAGGGCTTCTGATGTACACAACCCAAGTGTAACTACCAACTTTGAATCCTAGAATGGGAAGGGACCCCCAAGGGGCATCCAGCACAACCCCCTACAACGCAGGAGTTGAATTTTCCACCATGAGTACCATTGCTATTATGTTTCTTTGGCGAAACTGATCGGCAGGGAAGGTGTGGTCCGCAAATTTACTTTAGGCACACAGCCAGGCCACTCCTTCTGGGGGCCTGGTTTCCCTGCAGATCTCACTTTTCGGGTCCATGGTTCCAAAACCGCTGACATAGCAGTGCTTGAGCAAGGAAACCACCACGCTGTCATCCGGCAAGCAGGCTGGCTGAATATAGTCCGTGCAGTTGACTGGCTCGTTCAGCTCCACCAAGGAAATGTCGTTGTGTATTTTGTTGCCGGAATCACGCCTGTAGAGCTTGTGGTTCACCAGCCTCTTGATCGAGCGCCTCTGGGCATCGGGGCCGGGGCTGGAGATGCGGTTGGCACCAATCGACAGTCTTATCCATGGTATGTCCCTGGAACAAAGAATACGCACAGGGTAGGGGACTGTGCTTCTGAACAAAATGAAGGTCAGCCGAAGTTGACTGGATGTTGGAGTACAGGGAGCACAGCTGGGTCTGAGGAGAGAGGGGAGCAGGCAGGCCTCACCGCCCTTTGCCTCATTCCCCTTCCCCAATTTGGTTCTGACCTGCACATCTCCCTTCTCGCATAATGCCACCAGGTGGATCTGGAAAACCAAACGCAAACAACTTACTCATCGGTGGTCCCTGATCAAACTGGGGTGATGTTATGAGTGGAGCGATGAAGAGTTGGTTTGATCCATGACTTTGCTGAAGGGGTGGGGGGAAATCTTTGGAAATTACATTTGGGGTGTTGGTTTTGGTTCCTACCATGTTTCTAAAAGTCCTCATAAAAATTCATCACTGTTTTACTGTAAATTTCTCTTAATGTACACATTTTTGCAGAGCAATTTGCCCCCAAACCAATTGCTTATGTACACTCTTTTCATGAAATATTGCATTTTAAAGGACGCTTTACCCCAACGCATGCATTCTTACAAACATTGCTATTCATTAATTCTGTTTAAAACCTCTAGTAAATATGCCAATTACTCTCCTTTTTTTAAGTGTAATAAATTTGACTTTTCATCTACCTCTGCTGTTTTCGTTAAACTCTGGAGTGGCAAATTCTGGAGCAAAAGTTTCTCAAAAGAACTCCAGAAAGGCCTGTCCAGTTTGCAGATTTGTGGGCCTGAAACTGAAAACTTCAGTAACACTTCATAGTTGAAAGAACCTATAGGATGAGTCCCGGAAACATGAATCAAAGAGTAGGGGGCCAGCTTAGTCCCATTGTCCTTTCAAGTTTTGCAGGAGAACCGCTGGACCAGGCATGTCCAACTTCAAGTCGGTTGTGATCTACTATCCACTATCAAAAACTGGCAGTGATTTACCACCCTCCGAAGTCATTTAAGTTTATGAAATAAATAAATAAATGAATCTCTATTTCACAAATGCAGTAGTTATGTTTGGATATCATAATGACAGACCCAAATAGTTACCAGATGCACTAGTAACTAAACAAGTGAGAAAAGTCAAACTACCGTATGTTTCGCTCTATAAGACGCACCTTTTCCCCTTCAAAAATTAATGGGAAATGTGTGTGCGTCTTATGGAGCGAATGCAGGCTACTTGGCTTCAGCGATAGCAACGTGAAGCCTCCGAAGCGCAGAGGGAGTGCTCCTGCCACGCTCTGGAGGCTTCACGTTGCTTTCGCTGAAGCCGCCTGAAGTCTCCGAAGCGCAGTGGAAACTCCTGCTGCGCTCCGAAGGCTTCGGGTTGCCTTCACTGAAGCCTGGAGAGCGAGAGGGGTCGGTGCACAGCAATCCCTCTTGCTCTCCAGGCTTCGCTTTGCTGGAGAGGCGCTGTCAAGTTTTCCCCTTCAACGAAGCAGGAGGAGAAATGGAAGGGGCTCTGTTTCTCCTGCCACTTCGCTGAAGGGGCGTTGAGCAGAGAGGGGGAGGATTTTTTCCCCCTGTTCTCCGCCTCTAAAACAAGGTCCTATGGTCTGGTGCGTCCTATAGAGTGAAAAATACAGTGTGTTTTTACATTACTTTACATGGATCAGAGGAGATAGTAGAAGCACACAGGGCATTCTCTCTCCCCGCTTCCAAAGCAGCCCTTTCTCCCCCACCCCCAAAGCACAGAGCGGGTGGTGGGGAAGGGAGGCAAGCTGACTTTGGAGGAAGAAGGCTCGGCTGGAGAAGGAGGAGCTCAGGCTTGCATGAGAATGGTGGCAGCAGCAACAGCTGCTGCTTTGTTCGAGGCTGCTTTGTTTCAGCCCACGATCGACCAAGATCAGTCAATTGCGATTGACCTGTTGGACATGCCTGCAATAGACTAACTGGACCTTGAGTTCTGATCCAGCAGGGCTTTTCCTGGGCTTCCGATTCCATTGTCTTAAGAGGATGACTCTGAGTTTTGATGCCCTGCGATGCTGACAGCAGCCACCAGTCTGAAGGCAGAAGGTGAGACTCTGCTCCCATGAGATGCCCCCGCCCTGGGTGCCAGGTTTGCAGACCCCGTGACAACACTTCTTGGGAACCCTTTGCTTACTTTGGTTTCTGAAAACAGTGGGCTGCGCTGAGGACCCATCGAGGGCTGATCAGGGAGCCTCCACAGAAACTGACGTATCCTTTCCGTGTAACGACTTGGAAGCTGACCATCCAGGGCCACGTTCCAGGGAGAACGTTGCTGCCACCCACAATCCGGAGGAGGGTATGGGTGCCCGCCATGGGACGCCTTCCGCAGACTCCGCTGGAAAGCAAGACACAGATTGCCATCTAAAGAGGATCAGAGACATTGCATATATACCACCTCCCCCCACTTTGCCCCTCCTCTCGGCCATCTTGGGAAGAGAGGGATGAAACTGGAGGTGTCCAGCTGCACTTCTGGATGCCTCCCAAATGCCCATCACTCCCAGGGAGGAGGGAACTTTTTCCAGGCCAGGGGCCACATTGTCCTCTGAGGGCCACATCTCAGTGGTGGGTGGGGCCAAAGGCAAAAATGGACTGTTCAGCAAATCCAAATTAGTAAGCTATTTTCTACCTCTCTCTCCCACCCTCCCTCTGTCCTCTTTCTAGAAAAGAAATATTTCCTTTTGTCTGTCCCCCATTCTGCTTCCTTGTGTGACCCAGATGGATTCTAGTATTCTGAGGGAGGGAGGAACATGCCCTCTGAGAACAGACTCTGTCTTTACATCATAGTTTTGACCCACCACAATGAAGGGGAGTGAGAGCAGCCATGGGTCAGCCATGGTCCTCTTCAAGACCACATCCAGAAGGAGTTGGTGGATGGGATTCCCCCTCCTGCCTCCTCACCATGTCTGGCCTCTCCCCCCACTTACTCGCAGGTGGTTTCCTCGGCATGAGTGGGGCAGAAAGTAGCGAGTGCCAGAACAGGGAGGAGCCACCACCCCATCCTTCTGCCGGCTCCGGGTGCTGCTGCTTCTTCCATGTTTCCCTGGAATCCATGACATCACAAAACGGAAGATCTGTCAGATCAGCAGGTGGAGAGTCTGACATCATCACAAGTTCTCTTCTCTTCTCTTCTCTTCTCTTCTCTTCTCTTCTCTTCTCTTCTCTTCTCTTCTCTTCTCTTCTCTTCTCTAACAACCCTTCCGTTTGAGAAAAATGTTTATGTGCCCAGAAGCATGGAAAGAGTAAGGCTTGCACCCGACTTTCTGCCCCATGGAGTGGGCATCCTGTCATGCTTATCCCTGCAGGCGTTGGCCAACTGCAACATCCATTCTTTGAAGCACAGGGTGCCCTTCCTTGTGCCTATGAGAGTGCCAGAGTGCCAAGGCAAGGCACCCATTATAGTCCTAGAAAGAGAAGCACTGGCACTGTGCTCTAAAGCCTATGTTCTAGAGACAAGTTGTGTGTGCAAAGGGCTCCTTTCTGTTCCATGTGCCCCTTTCGCCCTGCATTACCCATGCACACTCAAATTGTGTACAACAGCAGACCCTCTTGGACCCCCATTTTCCAAGGACAGTCCTGGATTTACAGGATCTGACACAGGTTTTGATTTGATCCCGGAATGTCCCACTTTTCCTTAGGATGTCCCTTTTTTCATCAGAGAAAGGTAAGGAGTTATGGGGGACACACACCCCGGGCCAAAGAGATAAGTAACTATACAATTTTAGAAGACATAGCTGTGATTTGTCTGTTGAAAATAGCATCCAGGCGCAATTTCCGAAAATTGGGACATCCTGGGATCCAAACAGAAGCTGGAAGGGCTTTTGTAATTCTGGGACGTCCTGCTCAAAGTGTGACGGTTGAGGGGTATGCGCTGTGAGAACAGGATGCTGGACCAGATGGGCCATGGGCCGGATCCAGCAGCCTCTTCTTAGGTTCTTATGTCTGTTCACCAGTAAACTCCACTGAGGTCAAAGGGGTTACACCAAAGAAACTCCTTGCCTGCTTCATCTACCCAGTGCAACAGGTCAAGGGGATGGGGTGGGGGGAAAGACCCACTGCTTATCTTTGTTGCTGAAAGCTGGTCCTGAATCCTATAAGCCAGTGGGCAGGCGTGGGATCCCTCGACCAGGGATACGTGGGCCTTCTGTGGGCCTCATCCAGCTCCTAAAACAAGTCTGTATTTGGCTCTATTGGCAAACCGCAGCTGGACACTGAAGGGGGACTAATCAAGAATAAATTTCCAGAAAACTTGGTTGCCATCTGTCACGGATGCTTTAGCTGAGATCCCTGCACTGCAGGGGGTTGGACTAGATGACACCTGGGGATCCCTTCCAATTCTACCGCTCTATGATTCTGTTGCCCAGTGCCAACGTGACTTAGGCCCATTAATTTCAGTAGCTTTCCTCTGAGTAGGACTAGCACTGGGGGGAACAGCAGCCCTTCTTACATTTGTGCTGTATGGAAACCTTGGTTTCCAGGAAGAGACATGCATAGATGGATGGTTTTCTTAGATCACAGAGCGGGAGATTTAAATGTGACACCCCCTAACTGGGTATGGACGCCAACGGTTTGCAAAAAAAGTTGAAAGAGAAACCTTGCTGCAATTGCATCAGATATTTTAAACCGCTCAAAGAAAGGGGACACAAAGAACAAACGGCAAAGAATGGTCTTGGATTGGGTCTTTTTTCAACAAATCTGGGTCCGGCGACAGCACAAAACCTATTGGGTCCAGCGATGGCACAAAACCCATTGGTGCCCACTTCCCAAATTCCAAAAAGTCTCATCAATTTGCCTTCATTCACATATCTTCATAGGTACATTATACATACCAATGCTGTCCTGGCTGCTTTGACTTTATGCCATGCTCCCCTCATGGCGGCAGCTGCCCTGGCAGCAGAACTGGTGGCTGTGCTTGAGGCCTGGGGTTAATGTACCCCTGATCCCAGCTGTAAAAATCCCCATAGCCTGGAGGTGATGCCCCCCGGTTTGGCTTGGCACTAGGCCTGGCCTGGCCTGGGGGCCTTCCCTTCTTGGGGTGCCACCTTGTGTGTCTCAGCCACCCAGGTGGTGTTGGAGGACTCTGCCGGGTGGGCCTGGTGCAGGGAGCTGCGTGCAGTCTTGTGGGCCTGGGCCAAGGCCTGCCAGTGGGCATGGGCAAAGCCCTACGGTCCTGCTTTGGGCTCGGTGTGGTTGCATCTGATGCCTGGCTCTGTGCCAGGAGTGGTTGGCGGCTGGGCGCAGAGAGACTCTCCCGGGTGGTCCTTTCAATCCAGTGGAGGTAGTGCTGCGTGGAGATGTAGATGCCCGGCCGCTTTGCCTGGCCGCAGATGGGCGCCCCCAAGCTGGCGACGCCAATCACCCAGTAGCGCTCGGACCTTGCTTCCCGGCACATGAGCGGGGCACCAACGTCGGTCTGTGTGTGGGGAGAACAAAGGATGGTGGGAGGCGGTCAGCAGGTGGGCAGATGGGCTTTCGGGGGAAAGGAAGCCCTAAGGAGCAGCCGGCCACTTTTGGAGAAGGACAGCGCCACCGAAACCCAGCTGCTGGTTCCTCAGCATAGCTCAGTAGAGAGCTGTGGGTCTGTAGAAGATGGACCAGGAATATGGAGAAATGCTGGGTCAGATCATTCATTCCATCCAGCGGAATATTCTCGACACTGACTGGCAGCAGTGGCTCTCCAGGACTCCAGGCAGGGCTCTCTCCCAGCTAGATCTGGAGATGCCAGCAGGGCCTGATCCTGGGACCTGCATGCAAGGCAGGTGCTTGCTCTCCTGCTGAGCTATGGCCTTCCTGAGAGGGAGGCGGGCGGCTCAAGTGGGGCATTGGGTGATTTGTAAGAGAGGGAGGTGGCTGGTGGATGGAGCATTCACTAGAGAGGAAGATGGGGGAGATGAAGAGTGAAGGAGGAAGGTGGGGCTGGAGCTGAATGGGGTCCTCAGCAGCTGGGAAAGGGGAGGGATGGGGTGGGCAGATTGGTGGCATTGACAAAGGGGACTTGGCATGGGGGGTGGCGAGCAGTCCTGCAAAGTCGGGTGCAGAGGGGAATGAAGAAAATGGGCTTGTGGGTGGTGGTCTGGATTGGGCGGTGTTACGGAAATTACGGGGGTGGGCACATCTTTAAAATACAGTGGTGCCTCGCAAGACGAAAAGAATCCGTTTTGTGATTCTCTTTGTCTAGCGGTTTTTTCGTCTTGCGAAGCAAGCCCATTGACGGATTAGCGGATTAGCGCTATTAGTGCTATTAGCGGCTTTTAGCGGCTTTTAGCGGTTTATCAGCTTATCGGATCAGCTGATAAGCGGCTTAGCGGCTTAGAAAAAGGGGGGGAGGGGAAAAAAACCCACAGGAACTTGCAAGACATTTTCGTCTTGCGAAGCAAGCCCATAGGAGATTCGTTTTGCGAAGCACCTCCAAAACGGAAAACCCTTTCGCCTAGTGAGTTTTCCGTCTTGCGAGGCATTCGTCTTGCGGGGCACCACTGTATCTGGCATCCTGCAAGGTGTTAAATGTTACAAATATTATGCCTGAATGTATCTTTTCAACTTGACAGCTCAGGGAAGCTACCTACCTTTAAAAATAATATAAAATCAACGCCAGTTTCCTCCATTCCAAAGCTATTTTCCCCTTGAAAAAGGACTCCAGGAAGTTCCCAGAGGTGACAATTGCTGAGTTGATTGTTGGCCACAGAAAGCCAAATCCCATCACCAGACTTGACAAGGGGCCAGACGTGCAAAGGAAGTTCTATTGTACTTTGGGTGGTGGGCCTTCAGAGGTGTTTCCCTATGCTAATCTTATACCTGGGTCTTGCCCTTATGCTAATCTTGTACCAAGGACTTGTCTGGACATGTTTGGCAAGGCTAAACTAGTGTAACCCCTGTCTACCCCTCCCGTTTTGTGACATGTCAGTGATGTAGCAATGATGATGTATGAACTGTATTCTGGGATAGGGTGGGAAACTTTTAAAAGTCCTTGTCACCCCATCCTCGGGGTTCAAAATTCCTCCTTGAACCTGTTGCACAATAAACTTTGGTCCACAGCTATTTGCTCCGGTTGGTGGCTGAACTCCTTCCTTTATTCCGCAGGGACCCGCGGGCTCTGCCCGATGAGCTGGGGGACTGAGCAGCCTTGCACCTAGATTTTTCCGTAACAGGAGGGGTGTGAGTTTGTGTTGTGGCGCACGCATGAATCTGCTCCTGCAAGGGGGACATTTGATGGGGAGAGGAAGGTTGGGCTTGCATCTCCTGGTTTTCATCACCGGGATTTTGGAGGCTACACAATTGCAGTCTGCCTGGCTCTGTATCGCACTTGCACCATGCCTGCTCAGCTCAACCAGTGTGCAAAGTCAGTGCTCAGAGGTGCAAGCTGTAGCCTCCTCAGGGGGCAGCAAATCCAGTTCTCTCTTCTCCTCTCCAGCAGTAGCCCTGGAAGGCTTTGGCCCTTGCATACCTCACAGGTGCTGTTGCCTCCTTCTTCCTCGTATCCAGCACACAGGATCTCATCGGCCACCTTCCGCTTCCACCAGCTCTTGCTGCCGCAGGTTTGTAGGGAAAGGAGTTTCACCTTTGATTCTTGCAGGATGCCAGATGTTTTATGCTCTGTGAGTGGAAGGCAGGAAGAAGCGTTCAGTTGCATCCAGGAATTAAATGAGAGATATTTACGGAGAATGTTGATTTATGATCCTTCGATCAATGCCACATAGCAAAGGCAGCTGTTGAGATGACTGCCCTCCAAGCCCTCAGAGATAGCCTGAGGATTATGCAACAATATTTATTTTGCTGTCTCTCACTCTCAGGCTAACCTACCTAACAGGGCTGGTCCTGATGATGAAAAGGGGTGGAGACCTATGTTTGCCACCTTGAGCTCCTTGTAGAAAACTTGGGATATAAACCTAAGCAGTAAATAAATTCAGGTAGGTAGCCATGTTGGTCTGACACAGCTGAAATAAATATATTTTTTTTTTGTCCTTAGAGACCAACTAAGATTTTTCTGAGTATAAGGTCTTCCTCCCAGAGCTTGAGAAAGAGAACTGTCATTGTCTGGGAGGAAGACCTTTCATTGCCTACAGACAGCCACCCAATCTTAAACAACTCCTCACCCACAATAATACAGCAACCAGACTTAACATGGACACTGGTACCAGAGCCTGCAATAAACCCAAATGCCAACTTTGCTGCCACAGACATCCAGACAACACCATCACTGGACCCAACAACATCAAATATACCATTTTAGGCTTATTTAATTGCTCATCTTCTAACATTGTGTCTGCCATCAAGTGCCAAGCAGTGCCCTTCAGCTCTCTGTCTTGGACAAACAGGCCAAACCCTACGCCGAATGATAAATGGACATAAATCTGACATCAGGAATCACAAGACAGAGAAGCCAGTAGGAGAACACTTCAGTCTCCCAGGACATTAAATACAGGATCTCAAAGCAGCTGTCTTATTACAAAAGAATTTCAGAAATAGACTTGAAAGAGAAGTTGCTGAATTACAAGTTATTACTAAACTGATAACTATGGAGAGACCTGGTCTGAATAGAGACATTGGATTCTTGTTTCATTATACATGCTAAAGCTATTTTTGGTCATCTGCATATTTACGGGACTGCCTCTCCTGGTCTGCCCTGCAGAGGACCTTAAGGTCCATGAATAACCATAGTTTAGAGGTCCCGGGCCCTAAGGAAGTCAGACTATCTTCCACCAGGGCCAGGGCCTTCTCAGTGCAAGCAAGGCAGCAAGGAGGGAAGAGAAGATAGCAGAAGCTCCTCCCATGAGCAGCAGTGTTTTCCCCAAATACGTGAAGGGGCATATGGTCTTGTTATACGGTGTTTTCCTGTCATGGGCTGGGTGGAGGATGGTAAGACTTTGGGATTTGAACACAGCTCCTGAAAGAAGGAAATGGGCATTCCAATCCTAGAATTGGAAGGGTCCTGGGTCATCTAGTCCAACCCCCCTGCAATGCAGGAATAGAAGGCCACCCAACCTCGGCAAGGAAGGAGAGTCCACCACCTTCTGTGACCAGACATTTGTTCACAACCGTTGTTGCGATTATTGTGTGTTTGTTACACTTGGCATTGAAGGCATGGGACATATTTGCGCTCTGATCTTCCAGGGTGGGGTCAGTCCTCACAGGGGGCTGCTTTCGTGGGGAGGTCCTGGGGCTCTCACTTTCCTCACCCATGTCGCCCCAGCCACTGATATAGCAATGAGTGAGCATCGAAAGTACCACGCTGTCGTCAGGCAAACAGGCCGGCTGGACGTAGTCGCTGCAGCGGACCGGCTCCACCAGCTCCACCACGGAGAGGCTGTAGCGAGGTGACTCGTCGTCCTCATAGAGTTTGTAGTCCACCACCCTCTTTATCCGGCGCTGCTGGGCATCGGGACCAGGCTGTGAGAGCGTGGTGATGCCAACCACCACCTTAAAGACTTTTCTCAATCTGGAAGGGAAGAATAGGTTCATTGCTGGTGGGACAAGGTTCTTGGAGCGCACAAAGGTTACCCTAAGAAGTCTGGATGCTCCCGTGAAAGGCCTAGAGCTCAGCTGATGGAGGAATAAGATGGAGAGGCAAGTCAGAGCCAAGGAGTTTGGTCCAGCTGTCTGGCCAGGGACCCTTTTTCACATCTTTTGTGACCCAGGTGGGAAGGGGCATCGGATTAAAGGGGCTAGAAAGGGGAAAGGGAGGGGTTTGTAAAAGGGTAGAAGGAACCAGCTCATTGTCTGGCAAGGTCATCTCCTGGGTCACTCTAAGGGCTGCATAAATGCCATACATTTAAAGCACATGATGGCTCGGCTCTGCCTCCACGGTTGGAGGCTGCAATCCTTCTGAAAACCATTTGCTGGAAGCTGCAGGAGGAGAGAGGACTCTTCCTGGTCGGACTGCACTTTCAGCAGCCCTAAGGACTAGATGCTTGCTTTCAGAATGTCAAAACTGAGACAGATCCCCCAAGGACTGATCTAGCAGTGGCTTTCACCCATCACAACTAAAGAGACCTTCATGCTCCATGTTGGGCAGAGGCAGAAGATGGGACTCTGCTTCCATGAGATGCCCCCAGGCCGCCTGCTTTGTAGACCCTGCCATGTTCTCCTACCCAAGGAGCAGCTGCTCCTTTGGCTTACGTCTTGATCTTCAAGCAGTGGGCTGCACTGAGGACCCAGCGAGAGCTGATGAGCGAACCTCCGCAGAAATGGACCCAGTGCCCAGCTTGGCTTGGGTACTGGAAGCTGACTTGCCAGGGCCATGTTCCTGGCAGGACGTCAGTGCCACTCATGGCCTTCCTCAAGTACTGACTGACCGCCAGCGGACGTCTTCCACAGGCTCCCCTGGAAAGGAACATTTCCATTAGTTTTCAGCCGCACATGTATTGCTGCCTCTGTAGAACCAAAAGGAGTTTGGAGGCTCCATCCCTCAAGGAATTTACTTCCTTTCTTATGCTTTTCACACTATGTGCTGCCTGCTTGTTTTGATGCCCAATAGATAGTTGCTGAGGGTCCTGTGTGTTGTATTCTTTTAAAATGCAATGCCAACAAACTGTGGTGCTTAGCGCCACATGGAAGACAGAGCAAGCTTATTTTCTGTTGCTCCAAAGGGGAGGATCCGAACCAATGGATTCAAACTGCAAGAAAGACGATTCTGACTATACACTAGGAAGAGCTTTCTTGAGAGCTGCTCAAGAGTAGACCTGATAAGCTCAGAAGGTGGTGGACGCTCCTTCCTTTGTAAACAGAGGTCAGATAGCCTCTGCCCAGAATTCTTTAGCTGTGATTCCTACATTGCAAGGGCTTGGATTAGATCAGTGGCATAGCATGGGTTTCCATCACCCGGGGCCACACAGAGGGGGTGGGGCGGGCAGGAAACAGACAGAGTGCACATGTGCATACAACTGTAAGGCGTGTCACCCAGGAGATCACAGCTGCAGAGATAAGAAGAGTCATTCTGGAGAGATCGCTTCCTGCTTCACATGGAGAAGCCGTTTTCAGCTGAGCCCAGTGACAAAAGCACACAGCTGTACTGAAGCATCACCGAGTGTTGAAATGTTGTGCCCTTAACAAATTTTGCATCCAGGGCAGCTGCCCCTGTGCCTGCCCCCCCATGCTACGCCATTTGGGGTCCTTTCCAACTCCACAGTTTTATGATTGTATAATATACCTGTTTAGTCTAGAATAAACCTGTGGGAGATTTCACTTTGCCTAGTGACCTGGGAAACTCACAGTTGATCTAAATGCCAGGGATCTGCAAACGTTTCTGTCAAAGGCAAAAGATGCCAAGCACCTGTGCCCTCTCCAAGAACAGGGTTTGAATTTCCTTAGTAGATGTCAGCACACTGAGTGGACCGCATGGGATATAGATTGGGGAGGAAAAGGCCACTTGGGCTCAGTTGTGCCTCCACTGCCATGGAGGCCACATCCAGAGGGAGATGCCTCTGTGCTACCTCCTTGCTACATTGGTCCATTTTGGCACTTACTTGCAGGTAGGGTCTCCGGCATGGGTGGGCCGGAAATCAGCGAGGGCCAGAATGAGGAGAAGCCACCTGCTCATCCTTCTGCCAGCTCCGGGCGCTGATTCCTCCACCATGTTTTCCTGGAATCCATGACGTCACAAACCAGGTGTGCCCAGGGTTCTGACATCACACAGCTGGCTTTGGCAAAGGTGCAAGAACAGAAGAAGCCGGTGTGAAACTCAGCACTTGGCGAGCAGGAAGAGAAAGGGAAGGAAACGGCAATGGACAGCTGGAATCAAAGAATTGTCAAGCCAGAAGGGACCCGAAGGACCATCTAGTCCAACCCCTTGCAATACAGGGTTAGGGAAGAGAGAGGATGATTTGTGGCATCAGGGAAACCTGGGCAGAAAGCCGAGAACTACCTGGAAGTCACGAGGAGGACTTCATCTAAGTTGTGTGTATTTGTGCATGGAGGCAATTTGTGTATGGAGGCAGGGAGCATGGCTTAGCAGCATTTATTTTACTAAAACATTTTTACACCACCCTCCCTTAGAAATCCCAAGGTCGTTAACAAAATATCACAATGGCGTCAATGCAACAATCCCAGAAAAATTCAAAATATCCATAGCAGAAGGCAGCTGTCTACAGAGCCTGCAAACTCAATGGCCAATTGTGGAGAGAGGAAGTTAAGATGGGTTTGGACATTAGTTCAGGGGTCGGTGAGTGGGGAACCTTCTTTGTCCGGAGTGACCACATTCCCTTCCAAATAATCTTGCCCATGTTGGGCGGGGCCAGGGCAAAAGTTGGTGGCGCAACAATTCTAAAGCTTGCCTTGGATTCTACACCCCAACCCTCTCTACCGCTCAAGTGAGGGGCATTATCAGAGTCCAAGGATACCTTCCATCCAGGTGAAAGCACCGAGGTTGTTGGGAAGCAGGGCTGACGTGGGGCATGGTCTATGGAGACCGGGTGTGGCTGGGAGCAAGTGGGGGCCAGTGAGTAAGGCTTGGAGCACCCCATTTGGCCCCCTGCCTGAGATTTCCCACTCCTGCTTTAGTTACAGCAGCGTTGGCTAATCTGGCTCTCTCCGGTTGCTTTGGGTTGCTGCTCCCATCAGCGTCAATTGACACAGCCTTGCCAGCTGAGACTCATGGGATTTGTAGTCCTAAGCTGCTGGAGAGCCCGAGGCTGGTCAAGCCTAAGTACAAGCATGCGAGTTTTCTTTATGTTGTTGGTTGCGAGTTGTTTCATTGCCTCTTCACCCCAACATTCTGACCCTGTTGTCCTTAGAATAAGTCTCTGGGCTCGTCCATGCTTCTTCCACTTGCTAGAAAGCACAGGCTTGGGCAGTTTTCCAACTTGTCCAATGTTTTCCAGGCACAGGTCCAAGTAGCTTTGCCTTTGTCCCACCGCTTTCTCCCAGAAAACCTACTCTTTAGTGCTAAATCTGCAGAAACCCAACTGCCGTTTGCTGTGGTTGAGCAAGTTTTCCCATCAGAAAGTGGCAGGGAAGTGGAAATGCGCATGAGCCCCCAGTCATGTTTTTGGAGACAAAAAAAGTCCAGGAATGCAGGATTTTCTAGCCAGAATGGATGTTGTTAAGGTTAAAATGCCATCTCCCCTCCCTAAGGTAATATTTAGAAAATGATATTGGTTGGTAGCAGTGCCATCTGTTTGTCTGAAAAGGTTTAGGGACACCCCCTCTCCAAACCCTAGGAATGAACAAAGTCTAAGATTTTGATTAACTGGGATATGGATTAAAGCACAAGCTGCACCAAATTGGGAGGGGTGGCTAACACCCCAGAGGACAGGATCACACTTCAAAACAACCTTGACAGATTAGAGAACTGGGCCAAAACAAACAAGATGAATTTTAACAGGGAGAAATGTAAAGTATTGCACTTGGGCAAAAAAAATGAGAGGCACAAATACAAGATGGGGGACACCTGGCTTGAGAGCAGTACATGTGAAAAGGATCTAGGAGTCTTGGTTGACCACAAACTTGACATGAGCCAACAGTGTGACGCAGCAGCTAAAAAAGCCAATGCAATTCTGGGCTGCATCAATAGGAGTATAGCATCTAGATCAAGGGAAGTAATAGTGCCACTGTATTCTGCTCTGGTCAGACCTCACCTGGAGTACTGTGTCCAGTTCTGGGCACCACAGTTCAAGAAGGACATTGACAAACTGGAACGTGTCCAGAGGAGGGCAACCAAAATGGTCAAAGGCCTGGAAACGATGCCTTATGAGGAACGGTTAAGAGAGCTGGGCATGTTTAGCCTGGAGAAGAGGAGGTTAAGGGGTGATATGATAGCCATGTTCAAATATATAAAAGGATGTCACATAGAGGAGGGAGAAAGGTTGTTTTCTGCTGCTCCAGAGAAGCGGACACGGAGCAATGGATCCAAACTACAAGAAAGAAGATTCCACCTAAACATTAGGAAGAACTTCCTGACATTAAGAGCTGTTCGACAGTGGAATTTGCTGCCAAGGAGTGTGGTGGAGTCTCCTTCTTTGGAGGTCTTTAAGCAGAGGCTTGACAACCATATGTCAGGAGTGCTCTGATGGTGTTTCCTGCTTGGCAGGGGGTTGGACTCGATGGCCCTTGTGGTCTCTTCCAACTCTATGATTCTATGATTCTATGATTCTATGATTCTTTTAATACTCTTGGATGCAGTTCATCTGGCCCTGGAGACTTGAATACATCTAAACTAGCCAAGTATTCTTGTACTATCTCCTTAGTTATTCTGGGCTGTGTTTTGATGGAGAATGCAATCAAAGAGGAGATATTGTAGACTGGCTGCATATGTCTTCGAAACACAGCAAAGAGCTAACATTTATAGATACACTAAATGACTGTCCTAGTTCAGTTAGTAATAGAATTGACCAGAAGAACATAAACTCTGGGTTTTATCTCAAGTGACAGCCAGGATCTGGTTAGATGAAAGTGTTGCTGAACTACTTGGGAAGAGTGACCACAGTGCTGTCAAATTCAATTTATATATGTAATGGACAATTGCCAAGTAAATTCATTGTAGTCACCTTTGACTTCAAAGAAAGGGACTTCCCAAAAATGAGGGTTCTGGTAGAAAGGAAGGTGAAAGGCAAAAACCATGCAGAACACTTAGGGGTTATTCAAAACCACAATAAGAGGATCTCAACAATAATGTATATTGCACTTGACGAAAAAATACCACCCGGGCCAAGAGGATGCCAGCATGGCTAAAGAGCAGAGTCCAAGAATCAGGGACAAGGCAGAGGGCCTTCTCAGTGGTGGCACCCTCCCTATGGAACACCCTCTCTTCAGATGTCAAGGAGATAAAGAACTATACAGCTTTTAGAACACATCTGAAGGCAGCCCTGTATTGGGAAGCTTTTAATGTTTGCTGCTTTATTATGTTTTATATATTCTGTAAGTTGCCCAGAATGGCTTGGGACACCCAGCCAGATGGGTGGGGTATATATAATAAAATTATTATTGTTGTTACTATTATTATCCTCGTTTTGGCATCTTGCCCTGGTGCTTCTGTTAATATTAATAACATTTGTCTGTCTCAAAAAAAGAGAGGAGGAGGAGCATAAAGCAGCGATGATGTCAGGCTGCCCACATGCTCTCTGGACAGAACCTGGATTCATGTGTTTTATGATGTCATGAATTCTAAGGAAAGGTGGTGTGGTGGATCTTGTAGCCTTGGGAGCTGCCCAAAGGATGAGATGGTTGGTCCTCTCTGTTCTGGTCCTTGCTGCATTCCAGCCCACCCATAACGCAACCGTCAGCAATTGCGAGTAAGAGGCCATTGGGTTGATGGGTGGCATTTTGTAAGGAAAGACAAAATAGGGAAGAAGTTTTTTTCCTGGAAAAAGACCCCAGGTGGTCTTCTGTCTGCCTGTCCATCTACCAGGGTTGCTCTCCTTCCATTTTGCCTTGAGGGTCTCATGAAATTTAGTGGCATTTCAGCCAACCCTCTGAAGTAGACCGATTGAAAGCAATGAACACAAACAAGTTAGGTCCATTACTTTTGGTGGATGTACTCTGAGACAAGTCTTGTTGATTACCACCTATAGCCATGGCATCCAAACAGATCTCCCAAGGTTACTATCATGAATTACATAAAACTGACAAGGCTGGATTTTTTTAAAATAATAATAATAATAATAGTAGAATTTTTTTCTTCCAAAAATAAAATTTGTGGAACTATATAAAAGACCTGCAAAATACCAGATGATATATGAGGAGCCCGTGTCAGTAAAAAAGGTAAAATGTGCGATCACAATATTCAAGAGCTGCACAATCCACCCACGTCATGCACATGATCTGTTGACGCTCTCTATCTTTTTCAGTGGCATCTGCGGAAGACGACCCATGGCAAGCAGCCATAAGTTGATGCGTATTATGGGCGGCAGCGATGTTCTTCCAGGGACCTGGCCCTGGATGGTCAGCATCCAGACAAAAGTACGAGGGAATGTCTACTTTCCTAGCTGTGGAGGTTCGCTCATTGGCCCCCAATGGGTCCTCAGCGCAGTCCACTGCTTCCCAAAACCAAAGTAAGCAAGAAGGGGACATCTGCTTAGCAGAAGGTCGTTCCTGGGGAGGGTTGTGGAATCTGCAAGCCCAGCACCCTGGGGGCATCTCAAGGAAGCAGAGTCCCTTCTTCTGCCTTCCAGGTGATACTTGGAGGAACTGCAGTTCACCTGAACACAGAGCCGTCCTCTTGGGATGGTGGAGTCTACAACCCAGGAACTGCCCTACCTGATCAGAACTAAGGTCCAGCTAGTCCAGCATCCCATTGGGAACCTCAGAGGGCTGGGTACTCAGAGGCGGAGCAAGGTGGGTGCGGTGGGTGCGGCTGGCATTCAGTGTCATCCCTGAGGGTGCGTGACATCACCACGCCGCCGCCCTGGGACACTCGTGGTGGGCAGTGCACCCCCAGGACGCACACCCCGCAGGATGCTCACTTCACCCCCCTGGGATGCCATCCCGCCCCCGTGGGTGGCTAGCCCCTCCCCCTGGGTGCACTCCGCTCTGGGTGCCAGAGCAGCTAGCTGCATCACTGTGAGCACTTGGGCCGATCCACCCCCTTTTGGTTCATAGGAATATAGGGCTCATCCACAATTCCATTTGTCCTGAGACCTGTAGGCAGAGATCCGAGAGGCTTCTTCTTTCTCCCACTGCTTTCCCCAGGAAAACACACTGTTCATCGCTGAATCAGAACAAAGGTCAATCGAGTTTTCTATGAATTCATGTTTGCTCCAATTTAGATGTAAACAGCAGGTTTTCCCAGGGAAAGCGGCCAGGCACAGGAACGAGGACCCAGGACGTGGGCCAGCCCCCTTGTGCTAAAATTGTGCTTTTAATGGGGATGATATTTTAACTTGGGTGGGTGTTGTTTATTGTTCTTAAGTGTTCTGTGTTAATTGGTATTTTGTATTTGTCTTTTTTGTTTTTGTTTTATAAAGCTGATTATTATTCTACAGTTTTTTTGTGGGAACGGAGTTATTGTTTTGTTATTTTTTTGTTTTGACTATTTACTTGTGTTTTTACCTTGGATTTTTATCCTGTGAACTGCCCTGGGATCTTGTGATGAAGGCAATATACAAATGAAATCAAGTCAAATCAAATAAATAATAAAACCTCTCAGGCTTCAACCACGTCGCCTCTTACCCACATTTTCTCCAAACTAAAAAGTCCCAAGCCTTTCCTCATAGGCGAGTCTCTCCACACCCCTGATAATTTTGGTGGCCCTTTTCTGAACCTTTTCCAGCTCTGCAATATGCTTTTGGAGGTGAGGCCAGCTTCACTGGATATCCAGGTGTTCCAGCCTCATGAGAGAGGGAGGGCGGATTTTTTCTCCATCCTTTCTCTGACATTCAGGGAATCCAAGAACAGCCTTCCAGAGGCGAAGCAACCTGCTCCGGTACCCAGAGCAGCATGTGTCCCAGGGGACGTGATGTGCTGCACATGGGGGGCATGGCGTGCATCCTGGGGGTGTGGAACTCCACCCAGGGGCGTGGCATGCCACCTAGGGGTGTGGTGCACCATCCATGGGGGGCGTGGCACATGTCCCAGGGGCATGGTGCATGTCCCGGGTGGTGCCACCAATCGGGGGTTGGCATTTAGTCACCCTCCGTTTGGAATGGCACCCGGGGCGTGCCACCCCCCCAAACCTCAGAACTCCCCTATAGCCTCCCACAAGCCATATATCCCTGTTCTTGGTCCCACCTGCAGAGACCAGTACAAGCTTGTTCTTGGCTCCAACCGGATCAAGAAGCTGGGCCCAGAGGCTGAGCAGCGCTTCATTAAGAGGCTGGTGAAACATGAGAAGTACGACAACCAGCTGAATCAAGGAGAGGTGGTGTTCGCAGACATCGCCTTGCTGGAGATGGACGAGCCCGTCAACTGCAGCGACTACATCCAGCCAGCCTGCCTGCCTGACGAAAGAATGGAGGTTTTGACGCTCGGCCATTGCTACGTCAGCGGCTGGGGCGGCCTGCTGCCAAAAGGTGAGAGCAACCTTGTGAAAAGCAGGAGGACTGTTTGAAATAAATTCATCGTCTGTATCTTCACTGCCAGCCGGCATTTTCCAGGGTGGTTTAGGACTTGTCTGCACTTCCGCTTATCCTGCTGTTTCCCCCCAGGGAAAACCTGCAATCGAGTTCTCTGCAGATTGTTGTTTGCTCCTATTCAGCAGTCAAGAGTGAGTTTTCCTGGGGAAAGTAACAGGGCAAGCAGAAAACCACTCAGACACATGCCAAGGGGGCACAAACCTCTTGGACTCATGCTTTCTAGGCAGGGGACGAGCGGAAGTGTGGACAAGCCCTTCCAGTGGGAGGAAAGTTAATAAATAAAATGGAAATGACCGTGGCAAATAATATACCTAGTTCTGAATGAATAAACGCTTCTGGTTGGGCTGCACAAGGTTCCTTCTTTTGCAGGAGAGGTTTTCTTTCGGGGTGTTCCATCCCTGTTTCACATCCCCTCTCTCTTGCATGGATGAGTTTCCCCCCATTCTTGCCTGTAATTATTCTGCTTTAATAATATACTGGGCTCAGGATATATAATAATAATAATAATAATAATAATAATAATAATAATAATAATAATAATTTGCACCCCACCCAACTGGCTGGGCTTCCCCAGCCACTCTGGGTGGCTTCCAACAGATTAAAAAACGTTAAAACACCAGTCATTAAAAAAGTTAACTGAACAGGGCTGCCCTCAGGTGTCTTCTAAAAGTCAGATAGTTGTTTATTCCTTTGACATCTGGTGGGAGGGCATTCCACAGGGCGGGCGCCGCCACCACCGAGAAGGCCCTCTGCCTGGTTCCCTGTAACCTCACTTCTGCCAGAAGGCCCTTGGAGCTGGACCTCAGTGTCCAGGCTAAACGATGGGGGTGGAGACACTCCTTCAGGTATACTGGACTGAGGCCGTTTAGGGCTTTAAAGGTCAACACCAACACCAACTATTTATGAAATCAAAACATGGTTAGCAGGGATTTTTTCAGCCAGAACTCACTGAAACTCCATTCCAGCACCTCCCAGGTGGGTGCCATTGCCATTATAAGAGACCAGGGAAGGTGTTTGTGGTGAGTCCTGGCACCTCGTTTTTAGAAAAATAGCACTGCTGGTCCACTGACTGAGAGCAGCTAGCCGTTAGGCAGGTCTTAAGGCTTGTCCACACGTCTGCTTTCTGGGAATGGCTCTGAGGGGTTTCCCCCTTTCCTCTCTCCTTTCCCTGCCCCAGTTAGGATTCATGGGCAGGGCACCCCCTGGTCAGGCGTCCAGCTGTCTATCTCCATTCCCACCCTGCTGCTTTCTGCTCACAGATTCCACCCCTCCTGACATCATGCAAGAAGGGGCGACGAGTCTCTACAGTAGAATCCAATGTGGGATGCGGTGGGGCAGGATGATTCCTACACAGAACGTCTGTGCCGGACACGAAGAAGGAACCATTTCAATCTGCAGGGTAGGGTGAACCATGGTTAGGAGCCAAGGTCAGGATTTTGTGCTCACCTGATGAAGGGTATCACTCTATGGCTCCACATTAGAGCTCATTTGTGGCCAACCAATGCTCCAAGTTTCAACGCTTGGGAAGCTGAGCTGAGGCTGCTCTCCGAGGCTGTCTACACACCACACGGTCAATGCACATTCAAAGTGCAGGACTCCCGCTGCCCCCCCCCCCCCGCCACCGGAAAAAAAAAAAAGAATATTGAGGAACTGCAATTTGGGTGCCTGGAATCAGATATCCATGAGGAGTAAACTACAGTTCCCACGATTCTTGTGGGGGAGGGAGTCACACACTTTAAATGTAGGATGTTGGTATATGCTTCAATCCGTTTTCAGTTTGTAGCTGGTTTTATCTTCTGAATGTTTTCAAGAGTTGGTTTTACTCGTTATTGTTTTGTTCTCCTCGTGAACCGCCTTGAGGTTGCTGTTGTACAATCAAGCAGGGTATACGTTTAGAATTGTAGAGTTGGAAGGTACCTCGGGGCGGTCATCTAGTCCAACCCCTGCAAGGCTGGAATTAGATGCAATTAATAATAATAATAATAATAATAATAATAATAATAATAATTTATTCCCCAGGGCGGTTAACACCAGTAAAATTACAATGGAAACATAATAGGGGGGAAAACAAAACAACAACCCAATTTAAAATACAGGTTAAAATGCAATTTAAAAAGCAGCCTCATTTTAAAAGTAGCCCATAAATCAAAACCGTAAGGGGAGGGAAGACATAAGGGTCAGACTGAGTCCAAACCAAAGGCCAGGCAGAACAGCTCTGTCTTGCAGGAAAGATGTCAAGTCCCGCAGGGCCCAGGTCTCTTGTGGCAGAGCGTTCCACCAAGTTGGGGCCAGTACTGAAAAGGCCCTGGCCCTAGTTGAGAGCAATCTAACCACCTTACAACTTGGGACCTCCAAGGTGTTGTCATTTGTGGACCTTAAAGTCCTCCGTGGGGCATACCAGGAGAGGTGGTTCCGTAGGTGCGTGGGTCCTAGGCCACAAAGGGCTTTAAAGGTCAAAACCAGAACCTTAAACTTGACCCTGTACTCCACGGGGAATAAGTGAAATTGATGTGCTGTGCTGACCCTGACAGGATGGCTGAGCCTTGTATCCTTACCCCATTTGCCTCTGCCTTGATCTCCACAGCATCATGCCTGCACCTCATTCCACCACCTTCTTTCCCCCCTCCCAGGGTGACAGCGGAGGCCCCCTGATGTGCAGGGAAGAGAGGTCTGAGCGCTACTGGGTGATTGGAGTCGCCAGTTTCGGACCGGTGTACTGCGGCACAGCGAAGGTGCCAAGCGTCTTCATTTCCACGCAGTACTATCTGGACTGGATCCAAAGGACCTCTAAGCTGCAGCTCTCAGTTCCCACACACACCCCGCTGCTGGCGCAGACCCAGGCCACAACAACGCGCAAGCCCAGGACTTTACCTACAGCGGCCAGGCCAAGACCCCACAGGCCTCCCTGGCTGAGGCCCCCACAGTGGGGTGTGAGGCCTCCTCCCCAGGTGCAGACCACAAGGTCCTCCTTCCCTCCCTGGATGAGGGAGAACTATTTTTGGGGTAACCGGAGGCCTGGCCGCAGGACTAGGTACAGACCGCAGCAGCCCGGGCCCCGGATGGCACCTCGAAGTCAGTTCGCAGATCCACCAGGGTACTACCCTGGCTCCGAAGACTACTACGATCTACTTGTGCCCTCTGGAGAGCAGGATTGAGAGGGGCAGCTGGGGCAGGGGGCAGGCATTATGAAGCAGAGGGGCCAGGCTAGAGGCCACCATGATAAGCATAGGATATTCTATAGAATAATAAAATGAAGATGGTTTGAGCAAGCTGCTTGGGATTTGGCAATGGGTCTTTGTGTCTTTCGTGCCATCATCTCACCAAATCTCAGAGAGATGTGTTGGGAAATGGCCAAATCCAGAGCCATATTCTCCTACTTATGTTTATAATTCCTCCAGATCTTTCTTTCCATTAAATGGAAGTGGTAGAAAAAGAAAAAGAAAACAAGAAAGAAGGGAAGGGAAGGATGAAGGATATTCCACGTTTAAGAATTCCACAATGTATTTTACAACAAATTAGAAACACTTCATATTTCACATTTTACAGTTTATACTCCAAAAATTGCAGTTAATTTATTACTGCAAAAGTTTGCAATGTGGGATGCTCACCCAAAGGAAACATGGCTCAGCAAATAACCTGCTGTAAAACCATTAGGACACTTTCCAGTCTCCCAGGCCTAATCAATCACCTACTCCTTTAAGATAGGACTACAGCTTATTTTACCACTGTTAGTAGGCAAATATAAACGTCCCCTGCATACCAGTAAAACTGCTGCCAGCTCCCAGCCCCTCTAGGTTCTCCATACCTCCCAATGCTGCATCTGCACCAACCGCTGACAACCATCTCCGGAATCAAGCCTCTTCCAGCTTCTCGGCACTGCAAGGCTGTTCCACAATAGCTACCCAACTCGTAAATCACCACGGCCGGCATCCACTCCAGCTGCTTCACCGCCGCTGCCCAGGCACGGAGACTCTCCAGGTCCTCCTCACCCTCCAGCATTTTGGTGCAGCTACTCCTTTGCTCATTCACAGCAAACACTCTGGCACTGCACAACCAGATCTCCTCAGCACTCTGCTCAGCCTCAGGAACCCATCAGCACATCAAAAGAACTTTCTGGGCCCATAACCTGTCAATAAATTCTACTCAATATTGATCCAGAGCAGAATTCTGACCTATAGTTAGCAGAGTAAAAACTTAAACACTTTGCAGGATTCCAAAAAAATAGACCAGAGGCAATTAATATTTCATCCAGCAGAGCTTTACTGCTACGGAAAGCAAATGAGCATCATGGTCACAAATCCAATACATTCACTGTCCATAAGAAATCCAGTTGCTGTAGACTTAACTTATAATAACTTATAAGTCCAAACCTTAACACTGTATACAGAACACCACACTAGAAGGAAGAGAGACAGAAAGAGAAAGTGAAACCTAGGCTCCTTCTGTCCTTCCTCTTATAGTCAGCATGACCTTGAAGAAGAGATAAAAAACCTGTTTAAGCCAGCTGTACTCAACTTTTATGAAGGAATAACCCAAACATCATGAATCTTCTGAAGCTACCAAAACCCTCTTGAATTAAGTAGAATAGGAAAGATCTCTACACATCAGATCAATACTTTCTGCACTAAGAAATGCAAACTGACACCCCACCCCCAAATCCTAGGAATGAATAAAGGCTGGGATTTTGATTAGTTGGGATATGGGTTAAAGGGACAATCTGCAGAGCTGTGCCAGACAGGAAATTTCTGGGCTGGTTTATGCAAACCAGCCTGACTGACTTAGGGAACAGCAAACCTGTTAACATGACAAAAAGTGTCAATAGGCCATTGGAGAGAATCCTTTCACTTGGGGAGAGAGACCTGACCAAGGTGATGGTGTGTGTTTGAGGGGACAGGAAAAGGAAGATATTTGAGCAAGGTCTGTTGGGAAAGAGAAGAAGGGAGAAGAGCTGAGATCCATCTTGGGCAGGCTGGCAGACGGTTGCCTACGCTGCTGCCTCTGGAAATGTGTATGCCGTAAGATCTGGACTCCCTCCATGTAGACTAGAGGTGTGACCAGGTAAATAAATCATATTTCTTAAAGCTGCAACAGTCTCCACCATGTCTTCAGTTCTCCAAAGGAGCACAGACACTGTGTGAGTGTCTGGGACCCCGTGGGCTCTTGCTATCGCTTGGCAGAGAGAGGTAGTGTCAGGCATGGAGAATCCTCTCCTTCCCCAGTTGCACCAAAAGCAAGAAGAACAAGCATGTTCGTATTTATGGTTTTTATTCAGTCATCTGGTAGCAAGACAAAGAATCCATGTCTCCATGCAAAGGAGACGTTGCCTACTCTGAGCCCCCCTCTTCCGTCCCCAACAACATCCTGAGTACCTACGGAAAGTCCCAGGTGTCACACTCCTCTGCAATCTCTGTTCTTGAATTCAGAGGGACTGACAGGACCTTGGGGAAGGAGGATCTCCCAGATTCTTCAAGTAGGTCTCTGCTTGCTGCTCCTTCCCTCCTCCTCCTCCTCTACAATCTTGTAACTAGGCAATTCTTCATTCAGCAGTAATTCGACCCTGTCCCCTTCTCATCTAGTGTCAGGAGCCCAGGCTGCAGTCTTTGTTTTTTTTTTTTTAATAAAAAAAGGCTGCAGTCTTGATAACACAGCACACAAGTCATAGTTAGCTTGAAGATTTATTGCAATACAAACAATTAGCCTTGGACGTCTAACCGAGCGTCCACCTCTTACAAGTCAGTTGACCCTTCTGAGGAGTGCTTCCTGGTTCTGCAGAATATCCTGAACCTATGACCCTTACATTTCTGGGTTTATTTCCTGTGTAATACCTTTCCCATACGTCTACTCTTTGGGCTCAGGGGATTTATTGCCACCTCTTCCAGTGAGGAAATGCTACCCCTCCTGCTTTCTGAAGCTGCCTGTGCTTCTTGAGCGAGCTGACTTCTCTCCCTCCCACTCTCTGCTAACGCCTTCTCTACATTCCATTCCATGTCAGGGGAAGGACGACTGCTCCCAGCTGTCTGACTGCTTCCTAACTCATGCTGTGTTTCTCTACTTGGGACAGTTGTGTTCATGACATCTAGAAACTGCTGGAGACAAAGGGTGAGGGTGAAGCTTCCCACTCCCCCTCCTCTTCCAAGTGGAGCCGAGCAGACTGAGGGGACACTCCCCAGCCTTCCTGTTTGGTCCAGTCCCTGACATCACACCCCTATCCAGAGCTTTCCTCCTCCCTTTCTTCCTCCTCCCCACCCCTTCAGTACTGGTCTGTTGGTGTGGCTCCTATGAAACTCCCTTTGTAATTCCAGGGCATGAACATGTTCTGCATATTCCCACGATCTTTCTTCAGGCCTATAGCCCTTCCATGCAATCAAGTATTGCAGTCTCTTTCGTGTCATGCGTGAGTCTAGAATCTGCTCTACTTCATACTCCTCCTCTCCATCTACCAGAACAGGAAGTGGGGGTGCTTGCCTGAGAGTTTGTTAGGTGTGTGCTAGCACTACTGGGGACAGCACGGATCTTTGGAATACAGTGTGTATCTTCATTGATACTGGCAATCTGAGTCTGAAAGTACACTTCAAATGGCCCCACCTGCTGAGGATCTAGTTTCCTGCATCTACCTCTCTAGGGCAAATCATGTGTAGACAGCCACACCTGATCCCCCACCTTTAACTCACTACCTGGTTGTCTATGGGCATCTGCTGCTATCTTATACAACTCCTTAGCATAGTCCAAGCATTTCCTTAGCAAACTTCAGATGGCTGTTAAGTCTTCTATGAAGTCCTCTGCTGCTGGTACTGACACGGTGTTGGTCTGTGATGGGAAAGTACGTGTATGGTATCTGTAACTGGCATAAAAGGGGGGTCTGCCGAGTTAACGCATGAAGTGCACTGTTGTACGCAAACACTGCCAAGGGCAATTTGGACACCCAATCATCTTGCTGGTAGTTCACATAACACCGGAGGTCCTGCTTAACATGGCGTTAGCCCTTTCCATTAGTCTCTGGGTGTCAGGCTGAGTGAGGTACACTTCTGCCTGGAGTAATGGCATGAGCTTCTTCCAGAACTGCAAGGTGAATTGGGTCCCCCAATCTGAAATCACTTTAAGGGGGAGCCCATGCGAATTAATTACATTTTCTACAAAGAGTTGTGCCATCTCTTGTGTGGTCAGCAGCCCCTTACAGGGCATGAAGTGAGCCATCTTTGTGAACAAGTCTACCCCCACCCAGATCACTGTCTTCTGCAGTGACTCTGGCAGATCAGTGATGTAGTCCATAGCTACAGCTTCCCATGGTCCTTGCGGTGTGGTTAGTGGTTGAAGCAATACTGCAGGTGCTTCCCTGGGTCTTTTTGCCCACTGACAAACCTCACAGGCTTGGACGCATTCCTTGACCTTCTCCCTCAATCTTGGCCACCAGAATTGCCTCGTCACGTGCTATAGCGTTTTGTGCTGCCCAAAGTGTCCCACTGTAGTGTTGTCATGGCACTGACGTAGGATCTTGGCTCAGAGTTCTCCTTCTGGAACATAGCGAGCTTCCCCTCTATACAGTAGCCAATCCTTTTCCATGAACCCCTCAGTGTCACCTGCATCTCCCCGCAGCACTACTAACTTGCCCTTCGCAAAAGCATCCTCCTGTGTCTTCAATTGGAATTTGGAAACTTCGACAACTGACTCAGCTGCTAGCTGTAACTGCTCTGATTTCAAGATGTGCTGATACACTGGAACTGGCTCATCATCCTGGTACTCCAGCTTCCTGGAAATAGCATCCACCCTTTGATTCTGACTGCCGGACACATACTGTACTCTAAAGTCGAAGCTGGCAAAGAACAGCCCCCAACAAACCTGCCATTGATTGAGACGTCTCATTGTCTGCCCTTACTCCAGATTTGGATGGCCAGTGCGCACCTCCACCTGGTGTTGTGCCCCCTCAAGGAAATGTCTCCACACTTCAAGGGCTTCACGGATAGTCAAAAGTTCCTTTTCCCAAATGGTGTAGTTCTACTCAGAAGAAGTCAGCTTCCTAGAGTGGAAGGCACAAGGGTTTGGTTGCCATCTTGGTCCTCTTGCAGCAGCACCCCCCCCACTGCTTTGTCAGAGGCATCTGTTTCCACGATCAGCAGCCAGTGAGGGGTAGCATGAACTAGGTACACCTCTGAGGAAAATATGGTTTTGAGCTGCTCAAACGTCTGTTGTGCCTCAGCTGTCCATGGAAGCACTTCTTGCACCTCAAGTAATCCGTGAGAGGTGCTGTGAGTCTTGCAGTAGTTGTTGGCGAACCTCAAGAATCTCTGAAGGTCTTTCTTCATCTTGGGTTCCTGCCTTGACACCACGCTTTGCACCTTAGCTGGATCAGTGTGTACCCCCTCTGCTGTGAGGCGGTAATGCAGAAAATCTACCATAGAGACGTGGAATTGGCATTTTTCTAACTTAGCATAAAGCCGCTGGAGGTGTTCTCTCAGCCTCTGCAGCACCTCTGCCACATGTCTCATGTGCTGTTCCTGGCTTTCAGAGAAGTTCAAAAGATCATCAAGGTAAACGACCATGAACTTATCCAGCAGGCCACTGAGGATGTGGTTGATGAAGGCTTGGAATGTTGCAGTCCCTAACTGAAGCCCAAAGGGCATGACCAGGTATTTGAAGCTGCCATACCTAGTGCAGAACATTGTTTTCCACTCATCTCCCTCCCTCACACAGATCAGGTTATAATAGTTGGTAGAGTATAATGATTAGGAACCATGAGGGCATTGGTCTTCCTATAGTCCATGCATAATCTAAGTTCTGTAGTGTCCTTCATCTTCATAAATAGCATTGGTGCCTTGGAAGGTCTGATGAAGCTCTTTACCAGATTCTTCTCTAAAAACTCACTCAAGGCTGCCATTTCTGTCTTGGACAGGCAGGCACCCATCTTTGGTAACAATATTTTGATATTTTTCTCAATATAGTGTAAGTTGTCTTGAGCACAAGATGTGGGTTGGAGCAGGTGAAGAAAGACAGAGCTTTGTGTCAGAAGGGTGCAGTAGGGCTTTTTAAAAAATGGCTCTGTTTTCTCACTCTAATTAAAGTGGCAATTACTAAGAAATATTGTGTAACATTGGGGGCAGGTTTTTATTTTCACAGGAACATAATGCATTTTATACATTTTGGAATTCTTAAATGTAGAATATCCTTCATCCTTCCCTTCCCTTCTTTCTTGTTTTCTTTTCCGTTTCCACCACTTCCATTTAATGGAAGAAAGATCTGAAGGAATTATGAACATAAGTAAGAGAATATGGCTCCGGATTTGGCCATTTCCCAACACATCTCTCTGAGATTTGGTGAGATGATGGTGTGAAAGACACAAAGACCCATTGCCAAATCCCAAGCAACTTGCTCAAACCATCTTCATTTTATTATTCTATAGAATATCCGATGCCTATCATGGTGAGCTCCAGCCTGCTCCTCTGCTTGATAATGCCTACCCCAGCTGCCCCTCTCAATCCTGCTCTCCTGAGGGCACAAGCAGATCGTAGTAGTCTTCGGAGCCAGGGTAGTACCCTGGTAGATCTGCGAACTGGCTTTGAGGTGCCATCTGGGGCCAGGGCTGCTGATATCTATACCCTGACCTGTGGTCAGGCCTTGGGCGCCTCCCATAGTTCTCCCTCATCCAGGGAGGGATGGAGGATGTTGTGGTCTTTACCCAGGGAGGAAGCCCCCCACTCCATAGTGGGGGCCTCACCCAGGGAGGCCTGTGCTTTTTTGGCTTGGCTGTGGTAGGTGAAGTCCTGGGTTTGCGCCTTGTTGTGGCCTGTGCCAGCAGTGGGGTGGGTCTGGGAGCTGAGAGCTGCAGCTTAGAGTTCCTTTCGATCCAGCCTAGAAAGTACTGTGTGGAGATGAAGACGCTTGGCACCTTCGCTGTGCCGCAGTACACCGGTCCGAAACTGGCAACTCCAATCACCCAGTAGCGCTCAGACCTCTCTTCCCTGCACATCAGGGGGCCTCCGCTGTCACCCTGGGAGGGAGGAAAGAAGGTGGTGGAATGAGGTGCAGGCATGATGCTGTGGAGACCGAGGCAGAGGCTACTGAAAAGAGGCAAATAGGGTAAGGATACAAGGCTCAACCATCCTGTCAGGAGGCAGCACAGTGCACTAATTTCATTTATTTATTTCATTCATTGCCACTGGGTGCCACCCCCTTCATCAAGTGAGCACAAAATCCTGCCTTTGGCTCCTGACCGTGGTTCACCTACCTTGCAGATTGCAATCTTTTCTTCTTCGTGTCCGGCACATATGTTCTGTGTAGGGATCTTCCTGCGCCACCAGTTCCCACATTTTTTTCTGCTAAAGATATTCATTGGCGCTTCTTGCATGATGTCAGGAGGAGTGAAATCTGTGAGCAGAAAGTAGCGGGGTGGGAATGGAGATGACCAGGGGGTGCCCTGCCCATGAATCCTAACTGGGGCAGGGGAAGGAGAGAGGAAAGGGGGAAAACCCTCAGAGCCATGCCTAGAAAGCAGACGTGTGGACAAGCCTTAAGACCTGCCTAACAGCTAGCTGCTCTCAGTCCGCGGACCAGCAGTGCTATTTTCCTAGAAACGAGGTGCCAGGACTCACCACAAACGCCTTCCTTGGTCTCTTATAATGGCAATGGCGCCCACCTGAGAGGTGCTGGAACAGAGTTCCAGTGAGTTATGGCTGCAAAAATCCCTGCTAACCATGCTTTTATTTCATAAATAGATATCCTGAGCCTTCAACCATGAAGATTCCAAAAGTGATAAATACAGCAAAAAACAACAACCCCGGTATATTTCTAAAGCAAAATAATTACCGGTACAGGCAAGAACGAGGAAAATCTCCTCCATGGAAAAGAAAGGGGAAGTGAAACAGGGATGGAACACCCCGAAAGAAAACCTCTCCTGCAAAGAAGGAACCTTGTGCAGCCCAACCAGAAGCATTTATTCATTCAGAGCTATAATTTTTGCCATGGTCACTTCCATTTTATTTACTAACTTTCCTCCCACTGGAAGGGCTTGTCCACACTTCCGCTCGTCCCCTGCCTAGAAAGCATGAGTCCAAGAGGTTTGTGCCCCCTTGGCATGAGTCCGAGTGGTTTTCTGCTTGCCCTGTTACTTTCCCCAGGGAAACCCACTCTTGACTGCTGAATAGGAGCAAACAACAATCTGTGGATAATTCGATTGCAGGTTTTCCCTGGGGGGAAACAGCAGGATAAGCGGAAGTGCAGACGAGCCCTAAACCACCCTGGAAAATGCCGGCTGGCAGTGAAGGTGCAGGCGATGACTTTCTTTCAAACACTTCAGGGGATCCAGTCCTCCTGCTTTTCACAAGGTTGCTCTCACTTTTTGGCAGCAGGCCGCCCCAGCCGCTGACGTAGCAATGGCCGAGCGTCAAAACCGGCAGGCTTTTGTCAGGCAGGCAGGCAGGCTGGATGTAGTTGCTGCAGTTGACGGGCTCGTCCATCTCCAACAAGGCAATGTCTCTATACACCACCTCTCCTTGCTTCAGCTTGTTGTCGTACCTCTCGTGTTTCACCAGCGTCCTGATGAAGCGCTGCTCAGTCTCAGGGCCCAGATTGGTGAGCCAGCTGGAGCCAAGAACAAGCTTGTACTGGTCTCTGCAGGTGGGACCAAGAACAGGGATATATGGCTTGTGGGAGGCTGCAGGAGCGTTCTGAGGTTGGGGGTGCCATTCCAAAGGGAGGGTGACAAAATGCCAACCCCCGATCAGTGGCACCCCTCGGGACATGCGCCACGCTTCCAGGACACGTGCCACGCCCCCATGGGTGGTGCACCACGCCCCTGGGTGGCATGCCACGCCCCTGGGGGAGTGCCACACTCCCAGGATGTGGGCCATGCCCCCCATGGGGAGCACGTCATGTCCCCTGGGATGCACACTGCTCTAGGTACCAGAGCAGGGTGGGAGGCTGTTCTTGGACTCCCTGAATATCAGAGAAAGGATGGAGAAAAAATCCTCCCTCCCTCTCTCACAAGGGTGGAACACCTGGATATCCAGTGAAGCTGACCTCACCTCCAAAATGATATTGCAGAGCTGGAGAAGGTTCAGAAAAGGGCCACCACAATTATCCTCCCCTAGGAGGAAAGGCTGCCACGCTTGGGACTTTTTAGTTTGGAGAAAGTGTGGGGAAGAGGTGACATGGCTGAGGTTGCTGGAACTATGCATGGTGCGGAGAAAGTTGAAAGAGAAAAGTTTTCCTCCCTCTCCTGAAACGCCAGAAGTTGTGGACACCCCATGGAGATTCAGGAGAGACGAAAGGACTTCCTGCATGCAACACATAGCTAAGATGGGGAACTTGCCCCCACGAGAGGCAGCAATGGGGCACCAGTCTACATGGCTTTAAAAGACGATTGGGCAAATTCTCGGATAGTTATGCTCTTCCGTCATAGTCAAAGGTAGCAATGCTCTCTGAAGGCTCCTGCCCACTTCTGTTTGTTCCGTTTGTTCCCTTTGATTCTATGATTCCCCGTGATTTCAAGACATGGGTCTGAGAGGGTTTTTTTATTTTTATTTGATTTGACTGTTTTTTATTTGATTTGATCACAAGATCTCAGGGTGGTTCACAGGATAAAAATCCAAGGTAAAAACACAATAGTCAAAACAAAAAAATAACGAAACAATGACTCCATTCCTACAAACATATTTTTTTAAAAAACTGTAGAATATTAATCAGCTTTATAAAACAAAAACAAAAAAGACAAATACAAATTGACATGTAACACTTAAGAACAATAAACAACACCCACCCGAGTTAGAACAACACCCCCATTAAAAGCACAATTTTAGCACAAGGGGGCTGGCCCACGTCCTGGGTCCTCGTTCCTGTGCCTGGCCATTTTCCCTGGGGAAACCTGCCGTTTACATCTAAATTGGAGCAAACATGAATCTGCAGAAAACCCGATTGGTGTTTCCTCTGATTCAGTGATGAACAGTGTGTTTTCTTGGGGAAAGCAGTGGGAGAAAGGATAAGCCTCTCAGATCTGTGCCTACAGGTCACAGGACAAATGGAATTGTGGCTGAGCCCTATATTCCTATGAACCAAAAGGGGGCGGATCGGCCTGAGTACCCACAGTGGCGGAGCGAGCTGCTCTGGCACCCGGAGCGGAGTGCACCCAGGGGGCGGGGCTAGCCACCCATGGGGGTGGGGCTGGCATCCCAGGGGGGTGAGGTGAGCGTCCTGTGGGGTGCACTGCCCACCACGAGCGTCCCAGGGCGGCGGCGTGGTGATGTCACGCACCCTCAGGGATGACACTGAGTGCCAGCCGCACCCACCGCACCCACCTTGCTCCGCCTCTGAGTACCCAGCCCTCTGAGGTTCCCAATGGGATGCTGGACTAGCTGGACCTTAGTTCTGATCAGGTAGGGCAGTTCCTGGGCTGTAGACTCCACCATCCCAAGAGGACGGCTTTGTGTTCAGGCGAACTGCAGTTCCTCCAAGTATCACCTGGAAGGCAGAAGAAGGGACTCTGCTTCCTTGAGATGCCCCCAGGGTGCTGGGCTTGCAGATTCCACAACCCTCCCCAGGAACGACCTTCTGCTAAGCAGACTTCCCCTTCTGCTTACTTTCCTTTTGGGAAGCAGTGACCTGCACTGAGGACCCATTGGGGGCTGATGAGCGAACCTCCACAGGAATGGATGTAGACTTTCCCTTGTCCTTTTGTCTGGATGCTGACCGTCCAGGGCCACGTGCCTGGAAGAACATCGCTGCCGCCCATAATATGCATCAACTTATGGCTGCTTGCCAAGGGTCGTCTTCCGCAAATGCCACTGAAAAAGATAGAGAGCATCAACAGATCATGCAAACTAAATATGACATAATAGGCATCACTGAAACCTGGTGGGATAAGTCCCACGATTGGAATGTAATAATGGGGGGATACAATCTATTTCAGAGAAACAGACCAGACAAGAAAGGAGGAGGAGTGGCGTTATATGTCAGGGATGTGTATACCTGTGAAGAGATCCAAGATTTAGAACCTCAAAGCCAAAGTGAAAGCATTTGGGTCAAAATTAAGGGAGAGAAGAATAACAGTGACCTCATTGTGGGAGTTTACTATAGATCCCCAAGGCAAACGGAGGACATAGATGATGCCTTCCTGGAACAGATAGCCAAGCATGCAAAAGGAAGGGAGATAGTAGTAATGGGGGACTTCAATTACCCGGATATTTGTTGGATGTCAAACTCAGCCAAGAGCATAAGATCAAACAGATTCCTCACTGGCCTTGCAGACAACTTCATTGTCCAGAAAGTGGGAGAAGCAACAAGAGGAACAGCCATTTTAGATCTGGTCCTAACCAATGTTGATGACCTGGTTAGTGGGGTAGAAGTGGAAGGATCATTAGGCGCGAGTGATCATGCTCTTCTGAAGTTTACTATACAGCGGAAAGGAGCAGCCAAGCATACTAGGACTCAATTTCTTGACTTTAAGAAAGGTGACTTCATAAAACTTAGGGAAGTGCTGGGTGAGATCCCATGGACAGTAATACTAAAAGGAAAGGGAGTTCATGATGGCTGGGAGTTTGTTAAGAGGGAGATAGTAAAAGCACAACTTCAGGCAATACCAATGAGACGGAAACATGGAAGGTGCCTAAAGAAGCCAGGGTGGCTATCTAAAGAATTTTTAACTGAGTTAAGATTAAAAAAGGATGTGTACAAAAAATGGAAAAGGGGGGAAACCACCAAAGAGGAATTCAAACAAATAGCCAGCAGGTGTAGACACAAAGTCAGAAAAGCTAAAGCACAGAATGAACTCAGGCTTGCTAGAGAGGTTAAAAGCAACAAAAAAGGCTTTTATGGGTATGTTGGTAGCAAAAGGAAGAACAAAGAAACAGTGGGGTCACTCAGAGGAGAAGATGGTGAAATGCAAACAGGGGACACAGAAAGGGCTGAACTCCTCAATGCCTTCTTTGCCTCAGTCTTCTCCGATAAAGAAAACAATGCCCGACCGGAAGAATTCGGAGCAAATGATTCAGCAAAGGAAACACAGCCCAGAATAACTAAGGAGATAGTACAAGAATACTTGGCTAGTTTAGATGTATTCAAGTCTCCAGGGCCAGATGAACTGCATCCAAGAGTATTAAAAGAACTGGCAGATGTGATCTCAGAACCACTGGCAGTCATCTTTGAGAATTCCTGGAGAACAAGCGAAGTCCCGGCAGACTGGAGGAGGGCAAATGTTGTCCCTATTTTCAAAAAGGGAAAAAGAGAGGACCCAAATAATTACCACCCAGTCAGTCTGACATCAATACCAGGGAAGATTCTGGAGCAGATCATTAAGGAAACAGTCTGTGAGCACCTAGAAAGGAATGCTGTGATCACCAATAGTCAGCATGGATTTCTGAAAAATAAGTCATGTCAGACTAACCTGATCTCGTTTTTTGACAGAATTACAAGCCTGGGAGATGAAGGGAACGCAGTGGATATAGCCTACCTTGATTTCAGCAAGGCATTTGACAAGGTGCCCCATGATATTCTTGTAAAGAAGCTGGTAAAATGCGGTCTTGACTATGCTACCACTCAGTGGATTTGTAACTGGCTGACTGACCGAACCCAAAGGGTGCTCATCAATGGTTCCTCTTCATCCTGGAGAAGAGTGACTAGTGGGGTGCCACAGGGTTCTGTCTTGGGCCCGGTCTTATTCAACATCTTTATCAATGACTTGGATGATGGACTCAAGGGCATCCTGATCAAATTTGCAGATGACACCAAACTGGGAGGGGTGGCTAACACCCCAGAGGACAGGATCACACTTCAAAACGACCTTGACAGATTACAGAACTGGGCAAAAACAAACAAGATGAATTTTAACAGGGAGAAATGTAAAGTATTGCACTTGAGCAAAAAAAATGAAAGGCACAAATACAAGATGGGTTGAGAGCAGTACATGTGAAAAGGATCTAGGAGTCTTGGTTGACCACAAACTTGACATGAGCCAACAGTGTGACGCGGCAGCTAAAAAAGCCAATGCAATTCTGGGCTGCATCAATAGGAGTATAGCATCTAGATCAAGGGAAGTAATAGTGCCACTGTATTCTGCTCTGGTCAGACCTCACCTGGAGTACTGTGTCCAGTTCTGGGCACCACAGTTCAAGAAGGACACTGACCAACTGGAACGTGTCCAGAGCAGGGCAACCAAAATGGTCAAAGGCCTGGAAACGGTGCCTTATGAGGAACGGCTAAGGGAGCTGGGCATGTTTAGCCTGGAGAAGAGGAGGTTAAGGGGTGATATGATAGCCATGTTCAAATATATAAAAGGATGTCACATAGAGGAGGGGAAAAGGTTGTTTTCTGCTGCTCCAGAGAAGCAGACATGGAGCAATGGATCCAAACTACAAGAAGATTCCACCTAAACATTAGGAAGAACTTCCTGACAGTAAGAGCTGTCCGACAGTGGAATTTGCTGCCAAGGAGTGTGGTGGAGTCTCCTTCTTTGGAGGTCTTTAAGCCGAGGCTTGACAACCATATGTCAGCAGTGCTCTGATGGTGTTTCCTGCTTGGCAGGGGGTTGGACTCGATGGCCCTTGTGGTCTCTTCCAACTCTATGATTCTATGATTCTATGTGCATGACGTGGGTGGATTGTGCAGCTGGCATAAGAGACTCGGACACGCTTGACTTCCATACCTCTCCCCAAAATGCTTTCTTGCAGCAGACAAGCATCTCTTTCTTGACCTCCTTGGCAGAGTGAGGTACAAAGCTGGAGACACCCAAGGGACCAGATCCCTGTGCTCCAGAGATCCCATTCACTGCCCATGAGCTAAGTGAACTTTGGACAACATGGTGCCCTCCAGGGCTGGCCACCTGCAAACACCCTTGCAGAAGACCAGGGCTGTTTATGTTAAGTAGAATTGCTTAATTCACACTGAGATGGAGAATGCTGAAAGGGTTTAACAGGAAGATTCCACTGAAGAGCAAGAAGCGCTATCCAAGCACCTCAATGGGTTGATAATTAACTGCTATTGATCTCTGCTAGCTAGTGCATGGGTGTTTAACCTTAGGTCACATGAGTAAGGTATTCAATGTGAAATCACCATCTTGGGGAGTTGGTCTTTGGTCCTTTGTTCCCAGTCAGAGTGGGAGAGACACAGTTTTGATTTCTGGAAGAAGTAAAGTTATTTCTTATAAGATGCTGAGCCTGTGCTGGACATGCACAAGAAATTGTAAATTTATTTAGATGCATTGCTGATGTTTCTGTCCTGTTTTGAATAAAGTTCTGCAAGTAAAGCGCTGAATCAAACATATGGGCCTGGACAATGTTTTATACCAAAAGTAGCCAGTTTTGTATGCATCCAGTTGCTTCAAGTGGCGCAACATAAATACCGTATGTGCAATAGTTTGTGTTTTAGGACCTTCCCCTTTGGACTGCTCTACAGTCCAATCTTTGATCAAGATTTTGGTTGCCTCCAACATGACATAACCTTGGGAGATCTCTCTGGATGCCGTGGCTATAGGTGGTAAACACCACAATTAATTCACCAAAATTAATGTGTTTGTTGCTTTCAGTGGGTCTACTCCAGAGGGTTGGATGAAATCTCAAATATCACAAGATCCTCAAGACAAAATGGAAGGAGAGCAACCCCGGTAGATGGACAGGCAGACAGAAGACCAATAAAAAAACTTCTTCCCTCTTTTGTCTTTCCTTACAAAATGCCACCTTTGGCCTCTTACTCGCAGTTGCTGACAGTGGCGTTATGAGTGGTCTGGAATGTAGCAAGGACCAGAACAGAGAGGACCAACCATCTCATCCTTTGGGCAGCTCCCAAGGCTACGGGGTCCACCACCACCACCTTGTCTTAGAATTCATGACATCATAAAACACATGAATCCAGGTTCTGTCCAGAGAGCATGTGGGCAGCCTGACATAATTGCTGCTTTATGCTCCTCCTTCTCTCTCTTTTTTAATTAATATTAACAGAAGCACCAGGGCAAGATGCCCAAATAAGGATGCACCAATTTTTAAATATTCCTTCTTTTCAGCTTGCACTTTTTTTGCCAAAGTTTGCATTCCTTTGTTTTCTCCTCAAGGAAGCCTTCCTGCCTGTAATAGCTTCCTAATAGCTTCCTAACAACAACAACAACTTTATTATTTATACCCCACCCATCTGGCTGGGTTTCCCCAGCAACTCTGGGCAACTTACAAAATATATAAAACATAATAAAGCAGCAAACATTAAAAGCTTCCCAATACAGGGCTGCCTTCAGATGTGTTCTAAAAGCTGTATAGTTCTTTATCTCCTTGACATATGAAGGGAGGGTGTTCCATAGGGAGGGTGCCACCACCGAGAAGGCCCTCTGCCTCGTTCCCTGATTCCTGGACTCTGCTCTTTAGCCATACTGGCATCCTCTTGGCCCGGGTGGTATTTTTTCCTCAAGTGCAATATACATTATAGTTGAGGTCCTCTTGTTGTGGTTTTGAAGAACCCCTAAGGGTTCTGCAGGGTTTTTGCCTTTCACCTTCCTTTCTACCAGATCCCTCATTTTTGGGAAGTCCCTTTCTTTGAAGTCAAAGGTGACTACAATGAACTTACTTTGCAATTGTCCAGTACATATATAAATTGAATTTGACAGCACTGTGGTCACTCTTCCCAATTAGTTCAGCAACACTTTCATCTCTAACCAGATCCTGGCTGTCACTTAAGGTAAAACCCAGAGTTTATGTTCTTCTGGTCAATTCCATTACTAATTGTTTTAGGACAGTCATTAAGTGTATCTATAAATGTTAGCTCTTTGCTGTGTTTAGAAGAAATATGCAGCCAGTCTAGAACATCTTCTCTTTGATTGCATTTTCCACCTCAAGATCACTGTATATACAGTATATACAGTATCTGAAAGACCTTTGTATCTTGAGGTTAGAAACGATGCTCAGAAACTGCCATTGAAATTCTACTTAGTATTCATCCAGAGCAGGGATGCGGGTAGCACTGTGGGTTAAACCACAGAGCCTAGGACTTGCCGATCAGAAGGTCAGTGGTTCGAATCCCCACAACGGGGTGAGCTCCCGTTGCTCAGTCCCTGTTCCTGCCAACCTAGCAATTTGAAAGCATGTCAAAGTGCAAGTAGATAAATAGGTACCGCTCCAGCGGGAAGGTAAACGGCGTTTCCGTGCGCTGCTCTGGTTCGCCAGAAGCGGCTTAGTCATGCTGGCCACATGACCTGGAAGCTCTACGCTGGCTCCCTTGGCCAATAAAGCGAGATGAGCACCGCAACCCCAGAGTCGGCCACGACTGGACCTAATGGTCAGGGGTCCCTTTACCTTTACCTTTAGGGATCCAGAGCAGATTCCAATGTATAGTTAGCAGAGTAACAACTTTAACATTTTGCAGGATTTATATATATACATACACACACACACACACACACACACACACACACACACACACATATATATATATATATTAAAGACCAGAGGCAATTGTATTTCACTCAGCAGAGCTTTACTGCTACTGAAGGCAAATGAGCATAATGTTCACAAATCCAATAGAATCAGGATTGCCACTGTCCATAAGAAATCCAGTTGCAGCAGACTTGACCTAAACTTATAATAACTTAAAATTCAAGGGCATGCAGTGCGTGCCTGCACCTCTTTCTTGTTGTTGCTAAAAAGTGTGGCACTTGCGGTAACAACTTCATGGTGAGTACCATGTCTAGGAAAAAAGCACTGATTGGAAGGGTCATTAAGTCCAAGCTCCTGCTGCCATCTCAACTAAAGCATCCAAGAGAGATGACAGAAAACCTCCAGCTCACCCATCTTGGCTCAGAAACTTCTCGTATTGCCATAGTGTTACCTGCCACCCCACGACCCTTGAACTCCCCATATACGACCCACTGCAACCGCGCCAACATATACATTAAATTCACACTAAAATGCTGTGTGTGTGTGTGTGTGTCCCCACCCGCCACGAATGAAGAATTCTCAAACTGAGATGGACATGTGGAGAAAGGAACAGATGAAGGTGATAGAGTACATGGAATTGGCAGAAATGACTGGCAGAATCCGAGATCAGGGAGAAGAGGCGGTGGAAGAAGAATGGAAAAAATTTAAAGACTACTTGCAGAAATACTGTAAAATCAATGAATGTTAAAGGGATGTTGGATTGAAAACAAGCGGTATTGGTAAAAAGATTAACAAGAATATGTAAATATGGTTTGACAATGGTGGAAAATATATATTTATAATAGGTTAAGATGCTGAGCAAGGACAAATGATAGAGGGTAAGGACTTGCTGAATTAAATATCTGAACTGGAATACAAAAAGGGAGGTGTGAGGAGGTCAGGAAACTAGTAAATGAAGTATAAGATATGAAATTATTGATTTCTTCTTTTCTTCTTGTTAACTGTTTTCTATTTTGTATTTTTCATGTGTTTTGTTTTTGTATTTTTGTAGTTCTTCTTTCTTTTATTAGGGTTATTCTTTGTTCTTATTTTTTAAGTTTAAATTTTGAAACTTTTTAATGTTTGAAAAATTTCAATAAATATTACTTAAAAAAAAAAAGGAATGTGAGACTGCAAAAATGAGGGAATGAAACGGACAGCTCCTCCCACTCATAATCCCATACCAAGCAATAGAATAAGCAGGGAGAGCAAGCTGAGAAAGCACCAATTTATTGCAGATGTGCCCTGCACATTACAGAACAGCTGCCGGGAGACAGCTGGAACCACAAGGTCTTCCCACAAAGGCTTTGGTGTGGATGCACAAGGGCACTGAAAGGGTACATTTGGGAACCCCCTTGGCCCTCTAGTGAGCCCCAGGGGGGCAGAGTCCAGGCAGCGGCGTTGGCTCCTCTGGAGCAGATTGATCTCAGAAACAAGCTTTGCCCCTATATCCCTTTGCTGCCCCATCCCTCCAGCAATTTCCATGGCCAAAAAAAGCGCATATGTGTGTGTGTGTGTGTGTGTCTGTATCTCTATGTACTTAAAAGATAACTATTTTGTCCCGGGAAGATGGCTTGTGAGATCTGATTTCATGTGCAGTAAGGGAAGGGGAACCGAGCTGACGGCTGCAGCAGCTTGTACAGGGTTAGTTTGAAAAGGGGAGGGCAGGGCAGCTGAGTGGCCAGGGGCCGGGATGGACTGTCCGGCTACTTGACTGGCCTGTTCTTCCTAATGTTCCAGTAGTAAGTCGCCACCCAAGAAGGCTTACCAAAGGTCCACTTCTGCGTGAGCCTGGTCCTGGGGGGAGGCCGGGTCACCTGTATGTTCCACGAAGGGTATTGCTGCACAGTGAATGGTGGGTAGGTTCTGGGGGGCGGCCTAGTCAGCACCCACATATTCCATGCTGGCCGGGTCGGAGCCACGGTCCACGTCTGGGTCCAGCCGTAGGACCCCCAGGGCGGCTGGGTTTGCACGGGCTGCAGGGGGGGTTCGGTCTCGGCTGGCGGTTGCTGCCAAAGGGGAGGGGGGGTCGTCACGACAGGCTGGGTGTAAGCCCAGTTCTCAAACTGCTGGATTTCATTGGGGGAGGCTGGCCGCTGCCTGGTGGTTTTCTTCCAAGGATTGGCAAAGGTTTCAAGCGGCATGTGGATGTAGGGGCCCGTGGGCCACCACACCTGGGACGTTGAGCTCTGTGGCGGGGGCGGGGGTGGGGCCATCGTTGTAGGTTTCCCCACAAAGCCGCCCTGGAAGAAGTCCTCCTTGGTCGACCACTTTATCCAGTCGAGGAAGTGCTGTGTGGACGTGTAGATGCCTGGCTTCTGTGCCTTGGCACAGCCCGTCCCCCAGCTGGTGACTCCGATGACCCAGAAGCGCTCAGACCTCATTTCCCGGCACATGAGGGGGCCTCCGCTGTCACCCTGAGGCAGGAGGAAAAGACGGGAGACGAGTGAAGAGGGTGCAGCTGCACTCAGGAGAACTGGGTTGCACATCCGCCAGCAGCACCACCAAGGAGCTCTCATGACGACCACAAAGGATGGAGGCATCCCTCATCTCACATGCAAGAGAGACGGGGTCACACAAAAAGCAGGGCTTCTGCGGATGGGCAGAGAATATCGCGCTGGGGTTGTTTCACTCATGCCTCAGCTCTATTTCAGCAGTGAGGTGAAATTCTGGGAAGGGCAGAGCAAAAGAGAGCCATACGACCGCTGGAAGCCACCTTACACTAAATCAGCCTGTTGCTCCAATTAGCTCAGAACTGTCTATGTTGATTGGCAGCACCTTTCCAGGGTCTGAGGTCTCATTCACTCTTCCTTTCTGCCCCGCTCTTTCCAGGCACTCTTTCCATGTTTTAAAGCTCTGAATCTGAGGGTGGATCTACACTCATGGTTTCAAATGTTAAGGAAGGGTTAAGGAATGACTCTGATAATGTATATGGACCCATGATGTTCCGCTTTTAACATTCATAATGTGTTATTAAGGTGTGGCACCAAAGGGCACAGCAGAGGAACCAGCAGACTGCATTTTGATGAAAAAGACCAAGGTAAAAAAACCACCACTTTAATTAACAAGTATGCCTTGTGATATTTTAGAATGACATATCTAATAACGTTCTAAGAACGTTAAACGGGTCAGTGTAGATCCAGCCTAAGTGTCTTTTTTGCCCCATGAAAACCTGCTCTTTAGCACTCTATTGAAGCAAACATCAATTTGGGTTTTCCAAGGATTGTGTTTGCTTTCGCTGTGCTTTCCAGAATGGGGCTTTGGAGCAAAAAAATAAACAAAAGGGGGTGATCAGACACAGAGCTTTAAAGCACAGACCTGTGCCTGGAAAGAGCTGAAGAAAGGTAATTGTGGATAAGTTCCCAGGCAGAGAAGCTGGCTGGAGATGCCCAAACCTGAGACCTTCTGCATGTAATGGAGATTCGCTGGACCAATATTCTGACTCGGGATAAGGCAGCTTCCTATGTTCCCAATGCCAAAAAGATGAATAATCTGGGAGCAAGAGGACTCTGTGCTGGGACAGGCAAACCTTGAAGGATGGGGAATTCTGAGGGACAGCCAAGCACGTCTTCTGGAGCAGGTGAGAGAGAGCCCTGAATGAGATAATTTGCCTGCCTTGCCCTCCTTGCTGAGAGCTGCAGTGTGGCATAGTGGTCAGACTAGGACCTGGGAGAGACCGGGGTTCAAATCCCCACTCAGCCAGGAAGTTCACTGGGTGAGCTTAGGGGGCCGTCACTGCCTCTCGGCCCAACCTACCTTACAGGGTTGTCGTGGGGATTAAATGAGGAGGGAGAGAACCACGTATGCCACCTGGATCTCCTTGGAGGGAAAGGTAGGAAGATAATAACATATTGATAACCACGGGGGCTGTCTGAATATGGGATGGAAAGGGGATTTTCCTGGGTGGGACAGAGTTAGGCCATTCCTCCAAGAGGAGGGGGCTTCCCTCGTCCTGCCCCTCCCCCCCACTTGCCTCCCTCCCTGGAGAAGCAGCCTCTGGCTTTGCGTCACTGCATACCTGGCAGCTGTCAATGCCCCCTTGCTCGTGCCCAGCGCAGATGTTGTTGAGGTGGATGCGCTTATTGTACCAGCCGGTGCTGTTGCAGATGTGGGAAGGGATGAGGTTGACTTTGGCCTCTTGCAGGACGTCCGAGGTCACGCCTGGCTCTGCAAGCAGGAAGTCTCTCTTTAGCGTCTCGCCTCGGGACGCAACCTGGCTTCCAAGTCAAAACAACTGATCCGGGAACTTTCTGAACCAGCTCTCACCAACCCGGTGCCCTCCAGGTGGTTTTGGGCTATGATTCCCACTGGCCCCTCTTATCAGCTGGGAGGTCCTACAGCCTCTGGAGAAGCAATATCCACTTCCCAGTCCTGCCATCTTTGGCCATCTCGATGCATCCCTTGGTAGGTAGGAATATAGCCACCCACCCACCCTACCCGGTCCAGGAGCTGGGTGAATCACATTTTTTTTAGTTTAGGGACTCCCAGTACATCCAAGAGGTGGCTGGTCTCTGGTTATGTACACATAGGGTAGCAGATGTGGTGTCCTCCCACCAGGCGTTGCCAGGCAACGCTTCCCCTGTGAGACCCTCTTTGATGTCCATCCCATCCCCGGACTCTCACTTGACACATCTGTCACTCCCCAGCCGCTGACATAGCAATGCGTCAGAGACATCACATCCACGTCCATGTCAGGCAAGCAGGCCGGCTGGATGTAGTCGCTGCAGTTGAACGGCGCGCTCATCTCCATCAAGGCGATGTCATTGAGGTTTATCCGTTGGATATACTGCGGGTGTACAATCAGGTCCTTGATGGTGCGTGCCTGGGCATTGGGGCCAGGGTCAGAAAGCTGGTTGGCTCCCATCACCAGCTTCCATTGATCGAGAAACCTGTAGCAGAGAAAGATGGAAAACTGGCCCACCAAGGGGGAAGAAAGAGGTTCTCTTCAAACCGTGTGCCATTCATATATGATTTTGGGGAGAGATTCAGGAACCCCATGAAAAGCGGTTAGACTGAATGGTATTGCAGGTGTCTCTGAGTTTCCAAGGATGGTGTGAGGGCGCCAGGCGAGCCTCCCTGGGGAGAGCATCCCACAAGTGGGGAGCCACCACAGAAAAGGCCCTGTTCTCGTGTTGCCGCCCTCTAGGTAGCTGGGGAAATATTCATATAATATAATGTCATATATAATTGTTATATAATATAATGTATGTGCTATTTATTATCTCAGTCAGTAGAGCATGAGACTCGTAATCTCAGCATCATGGTTTTGAGGATGAACAATTCCTGCATTGCAGGGCTTGGACTAGATGATCCTCCTGGTCCTTTCCAAGTTCTATGATTCTGTGATTTGAACAAGGAAATTCCTGGCTGCCTGCAGCACTCTTCAGGGCATTTTATGGAGAGATATAAGTACCATGAGCGTGGCACCCAAATAATAATGCCAGCGATAACAATGACCATCACTTTAGCTGTTATTATGGTTATTAACCTCTGTACAAGCAGTGCATGTAGGGCAACTATGCTTTCAGGGTGGCTAGCAGAATAGATCATAAGCAATCACTGCAATGCACCATACCCATGTGGAATTAATGATACAAAACAGTTCATAAAACCACAGGGTTCAGACTAAGCTTAGGTACCCCATAGACTTAAACTAGGTTAATGCTAATTTCACCTCCCCTGGGAACTGTAATGAGGTGACAAAATCTGTATCGTGTCAGCACTTGCCACTCTGGTGCCATCCAAATGTTTTGGACTACAACTATCCTGAAACACCCATTAATTCCTGGCTGAGGAAGGTCATAAACTTGGGGCTTTCTGGCACACACCTCACTGTACCAATTTTTAAATTCTAGAACTTCGTAGCTAGAAACCTGCGTTTCTTTTTTCCTCCTCCATCCCAACCCCCTTTCCTTTTGTGCCAGGAGGGAGCCATCTTTCTGCTGCTTGTTGCCTCCCCGACCCCCTTTTTTTGGCTGTGGTGAGGGGCAAAAATCTTTTAAAGGATGAAATGAGCTATAATAATCTCTGGTAGGCAAGCAGCCTGATAAGCAACAATGTCTCTCTGACATTATGTAGGTTTATTTACAAGAAAAACACATCCAGAGCATGGCTTCCCACCTGTTCATATTAATAGTAGTTGATCAGTCTGAATCACCGTCCCTCTCCCAACAGGAAAGACACCAAAATCCTGCCTTTCTTCTCCTTCCCTTCCATTGTTCTCTAAGCCCCTCCAGTCTCCTAGTACAGGGACTGCTAGTACTGCCTCCTCCCCACTCCCAGATGATGCAGCCTCAGACTCTGGCTTATCTGCTGGCTGCCTGGCAACGCTCTGGCCGCCTTCCAACTCTCCCTCTTCTTGAGAGCAAACAGCCTCTTCCCTGGGAAGGAGGGGGGCCGGACTGCCCTTTCTGGACTCTGACAGCCAGCTCTCATCTGCAGAGATAGCCCCTTGCTCACTTAGTTCAATTTCTGAGGCCGACTCTTCCGCTGCACTCTGGGGGGCCATGTTCCTGACATGAGCTCCACAGCTCAGCCGGCATTACAACTGCCAGGCTGAATGATCTGCAGGGACAGCACATCTGGAGACTCTACAGCAAAGTCCCCCACCCTTGCCACATGCAGCTGCCCCCTGGTACCCTGCTCACCTTCTGTCTAAGAAGCAGTGCGCTGCAGTAAGGACCCAGCGAGAGCTGATGAGGGAGCCTCCGCAGGTGTGCCTGTAGCCCTGGTTGGATGGGACCTGGATGCTGACGAGCCAAGGCCACGTCCCGGGGAGAGCCTGCGTGCCTCCGATAATCCGAACTGAGCCACCATGGCTGGGCGCCAAGGGACGTCTCCCGCAGACTCCACTGGAAAGGGACACAAAGCGCGGGCAGCCCACACATGCCATGTGTGACAGGTGAGAGGCACACAAGACTCAGGAAAGCAGAGCGGCCCTCCCTGAAAAGTCCGCCTTCTGCCACAGGAACCCGCCCAAGCCAAGCCTTCGCCAGAGGCCCTTTCCCAAGCAACCCCACCTTGGGATGTGAGGCAGGCAACTTTGTGGGAAAAGGACTTCTCTGTAATGGCGCCTGAGTTGTTGTTGACATTGGTCTGTCTCAAGAGACAATGGGGTGCACCTCTGCTTTAGCAGGACCAAAGAAGAAGAGGAAGAGTTTTGGATTTTATATCCCACTTTATCACTACATGAAGGAGTCTCAAAGTGGCTCACAATCTCCTTTCTCTTCCTCCCCCACAACAAACACTCTGTGAGGTGAGTGAGGCCGAGAGACTTCAGAGAAGTGTGCCTAGCCCAAGGTCACCCAGCAGCTGCATGTGGAGGAGTGGGGAAGCAAACCTGGTTCACCAGATTATGAGTCCACGCTCTTAACCACTACACCACACTGGCTTGGAGTGACCTCCCAGGGATCAAGCCTGGGCAATGTGTCTGGAGGTCCTGGGCTGCCCAGATGACAAGACCCCTCTTTTGGCCTCATTGATGTGGTCCAAAGGAGAGCAGAGCAAGATGTTTGGCACCAGATAGGCTGCAGGAGTTGCCGGAAGGAGGCATACAAGATGCCATCCAACCACCTTAGGAACTCCACTCCAGATTTGTATAGGGTTTACTCCTGAGCCTTTTGGTTTAGGACCAGAGTTTTTCTTCTCCTCTATGGGCTCCCTTCCCAGGTGGATGAGCCCCACCTGCCCCTCACTTCCATCTCTTGGTTTCTTCTGCTCCATCTGCTGGAATCTGTCTTCACATGCAGAGGAAGCCCCTAACTCACCCAAGTTGTAAGAACGTGGCAACATAAGATGAGCCTGCAGGATCAGGCCAATGGCCCTTCCAGTCCAGCATCATGTTCTCACGGTGGCCGGCCAAACGCCCGTGGGAAAGCAGAAAGCAGGATTCAGTTATGGAACTACCTCCCTAGATGTGTTTGCCTGGTGCCCTGCAGCCCATGTCTAATCACACCTACTCAGTAGTAAGTCCCATTGAGTTCAATGGGGCTTACTTCCAAGTAAGTGTGGTTAGGATTACAGGCATGTTCTTGGCTGGAACACAGCTGAAAGGCACAGGGGTTGGCGGAACAACAGGAAGGATGTCAAAAAGGGGATTCACTTCATTTAAAGTGATCTAAACGTCTGACGTGGGTGGCGCTATGGGTTAAACCACAGAGCCTAGGACTTGCCGATCAGAAGGTCGGCGGTTCGAATCCCCACGACGGAATGAGCTCCCGTTGCTCGGTCCCTGCTCCTGCCCACCTAGCAGTTCGAAAGCACGTCAAAGTGCAAGTAGATAAATAGGTACTGCTCCGGCGGGAAGGTAAACGGCGTTTCCGTGCGCTGCTCTGGTTCGCCATAAGCGGCTTAGACATGCTGGCCACATGACCCGGAAGCTGTACGGCGGCTCCCTCGGCCAGTAAAGCAAGATGAGCGCTGCAACCCCAGAGTCGGCCACGAGCGGACCTAATGGTCAGGGGTCCCTTTACCTTTACCTTTAAATGTCTTACTTAGGGCTCATTCACACTTCTGTTTGCCCTGCTCCTTCCCCCAGGGAAACCCATGGGGTAAAAGGCAACTCACAAAAAAGATGGTTGCCGATTGCTCTGGACTAATCCACACTTCCGCTTCTGCCATGATTAGAAAACATGGGGCTAAGAGGCTTTACTCTTGTCACACTGCTTTTTCCTAGGGAAAGGTGCTCTTGAGCACACAGTCGGAGGAGAGGTACGTTGAGTATAGTTGTTTAATTAAATTGTTTAATTAAATTTCCATTAAAATGGAAAATAACTCTGTATGCGTGCTGCTAAATGCAGAGCACGGAAACTTCCACTGCAGCTAAACAAAGGAGTTGCAGAGAACCCAACAGGTTGATAATTAACTTGGAATGTATCTCTGCTACTCTGTCAAAAGGTGTTTAACCTTTGGATCCCACGGGGTGTATGCAATTAGTATTCACTTGCAAACCTACATTTCGTGGGAGTTGGATCCTTGTTCTCTCTCAAGCACCTTGGAAGAAAAGACGTGAGGAGGTGGTTCTCTCTAGGAAAACACAACCTCCAGCTGTAATGGGGGCTGTGGGAGAGACATGGCTTTGTTTTCCGCTCTGGAAGAAGTAATTTTATAGTTCCAAGATGCTGTGCCTGTGCTTGGTCAAGCATGTGATATCATGAAACTATTTGGATGTAACTTACTTTGTTTTTGTGTCTGTTTTGGAAGAAGTTCTATTAGTAAAGCTTATGAACCATATTTTTGGACTGGGCAATTTTTAGTCAAAGAAGAGTGTGTTGTAGTCATCCAATTACTTTCCTATGTGCAATACGAATAACTGCAATAAGAGTGATTCAGATTCCACCCTGGTTGCCATTTGTTCCAATCTATCACTAAAGAGCGGGTTTTCCATGGGAAAGGAGTGGGAGAGGAGGAAGACTGCTTGGACCCCTACATTTTAGGCATGGGGAAAGTGGAAGTGTGGGTGAACCCTAAATTTAAGGAGGCCAGGAAAGACCAGCCAGGGACAGAGGCAGGGGAGAAAGTGGCTGCAGTGGCTGCAATATGTGTGACCTGATACGAAAGCCAAAGGCAGGGGTTGGTGTCCACCACAACAGGTGCCCGTCTGAGCAGGAGGGCTGGGGCTCTCATCTCCCTCCCTCCTTCCCACAGGATTCTGATGCCACTTACCTGCAAGGTTCACCTAGAGCATGTTCAGAGAAGAATACGGAAAGGACCAAAAGAGGAAGAGGAAGCCACTTCATCCTACATGTCTCGACAGGTGGCAGCTTCCGCCGCCTGCTCCCTTTGCTCATGTGACATCACAAACCATGCGCTTCTGGAGCCCCGGCCAATCAGCACGAGGCGGAAGAGCCTGCCATTCTCTTTCAGCGGAATGGAAGAGGGTCTCCCATGGAAGTTCTGTGAGGGGCCAGCCTGAGGCAGGGTTGGCCGGGCAACGCAGCAGAACAACCCCTGGCTCTCCTCTTGCAGGATAGCCGTTGTAACCCAAGAGTATTGTCCTCAAGAAGGGATGGGGCTCAGGAGCAGAAGACTCCAGGTTCAATCCCCACTGCCATCTCCAGATGTGGAGAGCTGCTGCCAGTCTGTGCAGACAATACTAAACTAGGTGGACCGTTGGCCCGACTAGGTATAAGGCAGTTCTGTATGTGCCACATATTCTGTTCAAATCATGGGTTGGGCAGGGGGTGGGAATCCTCATCCAACAGGGGTTGTTTCTGGTGTTTGAAATAATTTTTATTGGTTTTCCATGGGTCTCCTGTGGCCAAAGCCAATGAGGGCAACTCTAGACCATCTGCAAAGCTTAGCAAGTTTGCACATAGCTTTTTGTCTGCTCATGTGGTGGGCAAGAGCTACAAAGAGGTGTAGCAACACTTATCCCATTGTCACCCCATTTGCTGCAGTCTCCAGTCTCTGTTACTCCTTTGCAATCTGGAGGTAGTTAGAGGACGGATGGCGGCTAACAGATTGAGGCTGAATCCTGACAAGATAGAAGTACTGTTTTGGGGAACAGGGGACAGGCTGGTGTGGGGGACTCCCTGGTCCTGAATGGGGCAACTGTGCCCCTGAAGGACCAGGTGCACAGCCTGGGAGTCATTTTGGACTCACAGCTGTCCATGGAGGCGCAGGTCAGTTCTGCATCCAGGGCAGCTGTCTACCAACTCCACCTGGTACGCAGGATGAGACCCTACCTGCCCGCAGACTGTCTCGCCAGAGTGGTGCATGCTGTGGTTATCTCCCACTTGGACTACTGCCATGTGCTTTATGTGGAGCTACCTTTGAAGGTGACCCGGAAACTGCAACTAATCCAGAATGTAGCAGGATCTAATCCAGGATCACAACTAATCCAGGATAACAGGAAGCGGCCGCCGGGACCATATAACACCGGTCCTGAAAGACCTACAGTGGCCCCCAGTACGTTTCCGAGCAGAATTCAAAGTGTTGATGCTGACCTTTAAAGCCCTAAATGGCCTTGGCCCTGTAGACCTGAAGGAGCGTCTCCACCCCCATCACTCAGCCTGGACACTGAGGTCCAGCTCCAAGGGCCTTCTGGTGGTTCCCTCACTGCGAGAAGTGAAACTACAGGGAACCAGGCAGAGGGCCTTCTTGGTGGTGGCGCCCGCCTTGTGGAACGCCCTCCCACCAGATGTCATGGAGATAAAAAACTACCTAACTTTTAGAAGACATCTGAAGGCAGCCCTGTTTAGGGAAGTTTTTAATGTTTGATGTTTTATTGTGTTTTTAATATTCTGTTGGGAGCTGCTCAGAGTGGCTGGGGAAACCCAGCCAGATGGGTGGGCTATAAATAATAAATTATTATTATTAATTATCATCATAATCCTTAAGCTATGAGATCCTAGCCCTGTCCTGCCAGCCCATGGCACGGGTTATGGGGTCACACGGCAGTTTGCTTCTGCCAGGAGTACTCCTTTCTCTGGCACAGCCTCTGGTGAGACATCAGGGCCAAGTCCAAGGAACATCTTGTTGCAGCGCTTCTGTCAAAAACATGGAACTCTCTGAGGCCTCATCCACACTTCGGCCTGTCCTGTGTTTTCAAGGTCCAGGTCCAAGAGGTTTTCATTTGCCCTGCTCTTTGCCTGGGAAAACCCAGTGTTGAATCAGAACGAACGCCACTCCACAGAAAACCCAATTTGTGTTTATTCTGATTCAGTGGTAAACAATGGATTTTTCCCAGTGAAAGCAGCAAGACAAGCAGAATTGTGGGCAAGATCTCAGACTATCAGATTGTTGGTTGATTTAATGTGGGTTTTATTTTATCTTGTGTTTCCTCCGTTTTTAAGCTGCTTTAGAAACCCATGTAGAAAAGGAGGGCATAAATTAAATAAACTGAGCTGAGCCAAACATGAATCTGGTGTGTTCTTTCCATGTCTGAACTATTGGTCAAAAGAGACTGCAACACCCAATACCCCACCCCGAAATGTTCATCATGTTGTACCCGCGTTCTGTGCAAGACGAAAAGGTGGATGGAATTCCTTGTTTTGTGTTCTACCCTCTAGATTTTATAATCAACAGCAGAGTAATTAAAACCAAGCATTCCTAAATACTACCAGAAAAGAACATGCCAAAGAGAAAGAGAAAGGCTTGTGGTACTGAAATTGTGCAATACGGGTTTGTCTATTTTGAAATTAAATTTTGTAAAATATTGCAGTGAGTTGTGTCAATCATCCTGCTCCATGAAGGAGAAATTGTATACCTGTTTTTCAGCTGGTAGGAGTTGAAGCATCTGAGTTTGTCACAAAAGAGAGGAAAAGTTTTGGGATGCCTTGTCAGGAATGAGCCAGCTCCAAGCAAAGGTTTGCAGCCAACTGCAGAAAGCAGCCAGTAACAGACAGGCTTAGATGTTAGTCAGGCAGGGGAGAGCTGGCAGCTGCAGACTTCGGCTCTTCCTGACCTTGACAGGCAGGATGATAAGGCAGTAGTTGAGAGAAGGCTAGAACACAGCCAAAGCTCGCAGGAAGCACAAATAGGCACGAATAGACTCAGAGATAGCCTCTCAGAAAAGGAAGAGGTTGGAGCTGATCCACTAAGTCAGAAGAGTCAGCGAATGGGAGGGCTGCTAGATAGGAAGCAAAACAAGAGACGTAAAGTTCCTAAGTTCAATGTCTTCTGTCGACACCGGAAGGAGTCTTCAGAAGAGTCACCTTGAGTAATGATGGTGGAGGCTTTGTTAGAGCCATCCGGAGCTGTTTGTTTTTGCAATAAATCCTCCTTTTTAATTATCTACGCTTACTGTGTTATCAAGCTGGGAACTTGGACTCCTGATATGTCTGTAATTGTGGCTGCTCTCATAAATAAGTATGTTATTTGACAAGACCTGTATGTGGTCAAGTCATTTTGGAATAATGGCCTAGAAATATCATAAATACCTATAGATAAATGGAAAGATGTGTTGGGAAACTGTGTACATGCAGCTACTCACACAGAGTCAATTAAGGTTTGGCAGACAGCCAAAAGGTTATGTGAAGGAGTAAGTCTGCCTGGTGATAACAGAGGCTTGGGGACAGCTCCATGATTGGTCAAGCTCTCTCAAGGGAGTGATGGCCTACTAACTGGAGTCGTGTCAGAGAGAGCTAGCAAAAGATCTGTGTTCTGTTCCTGTAAATAGTCCACTGTATATAATAAACACCTAACTACAAGTTCCTGGTTCCTGCTTCGTCCATCCTGTCTGCAGCCAATTGCTTCCATGGATTCTGCGTTTACTCTGCTAGGTCTGTCTAAGGTCCTGCAACTAGTCAGAAAGTTGCGAAACACCAATAGGTTTTGCCAATATGATGGACCATGAAGCCTGAGGTCAAAAGCATGCCTGGAAAAGTGGAGGGAGGAGATGCAGACAAAAAGCAGATAGGCCAGTAATCCTCTCTTGGGGTTCATCCACACTCCCTTTCATACTGCACTTTCTAGGGATTCCAGGTCTGTGCCCCAGTGGCTTTTATTTTCTGCCCTGCTACTTTCTCTGGGAGAGCCTGCATTTTACTGCTGAGTCGGAGCAAACGGCAGTGGGTTTTTCCGCAGCAACGCTGACAGCAGCGAAGGCAACATCAATTCCGAAATTTCAAAGCTTGCAATATTGGGACTCTGAGCAATCGCCATTCGAACACAAGCAAAGCGTGGCATGTCTTTATTTTTAAGCACAACGATTTCAACACATTGGATATACCGACACGCTCCATTGTGGAACACTTTGCTTGCGTAACTGAACGCTTATAAAGTTAATAAAAGGACGGGCTGCGTCACAAACGCCGACGTCAGGCTTGCAATGGCGCCCGTTTGCCAGGCCAGTTACCCCAACTGCCGCCGTAGCTGACGCTGGTGATCATTTCTCTGTTCTTTTTGCGTTTTGGAATAAATGGTCTGAAATCATACGGGGTCGTTGTTGTGGGTGTTGTGGTAGTAGTTGTGGGTGTTGTGGTAGTAGTTGTGGGTGTTGTGGTAGTAGTGGTGGGTGTTGTGGTAGTAGTGGTGGGTGTTGTGGTAGTGGTGGGTGTCGTGGTGGTGGTAGTGGTGGTAGTGGTGGGTGTCGTGGTGGTAGTGGTGGTGGTAGTGGTGGTAGTGGTGGTGGTAGTGGTGGTAGTGGTGGTAGTGGTGGTCATGGTCGTGGTTGTGGTGTCTGTTACAGGCTCTGCCCTTTGGGGTGGTGCTTCAGATGTGGGCGGCAGCTGTGGAAACCGAAGCAATCTCGGTCGTTTGGGTTCCTGGGGTGGCGGCTGAGGATTTGGTTCGGGTGCTGTTTCTGTTTGCGGCGGGGCTAATATCTCTGACCAGTCCGACTCAGACATGTGCAGATTTGGCTCGAGTGGCGGAGGCGGCTCAGTTTCTTCAGGCGCCTGCTCTTCCTCCTCGGTCGGCGCCGGGGGCGGTTGTGAGTTTGGCCTTGTGTAGCTCTGGATCCAGTCGAAGAAGTGCTGCGTGGAGGTGTAGACGCCAGGCTTTTGGGCTCTGGCGCAGCCCAGTCCCCAGCTGGTGATCCCCACCACCCAGTAGCGCTCGGAGCGATCCTCCCGGCACATGAGGGGCCCGCCGCTGTCACCCTGCAGTGGGAAGGGAGAGGACAGCCGTGTGAGGAAGGGGAAGGCCAACCGCTCAGTGAAGAGAGCCCCTGCCCTGCCAGAGGAAGGTCCCAGGTTCAGTCCCCAGTGGCATCTCCAGGTGGACAGGGGGACTCCTGCCAGAAACCTGGAGGGCCATGGCTGCCGGTCAGTGTAGACAGTACTGATGGCCAGTGGTCTGACTCAGGGCTCATCCACACTGACCTTTCTAGACACAGGTCTGCGCTTCCAAGCTCAAGGTCTGAGTGCTTTTCGTTTGTTTGTCCTGCCACTTTCCCCAGGAAAACACATTCTTTCGTGTTCAATCGGAACAAAAAGCAGTTTGGGTTTTTCTGCAGATTGCTGTTTTCTTCAATTCAGCGGTAAAGAGCAGCTTTTCCTGAGGAAAGGAGCAGGAATTAAAACAACCCACTTGGACATGGCACTTTAAAGTGTGGTTCAGTGCCTAGATATGCAGCAGGAAAGGAAGTATATAACAAAATAAGAAGTCATAGAAAAAAATGCTGTTCTTATTATTTTTATATAACAATATTACCTCAATATATTATTTTTATATATTACATTATATTAGTTTTAATAATAATATGCTTTAATACAGGCATAGGCAAACTCGGCCCTCCAGATGTTTTGGGACTACAATTCCCATCATCCTTGACTACTGGTCCTGTTAGCTAGGAATGATGGGAGTTGTAGTCCCAAAACATCTGGAGGGCCGAGTTTGTCTATGCCTGTTTTAATATAATAAAAATGTCAATGAATCATCAAATCATCAAATTATCGAGTTGGAAGGGGCCCAAGGGTCATCTAGTCCAAGCCTCATGATGCAGGAATCTCAGCTAAAGCATCCATGGTAGATGGCTACCCAACCTCTGCTTAAAAACCTCCAGGAAAGTCCCTCATCTTCCCTCTGTGCTAGGTTGTAAGAAAGTATTAGAAAGTATATTAAATGTAAGGTAATAATTATAAGTCCCCTTCATGGATCACTGCCTTGCCATGGCGAAGGGGCTTGAATAACTCAGAGAAGCTATGAGCTATGCCATGCAGGGCCACCCAAGATGGACAGGTCATAGTGGAGAGTTTTGACCAAACGTGATCCACCTGGAGCAGGAACTGGCAAGCCACTCCAGTATCCCTGCCAAGAAAACTCAATGGACAAAGGCAACAGGCATATAAAAGTTATGACGCTGGAAGATGAGCCCCTCAGGTCGGAAGGCGTCCAACATGCTACTGAGGAAGAGTGGAGGACAAGTACAAGTAGATTCAGAGCTGATGAAGCGGCTGGGCCAAAGCCGAAAGGACTCTCAAGAACTGTGGGCAAGAATCCAGTAAAAGAAATGGAGTGGCTCTCATAGTCAACAAAAGAGTGGTGAAAGCTGTACTGGGATGCAATCTCAAAAAATGATAGAATAATATCGATATGAATCCAAGGCAGACCTTTTAACATCACAGTAATCCAAGTTTATGCAGCAACCACTGGTGCTGAAGAAACTGAAATTGACCAATTCTATGAAGACTTACAACAACTTATAGAAATGACACCAAAGAAGGATGTTCTTCTCATTATAGGGGATTGGAATGCTAAAGTAGGGAGTCAAGAGATAAAAGGAACAACTGGCAAGTTTGGCCTTGGAGTTCAAAATGAAGCAGGGCAAAGGCTAATAGAGTTCTGCCAAGAGAACAAGCTGGGATTCAGGCCTCATCATGGGACTGAAACTGCCTTGGTCACACTGGTCGATGATCTCCGGCGGGCTAGGGACAAAGGTGAGAGCTGTTTCCTAGTTCTGCTGGATCTCTCAGCGGCGTTTGATACCATCGACCATAACATCCTTCTGGACCGTCTTGAGGGGCTGGGAGCTGGGGGCACTGTCATACAGTGGTTCCGCTCCTTCCTCCTGGGCCGTGTTCAGAAAGTGGTGGTGGGGGATGAGTGTTCAGACCCCTGGGCTCCCACTTGTGGGGTGCCTCAGGGTTCTGTCCTCTCCCCCATGCTTTTTAACATCTACATGCAGCCGCTGGGAGAGATCATCAGGGGGTTTGGGCTGGGTGTTCATCAGTATGCAGATGATACCCAGCTCTACCTCTCTTTTAAATCAGAACCAGTGAAGGCGGTGAAGATCCTGTGTGAGTGTCTGGAGGCGGTTGGAGGATAGATGGCAGCTAACAGATTGAGGTTGAATCCTGACAAGACAGAAGTACTGTTTTTGGGGGACAGGAGGCGGGCAGGTGTGGAGGATTCCCTGGTCCTGAATGGGGTAACTGTGCCCCTGAAGGACCAGGTGCGCAGCCTGGGAGTCATTTTGGACTCACAGCTGTCCATGGAGGCACAGGTCAAATCTGTGTCCAGGGCAGCTGTTTACCAGCTCCATCTGATATGTAGGCTGAGACCCTATCTGCCTGCGGACTGCCTCGCAAGAGTTGTGCATGCTCTGGTTATCTCCCACTTGGACTACTGCAATGCGCTCTACGTGGGGCTACTTTTGAAGGTGACCCGGAAACTACAACTAATCCAGAATGCGGCAGCTAGACTGGGGACTGGGAGTGGCTGCCGAGACCATATAACAACGATCTTGAAAGACCTACATTGGCTCCCAGTACGTTTCCGAGCACAATTCAAAGTGTTGGTGGTAACCTTTAAAGCCCTAAACGGCCTCAGTCCAATATATCTGAAGGAGCGTCTCCACCCCCATCGTTCTACCCAGACACTGAGGTCCAGCACCGAGAGCCTTCTGGCGGTTCCCTCACTGCGAGAAGCCAAGTTACAGGAAACTAGGCAGAGGGCCTTCTCGGTAGTGGCGCCCTCCCTGTGGAACGCCCTCCCACCAGATGTCAAAGAGAACAACTACCAGACTTATAGAAGACATCTGAAGGGAGGCTTTTAATGTTTGATGTATCACAGTATTTTAATATTTCTTGGAAGCTGCCCAGAGTGGCTGGGGAAGCCCAGCCAGATGGGCGGGGTATAAATAATAAATTATTATTATGGTCATCACAAACACTCTTTTCCAACAACAGAAGAGATGACTCTACACATGGACATCACCAGATGGGCAGCATCGGAATCAGATTGAGTATATTCTCTGCAGCCAAAGATGGAGAAGCTCTATACAGTCAGCAAAAACAAGACCTGGAGCTGACTGTGGCTCAGATCATCAGCTTCTTATAGCAAAATTCAAGCTTAAACTGAAGAAAGTAGGAAAAACCACTGGGCCGGTAAGATACAATCTAAATCAAATCCCTTAGGAATACACAGTGGAAGTGAGGAACAGGTTTAAGGATTTTGATTTGGTGGACAGAGTGCCTGAAGAACTATGGATGGAGGCTCATAACATTATACAAGAGGCAGCAACAAAAACCATCCCAATGAAAAGGAAATGCAAGAAAGCAAAGTGGCTGTCCATCGAGGCCTTACAAATAGCGGGGGAGAGGAGGCAAGAAAAATGCGAAGGAGATAGTGAAAGATACAGGAAATTGAATGCAGATTTCCAAAAAATAGCAAGAAGAGACAAGAAGGCCTTCTTAAACGAGCAATGCAAAGAAATAGAGAAAAACAATAGAATAGGAAAAACAAGAGATTTGTTCAAGAAAATTGGAGATATGAAAGGAACATTTCGTACAAAGATTACCATAATAAAAGACAAAAGTGGAAAGGACCTAACAGAAGCAGAAGACATCAAGAAGAGGTGGCAAGAATACACAGAGGAATTATACCAGAAAGATATGGATGTCTTGTACACCCCAGGTAGTGTGGTTGCTGACCTTGAGCCAGACATCCTGGAGAGTGAAGTCAAATGGGCCTTAGAAAGCACTGCTAATAACAAGGCCAGTGGAAGTGATGATATTCCAGCTGAACTATTTAAAATTTTAAACAATGATGCTGTTAAGGTGCTACACTCAATATGCCAGCAAATTTGGAAAAGTCAGCAGTGGCCAGAGGATTGGAGAAGATCAGTCTACATCCCAATCTCAAAGAAGGGCAGTGCCAAAGAATGCTCCAACTACCGCACAATTGCACAATTGCACTCATTTCACATGCTAGCAAGGTTATGCTTAAAATTCTACAAGGAAGGCTCAAGCAGTATGTGGACCAAGAACTCCCAGAAGTGCAAGCTGGATTTAGAAGAGGCAGAGGAACCAGAGACCAAATTGCAAACATGCACTGGATTATGGAGAAAGCTAGAGAGTTCCAGAAAGACATCTGCTTCATTGACTATGCAAAAGCCTTTGACTGTGTCGACCACAGCAAACTATGGCAAGTTCTTAAAGAAATGGGAGTGCCTGATCACCTCATCTGTCTCCTGAGAAATCTCTATGTGGGACAAGAAGCTACAGTTAGAACTGGATATGGAACAACAGATTGGTTCAAAATTGGGAAAGGAGTACGGCAAGGCTGTATATTGTCTCCCTGCTTATTTAACTTATATGCAGAATTCATCATGCAAAAGGCTGGGCTGGATGAATCCCAAGCCGGAATTAAGATCACCGGAAGAAATATCAACAACCTCAGATATGCAGATGACACAACCTTGATGGCAAAAAGTGAGGAGGAATTAAATAACCTTTTAATGAGGGTGAAAGAGGAGAGCGCAAAATATGGTCTGAAGCTCAACATCAAAAAAACGAAGATCATGGCCACTGGTCCCATCACCTCCTGGCAAATAGAAGGGGAAGAAATGGAGGCAGTGAGAGATTTTACTTTCTTGGGCTCCATGATCACTGCAGATGGTGACAGCAGCCATGAAATTAAAAGACTCCTGCTCCTTGGGAGAAAGGCGATGGCTAACCTAGACAGCATCTTCAAAAGCAGAGACATCACCTTGCCGACAAAGGTCCATATAGTTAAAGCTATGGTTTTCCCAGTAGTGATGTATGGAAGTGAGAGCTGGACCATAAAGAAGGCTGATCGTCGAAGAATTGATGCTTTTGAATTCTGGTGCTGGAGGAGACTCTTGAGTGTCCCATGGACTGCAAGAAGATCAAACACATCCATTCTTAAGGAAATTAGCCCTGAGTGCTCACTGGAAGGACTGAACATGAAGCTGAGGCTCCAATACTTTGGCCACCTCATGAGAAGAGAAGACTCCCTGGAAAAGACCCTGATGTGGGGAAAGATTGAGGGTACAAGCAGAAGGGGACGACAGAGGACGAGATGGTTGGACAGTGTTCTCGAAGCTATAAACATGAATCTGACCAAGCTACAGGAGGCAGTGGAAGACAGGAGGGCCTGGCATGCTCTGGTTCATGGGGTCATGAAGAGTCGGACACGACTGAACGACTAAACAACAACAACAATAATTAAAGTACAGTCAAAATCACAAATGTCAGCTATACTGGCAAATGATGGGAAGTCTATATTTATTTTACTTTAGTTTCTTGTTGTTGTTTTACTTTACTTCATGTACCTTTATATAATTTTAGCTTAGCTGATATCTAAGTGGAATTAGAAGGTTAAATTAACATTCTAAGTTAAACTAATTTAAATATATATATATAGTATATGTGTGAAGTCAAATCTGTAATGACATTAATGAATTTCAATAAAGAATTTTTTCATCCAAAAAACCTCCCAAAAAAACTCGAGCTTTGGTGAGGTGCCATCTTTTGTAAGGTGCTGTTTCTCTGGGACGTTTGCAAATCGCTTTGACTTGCACGCAGAAGGTGCTAGGTTTCATGAGACTGGGACCATGTACGTTTTCTGAATGGCACAGAACACAATGTTGGCAAATGCCCTCATTTTATCCCCTTGCCAGTGGTGGACTCTCCTTCCTTGGAGGTTTTACAGCAGAGATTGGATGGCCCTCTATCCAGGATGCTTTAGCTGAGATTCCTGCATTGCGGGAGGGGGGGTGAGCTAGATGTCCCCCTGGGGTCACTTCCAACGATTCTACTCCCCTTTTAAATGCTTGGACTTGATGCTTGCTGGGTCACACCTCAGCCCTGCTTTGTAACTTTTCCTCAGCACTAGCCGGTGATGAGAGAATTGAAGAGGTATCTGGCTGAAGACGCAGGAAAGTTGGAAGATGCAGGTGAGTGGCAGCAGCCCAAATTCACGTACCTGGCAAGTGTCAATGCCTCCTGCCTCGAACCCTGCACACAGGTTGTTGACTCTGATGCTTCCATAGTACCAGGAAGTGCTATTGCACCTTTCTTGGGAAATAAGTTCCACTTTGGCCTCCTTCAGGATGTCGGATGGAGCATTCGCTGTAAGGAGAAAACAGTTACGAAATTTCTACATGCACAGGACCCGTCCAGTGAACGCTCCAGCCTTTTTCTCTGTTGTCTACTCATTTTCTATTCCCGGGAAAAACCCTTGGAACCAGCCATCCTTCGCCTCCCTATGTGGTGAGTTATGCTAAGAAGGCTGTTTGACCCAGTAGCTCCTTGCCAGGGACTAGGGCTGGGGGTTTCCATTCCCTGGCGAATCTCACTCCATGTGCTTGACTGGGTCAATAAAAGAAGTCAATATCAGAATGTCTGCAGAGGCAGAACTTCTGAAATAGGTGCAGATCGACTTGCACAAAGGCGACAGTTGGGCCATTGTATCTCTAAAAACAGACTACAGTTCAGTGTTCAAAATTCCCATTGTTCTGGGAGTGCCTAAATGAATACCTCCAAAGTCAAGCTTCGAGGACAGAAATCTGGCTGAGTCTGGAATAACCTTGTGAATTGAAAGGATAAGAAAGAGGGATTTATATCTAGATGCTAGGATAGAGATGATCAGGAAAACAGGAAGACACAATGAGAGATAAAGGAGGTGCTGTGGGATTGGTGGAAGTCAATATCTTGTTGTTGTTTTAGTGTTTATAGTATTAACTTGTAAGATATGGATTTGTGTGTTTTTTTGTTCCTTTCTTTAGTTTTCGAATGTTGGTTTTTGTGTGTTGTGTATTATCATTTTCTGATATTTTTCGTGTTGTTGTGTGGAAAATACTAATAAAATTTATTTTTTAAAAAAATTCCCATTGTTCTAGGCGCATTTTGTAATGGGATTTCATTAGGGCAAGCAATTTCTGAGCTCTGGGCACAGTACTGCCCCTAAAATTTCAGATTAAAACTGCAGAGTGGAAGGAAAGGAGGACCTTTTCCTGCCTCCCCACTTCCAGCTGCTCTCTGAAGACAGGAGAAGAGACCCCCTTAAGAATATTAGGGGGGTGGGCAGCGGAAGGACTAGAGTAGACCATGTGAAAAACAAACATAATATTTTAGCTGCAGTTCATTCACTTTCAGCTTTGTATTCTTGTTATTAAAAAGCGTGCCTAGACATTCCGTTGTTGTGCCCATGACCTAGTCTTAAGGTGTCATTTAGCTCCTAGCTTCCATATCTCAGTTTCTAGCTTTCATATCTCTGTTTCTAACACTGCTACAGTTTATGAGAGGTTTGTGTCTTAGCCATACCTTCAGAGTGACATATTGAATGATTTCATTTTCCATTCAGTGATTTTAACTACATTTCCTGAGGGCTTATTATTTGAAGGGCTGTACCAGGGCTTGCCCCTCTGGTGCCAAACCAGATGTGGTTGGACTCCAACTCCCATAATCCTCTACCATGGGTGATGCTGAGTGGGGTTGATGGAAGATGCTGTTGAACAACATTTATAGGTCATCAGGTTTGCCTAAGCCCGGCATGTCCAAAGTCTGTTTTGGGGGCCTAATCCGGTTCAATCCTGGCAGTTTATTTCCTGTGGTAAAAAAACCTCAACAACTCAAACCCTAGCCCTTTGGCTCATCTCAGCTATCTGCCAATCTCCCATTCCCACCACCCTTCTGAGTAATACCCCTCCCCACCTTCTCACTATATAGAAGGATCTGGCAACTTCTGTTTCAGTGTATCTGAAGAAGTGTGCTTGCACACGAAAGCTCATACCAAGAACTAACTTAGTTGGTCTTAAAGGTGCTACTGGAAGGATTTTTTTTATTTTGACTATGGCAGACCAACACGGCTACCTATCTGTAACTGGAACCCTAGCCCTTTGGTCACTTCATCAAATCTGGCTCTCTTTGAAAAAAGTTTGGACACCAGTGGCCTAAACTGTGCAGTATACTTGAGTGCGCCCTTTGCAGCCCGTATAAATCTGTGCACCCTTCCCTCCTTGCTCTTCATCCCTAGCCCCCACTTTTGTGCATGGTTCTGTCTTTTTGGAAACCATTTGTCCTGTTCCAACTTTGCATATCAAAGGACGTGACTTGAATTGGGACAACGACCCACAGACTTGAACTGGTTTCATAGTTATCTCACCAAGTGACACTGGGATGAGTGTTAAGAGATCTCTAACACATGCATCTCAGCATCCTCATGAACTACAATTCCCAGGATTCACTGGGGAAAGCAACAACAGTTACACTGATGTAGAGCCAAACTGAGTTGGTAGACTACCGCTTGAAGTCCAATATTACACGGTGTGTCTATTTTTCTCCTTTGACGCCTTCACTCTTTCTCTCTCGGCTTTGCCACCCCTTTCCTGCTTTCCTCTCTTCATTTTTCTTCTTCTTTTGAAACAGGGGTAGGCAACCTAAGGCCCGGGGGCCGGATCTGGCCCAATCGCCTTCTCAATCCGGCCCATGGACAGTCCAGAAATCAGCGTGCTTTTACATGAGTACAATGTGTGCTTTTATTTAAAATGCATCTCTGAGTTATTTTTGGGGAATAGGAATTTGTTCATATTTTCCCCCAAAATATAGTCCGGCCCACCACATGGTCTGAGGGACGGTGGACCAGCCCACGGCTGAAAAAGGTTGCTGACCCCTGTTTTAAAAGCATACATAACCGTTCTTAGCTCAAGGCATCTCAGTTATGACCTCAGCCCACCAGCTGCAGCCCCAAGGTGTATGGAGATCATATGCCCTTGGCTCACGGTACAGCTTTTCTGCTGCAAACTTCTGATTTTGCAGCATTGATGCTTTTAGGGCCTTGGAGGCTGGGTTTTTTGGGGGTGTGGTGGGGAGAGAGGCTGCCAGCAGAGACTGGGCTTCCTTCTGATTAATCGCATGGTGGTTTCACTGCTTCACATCCTTTCCCAGGCCTAAAGGAGCATCAAGGCGTTGCTGCATCTCTCTCACATTTCTCCTGCGTGTAACCCCAGCCAGCGATGTAGCAATGGGCCATGGCAGACACGTCCACAAAGCTCTCTGGCAGGCAGGCAGGCTGGATGTAGTCACTGCACTGGATCGGGTCATCCAGCTCTATCAAGGCGATGTCGTTGACTTGCTGCTGTGGGATGTAGCTCTCGTGCTCCACCACCCTCTTGAGGAAGCGCACCTCCGCATCAGGGCCAGGCCGGGAGAGCACAGTGGAACCCAACAGCAGCTCCCAATTTTCTAGATATCTAGAGCAGAGAAAGAAAACAGGAAGCGTCTTACGCAACACTTTGCCCATTTACCCCAGTATTGTCTGCTGTAATGGACAGCAGCTCTGACCACAGCTGACCAGAGTTGAACCTGGGACCATTTGATGGCAGTGCCCATGCTCTACCACTGAGTTCTGCCCCTTCCCCAAGAAGGGGAGTGTAAGCTAGCACTGGGGTTGCCAGAGTGGCATCCATGGGTGCAATGACCCCCTTCATGCTTTTCCTTGGCGCCTGTGTGAAATCTCCGCCTCTCTCCTTCCCTCCGCTCTCAACGCTCACTGTCCTGTTCATGAGGTCAGAAAAGCCCTGCAGTATGGTCAGAGCAAAAGAGGCCCAACTAGTCCAACATCCTGTCCTCACAGTGGCCAATCAGATGTCCCAGTGAGAAGTCAGCAAGCAGGACTTGAGTGTGACAGTGTGGGATGTGTCATCACTGAAGCAGTCAAACACAGCATTTCCTGTTGCCTAGAGTGGACACGGAAGTGAGAGCTGGACCATAAAGAAGGCTGGTCACCGAAGAATTGATGTTTTTGAATTATGGCACTGGAGGAGACTCTTGAGAGTCCCATGGACTGCAAGAAGATCAAACCGATCCATTCTGAAGGAAATCAGCCCTGAGTGCTCACTGGAAGGACAGATCCTGAAGCTGAGGCTCCAAGACTTTGGCCACCTCAGGTGAGGAGAAGACTCCCTGGAAAAGACCCTGGTGTTGCGAAAGATGGAGGGCACAAGGAGAAGGGGACGACAGAGGACGAGATGGTGGGACAGTGTTCTCGAAGCTACCAGCATGAGTTTGACCAAACTGCGGGAGGCAGTGGAGGACAGGAGTGCCTGGCGTACTCTGGTCCATGGGGTCACGAAGAGTCAAACACAACTAAATGACTAAACAACAACAGTGGACACACAGGGGAATGTGGCTCCAGAGAGGGAGGACTTCCTGTCATACCTGCCGTGGAGCCTCCTCCTTTGTGTGACCAGGTAGATGGGCATGGTCCTAGCAGACCCTACAAAAGGGCTAGCCATGCAGCCTTCTTCCCCCTTTTGCTCTTTTCCTCTTTTGCCATCTTCCTCTCTTCTGACTCTTAGCCAGCAGCACATGGCTCACCCTTCCAGAGGATGGAAGCCACAAGGTAGAAAGTCTGAGGCCTAGCTCAAACTTCTTTTCTCTACACATGTTCCTGTAACTACAAGATAAAGCCTGCCTTCAGGACAATACTGTGAACTGAATGTAAGTAAGCTTTACTCTTTGTTATGTACTGAGCTTGGATCCTAGAACAATAGGCAGGTAGGATCCTAGAACGCAACAACCGGTTGGCTTGCAGGAGCAGCCCAATCAGGCTCTAGGAGGGAAGCAGAGTCAGCCAATCACACAGGACCCATTGTGTAAATAATGTATATAAATCCCAAGGTTTTGAGGGAAATTCATTCATTACGAGCTGCAATAAAGAGTATGAAATCACTACGTGACTTGTCGTGTTATTACAGTGGTACCTCTGGATGCGAATGGGATCCGTTCTGGAGCCCTGTTCGCTTCCTGAGTAGAACGCAACCGGCGACTGCGCATGCACGGGTCATGATTCGCCGCTTCTGCGCATGTGTGTGACATCATTTTGAGCATCTGCGCATGCATGAGTGGTGAAACCCGGAAGTAATGAGTTCCGTTACTTCTGGGTTGCCACGGAGCGTAACCTGAAAACGCTCAACCTGAAGCATATTTAACCCAAGGTATGACTATATTTTTAAGAGGGAAATAAAAGGGGAAACTTACCAAGAACAATCCAGACTGGACAAGCCAGTCTGGATTGCTCAACTAAAGTGATTCTAACGAATCCATCAGCTTGGTGCCAGCAATGCACAGGGGAATGTGCTCTGCTGCTTGCGCACTAGTGGGAGTGAGGAGGGATAGTATGCAATCAATATATCCTCTCCTACTTTCCTCAACATTCCCACAGACAGCAACTGTCTCCACTTGCGATTCTCAGCAGCTGGTCTTCAGAAGCATGAGGGACAGAGCATAGCAACTGTGGCTTATAGGCACTGACAGCTTGACCTCTGTGGTTTTGTCCAGCCGCCCTACAAGTCTATTTCTCGCCCCAGATCCTTTGGCTCACCTCTTATCTCTAAAGCAGTGGGCTGCGGTCAGAATCCACTTGGCGCTGATGAGGGACCCTCCGCAGGTGTGCTGATAACCTGACCGGAACGGCGTCCGGATGCTGACCATCCAAGGCCAGGTTCCTGGCAAGGTGTTGACGCCTCCCCCCATCTGAAGGGAGCTGCTGTGGCTGGATGCCAAGGGGCGCCTCCCACAAACTCCACTGGAAAGGAGAACAGCGGAAAGAGCATCAAGGGTACCGGCAGGATTTATTCCTCGCTTAGCTTATATATCCTGCCCTTCAATAGCTTCTCCAAGACGATTTACATCACTGTCAGAATTGAAAATGTTGTGCTTTTCCTCCACCAAAGACCAGAAGGTTACAACAGCTAATGTATACCTGAAGGAGCATCTCCACCCCCATCGTTTAGCCCGGACACTGAGATCCAGCTCCGAGGGTCTTCTGGTGGTTCCCTCATTGTGAGAAGTGAGGTTACAGGGAACCAGACAGAGGGCCTTCTCGGTAGTGGCGCCCGCCCTGTGGAACGCCCTCCCTTCAGATGTGAAGGAAATAAGCAGCTATCCTATCTTTAAAAGACATCTGAAGGCAGCCCTGTTCAGGGAAGTTTTTAATATTTAATGCTGTATTGTTTTTAACACTCGATTGGGAGCCGCCCAGAGTGGCTGGGGAGACTCAGCCAGATGGGCGGGGTATAAACAAATTATTATTATTATTATTATTATTTTATAATGTTATGTACTAAGCTTGGATCCTACAGCAATAGGCAAGTAGGATCCTAGAATGCAACAACTGATTGGCTTGCAGGAGAAAACCAATCAGGCTCCAGGAGGAAGTTAACTAGCCTCTTAGGCTGGTAGGATCCTAGAATGCAACAACTGATTGGCCTGCAGGAAAAGACCAATCAAGCTCCAGGAGGGAAGCAGAATCAGCCAATCAGAAGGGACTCATTGTGTAAATAATGTATATAAAAGCCTGAGGTTTGGGGGGGTAAATCAATCACTGTTTTACAAGCTGCAATAAAGAGCATGAAATCACTACGGGACTCCGAGCATATTTCAACTAAGTAAGCGCCGACTCGCTTAGAAGCTTATCTTTAACAGAACTTGTGGTTAAAACACCTGAAAACAGGGCATCTTGCAACTGAAATGGGGTTTATCTATACACTTCAGCAGATATAGAACCTGTGTCCCAGGAGACCAGGGCCCTGCAGGATTTAACCTCCTTCTGCAGGGCCTGTAAGACAGAGCTATTCTGCCTGGCTTTCAATTTGAACCTGACCTGATCTTTTATTCCCCTTCCATCCCTCCCCCTCCCCTTTTTATGAAGATTACCTGCTTTGGGACCCCACAGCTGATTCTCCCCTGGCCTCCTCGCTGCCCCAAATAGGACTAATTTAGCCAGATAGCCCTGGTGATCATCTAATGTTTATTGGATGGATTCCACCCCCCCCCAATTGATTTTTGAATTCCGAATTTATTGTTATTCATGTTTTATACCGTATTTTATGCTGTTTTTTGTTGCATCAATTAAGTGTTTTAAATTTGTTGTTAGCTGCCCTGAGCCTGGTTTTCTGAACCGGGAAGGGTGATATGAAAATTATTATTATTATTATTATTATTATTATTATTATTATTATCATCATCATAATTATTATTATTATTTCCAATTCTTTCAGGAGCTGAACCCAACTCTTCTAAATTCAGGGGAAGTGGGCTATCCTATTCTACCAGAAGGGGTGCACCTCTCCGCATTACTTATGCTGCCTCTCAGAGGGGTGATTTGTAGGATCAACAATTTCGGTGGCATCCTAAAAAGAAAGCTCTGTTATGTACTGAAGTTCTCACCCTGGGCCAGCAGGGGGATACTGTAGATAGTTATGCAAATAAGGGATCGAAAGTGATGTTCAGTGATTGGATAGTTGTAGAAAATTGTTACAGTTACATTGTACTGGAGCTCTATATAAGCAGGCTGACTGAACCCTTCAGTTCAGTTCTGTCCTGGCCTGTGAATAAACAAGAGCTGTTTGAAGAATCGCTGTGTCGTCTGATATGTTCAACCACAACTTGACAAGCTCAACAACTTGTGGGGTATCCTGGTTTTTACTTTTTGAAAGACAGCAACCCTAGGTAACTAGTAGCACCCAAGCCTGTCCCCAGCCTGGCAAAGTGATGCGCACTGCAGGCTGTGGAACTGATGCCGTCTGCATAATTCAGCTTTCTGGGAAAGACGTCTTTGCAATGAGCTAGTGGTATCATCCAGGCGAACAGAGGCTGCTCTTGCTGTGGTCACTCACCTGCAGCTGTCATCTGCGGCACGCATAGGGCAGGTTGTGAGGAGGGCCAGGAGAGCGAGAAGCAGCCTTCTCATCCTCTTTGCGATTGCTGCTTCCTGCTCTCTCGCCACTTGACATCATATAGAACTATGTTCTATATGACATCACACAGAAGTGCCAGCAGTTGTTCTTTAGTTTCCTTTGGAACGAGTCATTGAGCCCCAGGAAGGTGCATTGAGAAGTCTCAGGGCTGCACCACGGATACATTCAAGCACCTGAGCATGGAGCTAGAGGGAAACTGGGAAGGAACCTTTAACTCTTTGTTCACCATGCCCAGCTGAAGAGGAGGATTGCCATAACCCCACAGAGTGCTTGAAGATAGTTTATTTAGAATTATTACTATTATTATTTGTTAAATTTGGATTAGAATAGAGCATGTGCAGTGTAGGGTTGGACTGGAACTGCAGGGTAAAAGGTAAAGGGACCCCTGACCATTAGGTCCAGTCATGACCGACTCTGGGGTTGCGGCACTCATCTTGCTTTATTGGCCGAGGGAGCCGGCGTACAGCTTCCGGGTCATGTGGCCAGCATGACTAAGATGCTTCTGGTGAACCAGAGCAGCGCACAGAAACGCCATTTACCTTCCCGCCGGAGTGGTACCTATTTATCTACTTGCAGTGCTTTCAAAGTGCTAGGTTGGCAGGAGCAGGGACCGAGCAATGGGAGCTTACCCCGTCGCAGGGATTCGAACCGCCGACCTTCTAATCGGCAAGTCCTAGGCTCTGTGGTTTAACTCACAGCACCACCGGAACTGCGGGGACCTGGGCTCAAATCCCTCTTCAGTCACCAAGCTTACTGGGTGTCCTAGAGCAATCTGCTGTCCCGCTTCTTAAACCACAGAGTTGCAGTGACAATAAAATGTGGACTATGCAGAGATGGCAAGATTAACTAGGAAAATCAGAAACCAGGAGGATCAAAACATCAACAAAGAATGGGACAAATTTATATTATATTTGAAAGACCACTGTAAACATCTGAACTCTTTGGCAGGTTTTAAATGACTCTTGTAATGTTACACAGATTTTGGATACAATGGAGGATTGTAAATTAGATGGACTTATAATATCCAATTAAAAAAAGTTACTTAAGTAACCCATGGAGGGGAGGAGAAAAGTCTTGATATTCAGAAGAATCTTGTGTAATGTTTATTATTTGTGATTATGAGTGTGAAGGAATTTGTAAAATCATAATTTTTTAAAAAAGAGAGAGAGAGAATAAAATATAGAGGATCTCTTATGCATAAATGTGATCGCGTGAGGGATACAAAAATTTGAAGTGGCTTATTCGTATATTTAGAATGTCATCATAACCAATCACATATTCACTAACAGTTATTAGCCAGCGTGTTGCGTTTGCATTTTTGTAGATTGTTACATTTTGCAACACAGGGGTTTGTGTGTGTTCAGATTCTAGAAATTCAGCAGAGAGAAGCTTCATTAAGCAAATAATGTCTTGTCTTATTCACACTTATCTCTTGTCCGACGCCTTCCAGGAGCATGTGTGTGCCCTTCCTGGGAGCTTTCCCCACGAAAACCTGCTCTTTAAAGCTGAATCGGAGCAAAAGTCAATTCAGGTTTCCCATGGATTGCCGTTTGCTCCGATTGTGCTTTAAAGAGCGGATTTCTGTGGGGAAAGATTTGGTGTGAAAAAAAGGGCACTTGGACACAGAGCTCTAAATTGTGGGCTGTGCCTGGAAAGAGCAGAGGAAAGGTATCAATTTGCCATCAATTTGATTTGAATTAATTTTATAATGAAATGATTTTAGAATTTTGTACTATTTTATTGTTGTTAGCCGCCCTGAGCCCGGCTTCGGCTGGGGAGGGCGGTATATAAATAAATTTTATTATTATTATTAAGTGTGGATGAGACCTCAGGTGGTGCACTTACTGTTGCATTTACTCAAATATCTCACCTGCAAAAGCAGGAGTACCGCATGCAGATATAAAGTCAAGTATACTGTTGTTAAGCACCATCAATGTACATGGTTCTCTTCAAAGTAATAAAAGGGTGGATGGGGGAATACAGTAAGGGCTCATCCACGCTCACCTTTTGCCTTGTGCTTTTTAGGTACAGGCAGCTGAGCAATTTATTTATTTATTTATTGCCTCAGCACTTTCCCCACAAAACTCACTCTTTAATACGGAATTGGAACAAACAACAATTCGGGGTTTCTGTGAGTTGACATTCAGCAGTAAAGAGTGGGTTTTCCTGGGAAAAGCACAAAAAGGTGATTAAGCACGGCACTGTAAAGCACGGACCTGTGCCTTTAAGCACTAGCCAGATCAAGCTTTGCTTTCCTGGCTGAGTTCCACAAAGAACTAGCATTGCCACTTGTAAAGGGAGGCTGGAGAGATAGAAAAAATCCCCTGGCAAATAGTCTGATCTGTGCTGGATTTTTGAGTTCCCTTAAACAGGATTACTGAGCAGTCACAGCCATTGCCATATTCCCTTCACCTTATTTGCGTTAACCACTTCTATATTTGTGTATTGATCGCTGTCCTTTCCCCCCATTACCTATTTGCAATTCTCCAAGACTGGATTCTGTCTACGTCAGCGGTTCTCAACCTGTGGGTCCCCAGATGTTGTTGGACTACAACTCCCATCATCCCTGAGCTCTGGCCTTGCTAGCCAGGAGTAAGGGGAGTTGTAGTTCAACAACATCTGGGGATCCACAGGTTAAGAAAGGCTGGTCTACGTGATCCTGTGCCTTGGAGATTGTAGCAGATTGTGGCTGGGTCAGGCACTGCAACCTGGAACCTCTTTGGTTAACGTGTGTGATCTTTGCTTTGACTTTTATTTTATTTGCAATTAAACCATTTCCGTACAATTTGTAGTGTTCATTCATGTTTCTCCTGAATTTTCATTCATAAAATTGGCCGAGATTAATAACTCCTGCTAATTGCAGCCTTAACTGACCCCACTGGTTTGCCAAGTTTCCGTCGTTCTCCGTTGCTTTCAGTGGAGGCAATGCCTGCAGTTCTTCGCCTAATCCCTACAGCGGGAGCTGTTGCGTAAGGGGATTTAAAGTTTAAATGGTCCCTAGGGACTCAGCTACATTAGTCAAACTACAACATTATAAATGCGTTATAACACTGTGACACCAGTGTAAAGCTGAAATTGCAACACAATATTTTCCATTGTGAGCTTTACAACGATTTACCCCCAAGAGTGTTTTCAAAGTGGGGTGTTTTTTTTACTGCGTAGATCTAGCCTAGGTCTGGTTGGATCTCTGTCGGTGGTGTGTTTCGTTGCATATATTGGTGTGTGGGTGTATGTGTGAATACACTTATCTACATGCACCAATGATTCTGAATGTTAGTTGCTGGAAAGCTCAGGAGGGGAGAGGGCCCTTGTGATCATGTTCTGCCCATAGGCATCTGACTGGATGCCGGACTAGACCCTTTGGTCTGATCCAGTAGGCTATTCTTACGTTCTTGTGATCCTTTGGGAAGATAAAACTGCAGGAGCTGGCAGGCCATTTCTTGCAGCCTGGAGGGCTGGATCTGGCCATCCTAGTGTAAATATTCATGTCTGAGAAATGATTGGATTGGTTCTGCTAGAAAAGCCTAGCAGAGGGAATTAATTCAGAGATTCACTGCTGGGCTATCCAGCTCAGGCTTAGACTGGATACTATTAACCAAGTTGTTGTTTAAAAGAGATTTACGGAGCCATCGGATGGAAGTGTATTTAGAAGTGCATCCTGGCAACAGTCAACTGAGCTTAACGAAAGGTCTATATGATTTCAACCTTAATGTTTGCAATTAAAAATAAATAAGCACAGGCCAATTTAATTTCCCCTCCCTCTTTTTATAATCGGTTTTTGCCCACCATGTTCTGAACCAGAGTTACTGGAGCAATAGCTTTCTGTCCTCCAGTGGGAATAGAGCACAAGGCAGAAGAGGCAGAATTCCTACACCGCCAGATTTCCTCCAGTTGCCCGTAGTTCCTGAGGGTGAGGGAGGGCACTGGCAGGACCCGGAATCAGGTTCTCAGGCACATGCCAGACCTGCGTGTTTCCAAGCAAGCATGGTAGCATTTTGCTCCGACTGCTTCACCTCTGGAATTAAGGCATTCCTGCGGCTGCAGCAGAGGGTGAGCCCACGTGGCAGGTCTGTGCGTGGATTCTCAGTGATGTGGATGTTCCCTCACACATCTCCTCCTCTTTTACTTTGAATTAACCACCTCGTAGTCCCAAGGCCACCAGCGACATAAAGCAGGGCAGGTTTTGCACCCTGTGTGCCATCCCGTTGCTCCTCCGTAAGTCCATATATTCCAACTGAGAGTTCCTTCCTGACAGTCCTGAATATAAGTCCCGCTATCTGCTACGGACTGGCGATCAACTGCTTTAATCGCATCCCTTCTCTTTGGTAATCTTGAAAATCCAAGGGAGCTTTGGGCCCTGGCATGTGAGGATAGAGGTCATGGTATCGAAGTGCAAATTACGGTATTTGGGAGAGGGATGGCACTTACTGCTGCGTGGCCTTTTGAAGAACTGGCTAGTTGAGGACAGCCTGAGGGTCAGACGGACAAAGAGCTGTAGGCAGGATGCACCCCATGTGTGGACTCTCTTATTTGGAAGGTTGCCAGCGTCGGCCTGGAGGAGCAGCTCGGGGAATGCGAATAGCATAGAATGCTGGAGAACGCTTGTAAGACTTGGGAGGGTCAGCAGCCACTTGAATGCTATATGGTGCCTCTGGGTTCTCAGCTGAACCTTCTGGGATATTTTGGGCCTCTGGAGGGATGTATGGAGGGTATGGATCAGTGTACGGGATCTCAGGGGGAGTGTAGGGGGCTTCCAGGGTGACAGGTGTCTCTGGGAGATTGTATGGAGGCTCCAGAGTGAGAGGTGTCTCTGGGGGGATATATGGGGGTTCTAGGGTGGCAGGTGGTTCCGGAGGAATATATGGGGGTTCTAGGGCCACGGGTGGCTCTGGAGGGGTGTATGGAGGCTCCAAAGTGAGAGGCGGCTCTGGAGGGGTGTATGGGGGTTCTAGGGCCACAGGTGTCTCTGGCGGGGTGTATGGAGGTTCCAGAGTGGCAGGTGTCTCTGGAGGGGTGTATGGGGGTTCTAGAGTGACAAGTGCCTCTGGTGGGGTGTATGGAGGTTCCAGAGTGGCAGGTGCCTCTGGAGGGGTGTATGGGGGTTCTAGAGTGACAAGTGCCTCTGGTGGGGTGTATGGAGGCTCCAGAGTGGCAGGTGTCTCTGGAGGCGTGTATGGGGGTTCTAGAGTGGCAGGTGTCTCTGGTGGAGTGTATGGTGGTTGTAAGGTGACTGATGTCTCTGGAGGAGTGTATGGAGGCTCCAGAGTGGCAGGTGTCTCTGGAGGCGTGTATGGTGGTTCTAGAGTGACTGATGTCTCTGGGGGAGTGTATGGGGGTTGTAAGGTGACTGATGTCTCTGGAGGAGTGTATGGAGGTTCTAGAGTGACTGATGTCTCTGGAGGAGTGTATGGGGGTTGTAGGGTGACTGACGTCTCTGGAGGAGTGTATGGGAGTTCTAGAGTAATTGATGTCTCTGAAGGAGTGTATGGGGGTTGTAGGGTGACCAGCGTCTCTGGAGGAGTGAATGGGGGTTCTAGGGTGACCGGTGTCTCTGACAGGGTGTATGGAGGCTCCAGAGTGACCGGTTTGTCTTGAGGCATGTATGGAGCCTGTAAAATGACAGGGTTCTCTGGGGGGATGAATGGGGGTTCTATAGTGACTGGGTTCTCTGGCGGAGTGTATGGGCGATCCAGAATGGCAGTTGCCCCTGGGGGTGTTTCTTGGGGGATGTACGGAGGCTCCAGAGTGACTGATGTCTCTGGAGGAATATATGGGGGATCCAGAGCGAATGGTCTTTCTTGTGGGACATACGGGGACTCTGAGGAATTGGATGAGACACTGCCTTGTTTTGGAGAGATGTATTTGGGTGGTGGGGGAAGAAATGGAGGCTCTGGAGCAGTGTAAGGCTCCCCCAGAGGAATATAGGGGGGCTCCAGAGATGCAGTCACGTCAGGGGGGATGTAGGGGGCCTCTAGAGCCGTGGGCTGTATTTCTTTAGGAATACGTGGAGGAGCTAGAGGTTTGGGTGCTGTTTCTTGGGGAAAATAGGGTGCTTCCAGGGTGACAGTTCGTTCTGAAGGGACATATGGGGCTTCAATAGGGGGAGGTGTAATTATTGGGGGTATGAAAGGGGGCTCCACAAGGATGGTTGGCTCTGGATCTTTGTGCGGGGACCTCAAAGTTGCCTTGGGCCTTCGAGGATGGTGTTTGGTGGGATGTGTTGAGCGAGCACCATGGGCTTTTGGAGAAGCAGCTGTGGGCAGAGGGACCGTGAGCACCTGTGGGGTCTTTTTGGAGGCATCTGTGGGCAGAGGGACCGTGAGCACCTGTGGGGTCTTTTTGGAGGCATCTGTGGGCAGAGGGACAGTGAGCACCTGTGCGGTCTTTTTGGAGGCATCTGCGGGCAGAGGGACTGTGAGCACCTGTGAGGAAGTTTCAGAGGCATTTGTGGGCGGAGGGACTGTGAGCGGCTGTGGGGACTTTTTGGAGGCATCTGCGGGCAGAGGGACTGTGAGCACCTGTGAGGAAGTTTCAGAGGCATTTGTGGGCAGAGGAACTGTGAGCACCTGTGAGGAAGTTTCTGGAGCATCTGTGGGCAGAGGGACTGTGAGCACCTCTGTGGGGGTTTCAGGTGCTGTTGAAGGAGCGGTGGTGGACAGAGGACCAGTGGCCACCTTTGGGTTGGTTGCTGGCTCTTGTGTCGTCAAGATGTCCTTTCTGTTAGGCAGGAGCGTTATTCCACCAGGTGACTTTCTCTTCTTCTTCTTCTTCTTGGGCTTCTGCCCTTTGGCTTCCACCATCTCCCCCAAGATCCATTCAAGGAAGTCTTTGGTAAAGGTATAGATTCCTGGGTTGTTTGCCTGGGCACAGCCCTTTCCCCAGCTGGTGATGCCAATCACGTAATACGGGGAATCCTGGCTTGTCTTGCACATCAGGGGCCCCCCACTGTCGCCCTGCAGAGAGAAGGAAGGAAGGAACTTAAGTAGTCTTTCAGGAAAGCAAAGCAAGGTCCCCTCACACTTATGGTGTAGGTGCAAGTCTAAGCCCGTCCAGCCACCAGGACCAAAGACCACATGAACCTTCTTAGCTGCTACATGACATCACAGACTCACCCCCTGCCATTCATCTCATCATTGCTTGCCAAGAAACGCCCATCCGTCTTGTGCTTCTGACTGTGTTACCAGGAACACATTCACACTATTCATTTAAAGCACATGGCTTCCCTCAAGAATCCCAGGAACCATAACTTATCTTTCACAGAATTACAATTTCCAGCAATCTGCAGTTCCCGGGATTCTCTGGGGCAAGCCATGTACTTTAAATGGGCTTTAAATACATGGCGCTATCACTACATAATGAAGTTGCCGTGTCTGTTTCCAAGGTGAGTGTGAAGTTCCTTAGAACGTACCTTCAGGGAAAGAGCTGAGATTTGTCATAATAGAGCAGACGCTCTTTCTAAATGCATTTGTTCGTAAAATTGATTATCAGAATTGATTAGTTCTGAGCTTTTTTTTTAATTGTCTGTTTTTAAACTGCATTGATCTCTATATTTTTGCGTATGCTGCCATGAGATTTATGGTTTGGGAGAAAAAGTCTGAATTGTATTTTCAGAAAATCTGTTCTCCATCTGAAATTCAATGGTACGGGGCACAAATTCACTTTTGGAGTACCAATGACTACAGGGCTACAGTGTTTTCTCAACTAATCCCTTAGTTTGATTAACTTGGGTGAGAAGGTCTGTCGGGGACTGGGCAGAGGAAGAATGGTGGAGACCACATCCCCAGCCTAACTGTTCCAGGAAGGGGGAAGAGGAAGACAGTTTAGATTTACAACATGGGTTTGAGGGAGGTCACATCTCAGAAGCAGATGAGGGGGAAAGTTGGGAAATAATGGGAGAGGAGGAGGAGGCAGAAGCGGAGCAGCAGCTAGCTGACATGGTATCATCAGAAAGCTTCCCAGACCCTCCATCTCCCAGAACCTGCAAGCCTTAAAAATAGGAGATCAAAGAGCTCAAAGACAGAGGGCACATAACAGCACCCATAGAAGCGACGAATGAGGAAGTGGGAGAGACCAGGGGGTGAGTGTAGATTCACTCGGGACAATGCCATTATCCAAGAGGCTGGGTTCTACATCCTCTCTCTGTAAATATTGAATAAAAAAGGACAGTAAGAAACCTTCCCTTGACTTTATAGTTTCCTGGGCAACAGCTGAGACCCACCGACAACATCCTGACATGGTCTTGGAGAGGGGGGGGGAGATTAACCCTGGGCTTATTCATGCTTTCTCTTGTCCTGCTGCTTCCCTCCTTCAGCCTCAGAAAAAATGCTCTTTAGTGCTCAGTTGGCGCAAACAGCACTTCAGGCTTTCCCCATTGCCATTGGTTCCAATCTGTCACTAAAGAGCCGGTTTTCCCTGGGGCAAAAGGAAAACTGCTCTAGACCTGTGTCTAGAAAGCACAAGTTGCTGGTGACTTGTGGAAGTCAGTTGGCAGCCCACCACACCTCGACCTCAGCTGTGCATGCGAAGCCCCAGCAGAGTCTTCAGAGATCTCCCACTCCCAGCAGAATAGTTTTTTTCCAGAGTCCCCAGTTAAGGGGAAAACTCCTCTTCCACACAGTTCATATCAACTGTTTATCATCTCCAGATGCAAGACAAAGCTAAATACTACTAGATTCAATTCATCTGGTCTCTGAAGTCAGCATACATATGTACAGAGAGATCGGCTAACACTATCCCCATGGTAGCTTATGCTGCTGTGTAAGACCCACAGCCTTTCCCCTGACTCTCGCAGATTCAGAATCAGACCCTGATGGCAAACAGGACAAGACACAAACATGCAACAGGACAGGAACATAATGAAAGCAATGCCCTACTATGCCCATTGGTCTACATTCCTGGACCAATGGGTGGAAGAATCGGCAAGTCATACATTCAACCTCGCGGGTGTTGCTTTGGTAACCCAGTACACCTGGCACCCTTATCTCTGAACATCCAGACATGGGAAGATGTGCTAACTCAAGACATGAGTCCAAGCACTGTGCAGTTTCACCCATTGTTCACATGATGCCAACACAGATCGAGCGGCAAACCACTCCGACCCATGCTTTCTGGGCATGAGATAAGCAGAAGTATGGACGAGCCCAAATACAGAAGTGAGATGAGGGAAAGCAGGCCACAGTTATGCAGACTCCATGCAGCAAGGCAGACAGAAAGCAGAGAGTAAGGTATTATTAGAGTGTGAGGAAGGAGTGGCGAACCTGTGGCCCTCCAGCTGCTGACGAATTGCAACTTGCATCAACCTTGGCCATTGGCCATTCTTGCTGGGGCTGATGGGCGTTGTAGCTCAGCAATGTCTAGAGGGCCAGAGGTTCCCCACCCTTGGTGGAGGGGAAGAGGTGAGGAAGAGTGGTCTCAAGTTTTAGGTTCAAATGGTGTCCACTGTGTGTGGGAGAGGGCACTGTTATGATATAGTCCCATTCCACCTTTAGAACAGGCATGTGGAGTTGTTGTATGTCACATGTCTGTTTACTTCCAGCACAGTCTGCTGGGAACTTCCGCTGTATATAGCTTTTGCCTATGCTTTTTGCTTGGACACGAAGGGAAGCAGACATGTTTTTCCTTTGTCCTGCTGCTGAATAAAATGCTGTAAATATGCCTACATATGCCTCTGTCCGCTACTTCCATTGCAAAGAGTTCTTATCTCTGCTGGCTTGCATGCTCAGTCTCTAAAGGTCTCTGAGGCTTGAGTCGCAGTTTTTGATGCTGTTCTAAGAACCAGAGTTTGCCCGGCTGCCGGCCGAAGGGCTGGAGCTAGCTGGGGGCCTGCCAAATGCCCCCATCTCCCCAGACGCATCCCAACAGGCACTGCCCCAGTTGCCCAAAGCAAAAGGTGTTCCTTAGCTGCGTTCCTTAGCTCAGCGACGGAGCATATGCTTTGCTCATCAAAGATTCAATCCTGGGCAGCTTCAGTTAGTGCCAGGGACTGGGCAGAGGAGGGAGGAGGGGACCGCCTCCCCAGCCTGACCCTTCCAGAGAAGAAGGAGACAGTTCAGAATTACAACAGGGGTTTGAGGGAGGTCACAACTCAGAGGCAGATGAGGGGGAAAGCTGGGAAATAATGAGAGAGGAGGAGGAAGAGAGAAGAAGCACAGGGGAGTGACAGCTGATGGACTCAGTGTCTTTAGAAAGCATTCCAGACCCTCCCTCTCCCAAGACATGGCGGGCCTTGAAAGTAGGAGAGCAAAGAGCTCAAAGGTTAAAGGCCCTTTCCAGCACCCGTAGCTATGACTCATGAGGAAGTGGGAGAGACGGAGGGGGTGGAGACTCACTCGGAGCATCGCCATTATTCTGAGATGCCACATTCCCAAGCCTCTCTCTGTGGATATTGAACAAAAGCAGATGGTAAGGAGTTTTCCTTGTCTTGTCCATCCCAGGCAACCTGCCTTGTGGGTCGGTTCCTCTGCAGTCTGACAGTTAGAGGGATCGCAAGCATCTGTGCTAAGGAAGACCTATCTCTGCCAGCAAGGCTGGAGAGCCGGTGCCAGTGTGAATAAACGGCAGTGGGATTCCTTACCTGGCAGCTGTCAATGCCCCCTTCCTCATATCCTGCACATATGGTGTGAGGACTCATGGCCCCATTGTACCACTGGCTGCTGTTGCATTTCTTGGTGTCCAGAATGTTGATTCTCGCCTCCTGAAGGGTGTCCGATGTCTTCACACCTGTCGGGAAAGCCAGCAGATTAGGTTGGTTTCTGCTTTCTCCAAACACTGCAATCCACAGCTCTTCCCTTCCCTAGCCACACACAAACACACACGCAATTTCCCTGCTGGAATATACAGCTTGACACAGAGCGAAACTACACGTTACATTAAATAGGTATTTGTATCTGTGTGTGCAGTAGTTGCTGTTTTTAAAGTTGCAGGTTCAGGATCACACACACACAAATGAAAACATGCATTCGCTGTAAAATGTAGCTTGGCAGAGGAAGAAACCAAAACAAGTTACACACACACCCTCATTTTGTGTGCTACCCAAAGCATTTCAGCACCTTAGGGTATTTGTAAAGCTCCTGTGAGCAAAATGGAAGGAGGAAGGTGTGGGAGTTGCAGTTAAACATGCGTGAGTGCTAGTTAGTGCATGAAGGGGTTAAGACCAGCTAGGCCACTCCCCCTTACCTCCATGAGGGGGGAAGCAAAGCGGCTTCTCTTTCTTTTGCTCACTCTCCGCTAGTCATGTAACTGACCAGGATGGACATGTCTGAACTTGTTCCAAAGTACAGACCACATGCTTGAAACTATAATCTGTATTTTACACCCAAGACTATTCAACCTGTGTTCTCCTTGCTGCTGCATGGAATAATGCATGAACCAGACCATTCGATTTAGTAAGTAAAGCTTTTAAACTTACTTAACAGGGTGTTGACTGTTCATTGCAAGAGGGGTGAAGAAAGTGGGCAAAATATCCCAATTTCTACACTATTCTGGGGGTTAACTCGGAGAGTGTTGTAAGCTCTGCTGGAGGCTCTCTCCTGCGGGAGAGTGTGCAAAGCCTCATGTTTTGAATCTAGGCGCCTGGCCAATTTTTTTTAGTATTAATTACCCACATGTGGGTTGAATCTATTTTCCACTTCCTGAAAAGGAAGCACCAGAAAACAACTACCTTTGTGTGGAGGGGAAGCAGCCAGATTTCCATCTGACCTGAAATAAGCCTTCATTAATTCCTGTTCTCCCAGATCTGAAGTTTGCGGGGACTGGGATACCAGCCATCCGTAGCAGCACCTCTATCTCCCCCTGCCCTGTGTGTTATCTACACAGCTGCGTTTCCACCCCTACTTGAGCTGCCCCCAGTCCCTGCCTCCCTCTGCTCCCAGTCTCTCACTGTTCTGGGAGGTGGTGCCCCAGCCACTGATGTGGCAGTCTGAGAAGCTGGTATCAGAGCCCATGGTGACAGGAGGCAGGCAGGCTGGCTGAACGTAGTCGCTAAATGTCACAGGTTTCTCAAGCTTTATCAGTGCAATGTCGTTGGCCTCTGTGCGCGGGTTGTAATCCTGGTGGAGGAGGACTTTGTGCACCGAGCGGATTTGCACATCGTCCGGCAACTTGGAAAGGTCCGTGGCACCCACCACAATCCTCCAGCGATTCAGTGAGCTGCAGGTAAAACAGAACATGGTTAGCGCAAGGCCCTCTGGAGTTCTTTTAAACAGAGTTCTCCCTGGCTACTGCTGCAAAAACAGGGGAAATAATAATTCCCGGACACCCTAATACTGATAAACATGTATACCTGAAGGAACGTCTTCACCCCCACCATCCAGCCTGGACACTGAGGTCCAGTGCCGAGGGCCTTCTGATGGTTCCCTCGCTGCGAGAAGTGAGGTTACAGGGAACCAGGCAGAGGGCCTTCTCGGTGGTGGTGCCTGCCCTGTGGAACGCCCTCCCTTCAGATGTGAAGGGAAATACGCAACTATCCTATCTTTAAAAGACATCTGAAGGAAGCCCTGTTTAGGAAAGTTTTTAATATTTAATGCTGTATTGTTTTTAATACTCGATTGGGAGCCGCCCAGAGTGGCTGGGGAAACAGATGGGTGGGGTATAAATAAGAAATTATTATTATTATTATTATTATTATTATTATTATTATTATTATTATTATCATTATTAAGCTATGAGGTACAGCTGGACTATTTACACCAATTCCAGCTTCATGCAGATATTAACATACCAGTATTGTGGCTTTGTTGGTTGCTGGCACCGAGCAAATACTAGAACTGACTGATGCACACATTTTGCTGGGACACTGCACTGGGCTGAAGTTACCTATAGATCCATGTTCATAGAATCATAGAGTTGGAAGAGACCACAAGGGCCATCGAGTCCAACCCCCTGCCAAGCAGGAAACACCATCAGAGCACTCCTGACATATGGTTGTCAAGCCTCTGCTTAAAGACCTCCAAAGAAGGAGACTCCACCACACTCCTTGGCAGCAAATTCCACTGTCGAACAGCTCTTACTGTCAGGAAGTTCTTCCTAATGTTTAGGTGGAATCTTCTTTCTTGTAGTTTGGATCCATTGCTCCATGTCCGCTTCTCTGGAGCAGCAGAAAACAACCTTTCTCCCTCCTCTATGTGACATCCTTTTCTATATTTGAACATGGCTATCATATCACCCCTTAACCTCCTCTTCTCCAGGCTAAACATGCCCAGCTCCCTTAGCCGTTCCTCATAAGGCATCGTTTCCAGGCCTTTGACCATTTTGGTTGCCCTCCTCTGGACACGTTCCAGTTTGTCAGTGTCCTTCTTGAACTGTGGTGCCCAGAACTGGACACAGTACTCCAGGTGAGGTCTGACCAGAGCAGAATACAGTGGCACTATTACTTCCCTTGATCTAGATGCTATACTCCTATTGATGCAGCCCAGAATTGCATTGGCTTTTTTAGCTGCCGCGTCACACTGTTGGCTCATGTCAAGTTTGTGGTCAACCAAGACTCCTAGATCCTTTTCACATGTACAGGCACTGTTAATGTGCCTGTATACTTTTACAGTTAGTCCAAAATGGCTTGCCAGCATTCTGGACGGTCATTTAAATCACAAAGTACATGTATCAGAATAGCTGCTCCTCTTGTCCCTCTGAATGCCCCACCCCTGAGAATCAGCCAGGTATCAGAACCGGCCACTGCACAAACAGCTTCTGCAGCAGGGAAGGGGTGACCCACTGCAGAGAAACACCTGATGTGCAGATGAGGCAACATAAAGTTTCTGAGACATGGCGAAAGGACAGGAGGAAGCAGACAGCCCCCCACTAGTGTCCAGTTTCTAGCAAGCAGCTGAGTCTGCCTAGAATCTCTGCCCACTATTCTGTGGGATGTAATCCACTGGGAGCAGTCAAGTACAACATTCCTTGTTTTGCTAGAGTGGACATACAAGGGGATGTTTGGTCCAGCCAGTTGAAACTTCCTGTTCCTCCTGGCCTGGAGCATCCTTCCTTGCATGTGACTAGTGGGTGGGCATGACCTAACCTGTCCAGGTAAAAGGACAAGGCATACTGCCACTCTCTTTCTTTTCCATCTTCCTTTCATCCTGCTTTCCAGCCAAGCAGTTGCCCAGGTCATCTCCCTTATGGGTAATCCTGTTTGTACATTTTTAAAAAAAAAATATTTAATCATTTTTTCGATACACAACAACCGCAAATGACACTTACAACCAAAACCATAATAACAATAATAACACAATTTGACAATTCGGATTTGAATACACTGATATACCTATGACTACACCTTTTTAAACAATATGTTCCCACCTCTCTCTCCTCCCCCTACTTCACACCACTAACATGTTTGTACATGTTTGTAACTTGAAGCCTTAAGCCTGCCTTCAGGGATCACACTGTGCTCTGCCTGGTCGTGAATAAACTTTCTTTTCACTGCTTATGAATAAGACTGTGGTGCCTTTATTCAATTAGGAGGGATTCAAGGGGTCTTACCAGGAAAATATTAGAACACATTTCAAGCTGGACAAGCCAGATTGAATTGTGTATTGTCTTAAGAAACTCACATGAGTTTGCAACTAATTTTCTGCTGTGTAAAGGGGAATGGACTCTGCTAAGTAAAGGAACTTGCAAGTGTAAGTTAGGAAGGATATTAATAAACAATATATCCTCTCCTGCCACCCTGAACATCCCCACATATTCTGACATGTTGGAGAGGTTTTTGTGGATAGACAAAGGCAATCTGCACATGCTCAGAGGCACCGCACATCTTCAGCCTGTGGCAGAAACCTTGCCTTGTCTTTCCACCTCGGGGACATTCTGCCTGTCCTCAGCAGGCCAGAGATGTCCATTTTCCTGCTATCTTTCGTACTTGCCTTCTCTTAGTCTTGAAGCAGTGAGCTGCTGTGAGGACCCAGCGCTTGGAAAGGACGGATCCCCCACACGAGTGCCGCGTTCCCTTGGAAGAGGGGATCTGGACGCTGACAAGCCAGGGCCACTCTCCAGCCAGGGCGTCAACACCACCCACTATTCTCATGCTGCCGCCGTGGATGGGGGCCAGGGGTCGTTTCCCGCAGTCTGATGGGAAGGAAAGAACATTGAAAGCGGCTCAGGGAGGCAGGACTTCAGGAATGCGCAGCAAACACCTAACCGACTTCTTCAAGAAAGCACCAGAGGACGAAAGGCTCTGCAGCTGATGGGGCCAAACTTGCCAGGGAACTTTGCTGCAGCCTGGCATCAAGAAATATGGGTGTGGGGAGCTTCATTCGAGAAGTTAAGCTGCTGGGGCTCAAGAAATCCCAGCAGCAAATTTTGGCCATGAATTAAGCCATACTTGCACCAGCTACACTTCCCTTTGCATCAGCCCCAGAGAGCATGGCCAAAGCTCATGTTCAGCAACATCTCCAGGGCCAAAGATCCTCTCCACCCCACATCTGGACCCACACATCTCCAGTGTGTTACGGAAATGACGGGGGGGGGGATCTTTAAAGTTGTTACAATGCTATAAATATTATACCTGAATGTATCCTTTTGACTTGACAGCTCAGGGAAGATACCTAGCTTTATAAGTTGGTAGAAAATCCATACTTCAACCGACTCTCCTCATTCCAAGGCCATTTTAACCCTTAAAGAAAGGGGAATTTGGGCTCCACCTTCCTCCATGAACCAAGAAGCAGGAAGTCGTGTAGGCAGCAGGAACAGGACATCCCGCCATAATTCCCCAAGTGTGGGAGCATGTACATGGCCCCCACCCAGGGAGCAACCAGGGGGGGCAACAATAGACATCCCCAGAGGCAGTGGAGCAAGTGAGGTGTTCTGAAAGCCCATCTCCAGGCAAATCCTGAGGGCAAGGATATATAGAGAGTTTTATTGTTCTTCTGGTGATGGGGACTTAAGAGGTGTTGGGAAAGGGGTGTGATAAAGGGAACTAATGTTGAACTTGTATCACCCTTGTAGACCCCTCCCCATTTGTGACATGCTAGTGATGTAGTGATGATGTCTCTATGTGCTGCTCCAAGTGTATTCTGGGGGAAAGAGGGAAGTTTTAAAAGAGGAGGTCACCCCTTACTCAGGGTTCTTACTCCTGTGGGGACCTGTTGTGCAATAATAAAGATCATGGTCTACTGACTGCTGTTTTGCTCCAAATTACTTGGCTGGAGCTTCCTTCTTTTACTGACCGCATGGACCCACAGGGGACTTGCACCCCGACCAGCTGGGCTGTTGAGCAGTCTCTCACCCAGGAATTTTTTTCCTTCACAAGAAATAAATTGGAGCAAACATCAATCCAGAGAAAACTTGATTGACATTTGCTCCGATTCAGTGGTAAAGATCGGGTTTCCTTGGGGCAAAAGGCACACCTGATGCATAGCTGTCAACATTTCCCTTTTTAAAAAAGGAAATCCCCTTATTCCGAATAGGATTCCTTGCAAGAAAAGGGAAAAGTTGACAGCTATGACCTGGTGAGCCCCTAGCCTCCATATTTAGGGCTCAGCCACATTTTCGTTTGTCCTGTGAGTTCTAGTCACACGCCCAAAGGGGTTTCTGTTTGCCCTGCTGTTTTCCCTGAGAAAATCCTCTCTTTACTTCTGAATTGGAACAAACACCAGTCAGGTTTTCTGCGGACTGATGTCTATACCAGTTTATCAGTAAACAGAGGGCTTTTCCTGGGATAGGGGCAGGACAAATGAAAAACTTCTTGGACCCATGCCCTTAGTGTAGCTGCATTTGCAGATGTCTCCAAAACACTGTTAGGCTCAGTTTTATTGGCAACGGGCTCATCCACCCTTCCTCATGGCCTGCTCATTTCTCCCAGGGAAGACCACTCTTTAGTGCTCAATAGGAGCAAACAGCAATTCAGATTTTCTCCAGATTGATGTTTGCTCCGATTTAGCACTAAAGAGCAGGTCTCCCATGGGAAAGGAGCGGAGCTTGGGGAAACCCACTTGTTCCAGGTCCAGTGTCGACAAATCCCAAGTCTCTTCTTGTGTTCATTACTTCCTTTATGCTGGCTTGAAACAGGTTTTATGCTGCTGTTCTTGTGGTGGTTTTCTGATAGTTGAGGGTTACATTTACTGGTACGTATTGCTTATTGTTTTTTGCTTGTTCCCCCCGTCACTTTTCACAGACGTTTATAAGTTTATATTTTTAATAATGCTGTAAACCACCCAGAGGACTGAGCTAGTAGGTGGCATAAAAATGTAATAAATATTTATAATACTGGATGAGCTGGGATGGCTCTCTGTGGCTTTATGGGAGTCTTGTTGGTGATGGCAAATGCACCTTTGCAAAACACACACACGAAGAAACGCCTGTCCTTTGTGTGTGCTACATGTCTGATCTTCAAACCAGTAAACACTTGGGAGGCCTTGACAGGTCTGGATTACCCTGGAAACTTCTCAGTATGCAAGGAAATTAAGAAAAATCTCAGACCTCTTTTTATGTATGCAACCACAGCAGCTAGGATTTTAATAGCAAAGAATTGGAAAGGTGATAGCACCCCTACAGAAACTGACTGGCAAGTGAAAAGGGTAGAATATTTACAACTCGCAAAGATGACAGGGAGAATAAAAGGTAATTCAATACAGAAAGTTAATATTGGATAATATTTAAAGAATATCTTAAGAATTACTGTGACAATGTTTACCTCCTGACAGACTTAGATTGAATCTTTAAATATAGAGAAAGTACATAGCAAATTTTTCCTAATAGAAAATGGGAAAGTAAAATAATAATAATAATAATAATAATAATAATGAAATGTGTATAAACAAAATGTAAAATATCACAATGAGAAAAATCAGAAGTTAATGTCTATGGTGTGTCTATGCAGTGGTGTGTATTGTATGTATTGTCTAAGCTGTATGTAAATTGATGTAAATTGATATATAATAAAGGCGATTTAAAAAGAAAAGAAAAGAAACTTCTCAGTATGCAAGGAAATTTGATTCTGAGGTCTCAATTCCTGTTTTTGGCAGTCAGTGGTGCCATCGTGTGGCCAGCTTGTGCAAAGGCAGATTGAATATCCCACAAAGGGGGACATTGTGGCATCAGAATGCCTGAGCTTCATAGGATAGTGCAGTTCTTTACTTCTAGGGGAAATGGTGCTGGTATTGCGAGCCCTTCAGTACCTCGGGGGGGGGGGAGCACTGGGGGAGAGGACACTTACGTATGTATCATAGGGTGGGGCTCTATGATGTCACGGGCCTGCCAACTTTTAAAAGACAATCCAATATCTGAGCAAGGCTGAAGGATGGAACTGTTAGGATTCCTGATCTATGATTGCAGTCATGGGATTTTTGTTTATCACATGACGGTGTATGTTTTGACTCCACAAAGTGGGAAGTGACGAAGACAGGATGTTTGTGTTCCTGTGTTCCATGAAGTGGGACTATTGTCCTTTGTTCTTTTTCTCTCTGCTGTCTGATGCTAGAGAGAGAGGGAGCCATGTTGCCGTGCTCCGTGTGTGTTTATATGTAAATAAAGTAGATTAGCCAAAATGCTGAGTTGCTGAGGTCTGTTATGCAAGCTGCGAAGACTTGCGGATCCCTAAGTGTGCCGGTGTCTGTTGGCATCGGTCGCTGTGATGTTTGGACAGAAGAAAGCTTTTGAAGCTCCCGGACAATCGACCAGGAGGGAGAGAACATGACAGTCGGGCATGTGTCTCTGCCAGGGTCCTACTCGAGTGTAGGCTGAACTCCTGACAGGAACATGGCAGTCAAGGTGTAGAATTACAGAACTGACCTTGAAGGGCAATTGGGAAAGGAGAAGGTGTGTGTGTGTGTGTACGTATTTTCATTTCAGGTTGTTTTGTTTTGTTTCCCCCTGGAATTTTTTTGCGGAAACAGAGGTTGGGGTAGCTCTTCTGCAAATGTTTCCTCTTTCAGAATGATGTGTGCTGTGGCTTCTAAAGTGGCCTTTTAAAATAATACAGCTGCAAACCTTAAAGGTCAAAGTTTCAAAGATACAGTTCTGTGGTGAGGCTCACGCTTTGCAAATGAAAGGTCTAGGTTGAGTCTCTAGCAGCGGCGGACAATATGTCCACGCTGCCCAGGGTGGGCATGCTCCCGAGGGGGCGTGGCATGGAGGGTGCCCCCCCAGGCATGGGATAGCCACTTGGGTACCTGGAGTGGCACGCACACCCTGCAGTTGGGGGAGGAGTGAGCCGTCCATGGCGGACATTCGGCACACTGCCCACAACTCCCAAGCCTCCCCCAAGCTGTCAAAATGAAGGGGGGAGGGGGGAAATGCCACTGGCAAAGTGGTGCAGCTCCCCCCTTACCCCGAAGGCTTGGGATAGGCTTGGGAGTCGCGGGCAGGAGGCATGTTGAATGTCACCCCCCTCAGTGAGGGCACCCGGGGCGGACCGCCCCCACCGCTCCCCTTCCAACGCCCCTGGTCTCTAGAATGCTCAGATAGGGCTGGCAAGGCCCCCGTTTGAAGCCATGAAGATACACCTGAAACAAATGGAGCAGCTGTCTCAGCCTAAGTGATCGTCTTCTGTTTGTCCCATGATATTTTCCATTTGTGTTTTTCTTCTGTCCCGCCACTTCCCCTGGGACACATATTAATCATCTCTCCAAACTCTCAGGGTGATAGCGAGAGTGGTTTGCTTTCACTTCTCCAATATATACAGACGTTTCTACAGCTACCTACTAAGCGCTCCAAGTGCCGACTGAGATGGTGCGAAATGAATTATTGCTTCAACACCAATTTTTAGGTGGAAGGGCCGTTTGAATCCTGGATTTTCCAGCTCACAGCAAACAAAGAATCAGGCCCTAAGGCAGGCATCATGATAATATTCCACCAGGTATGTTGAAGAGCTGGTTAGATGCCCTGACTTTCAACATCTGCCTGCACCAAAGCCTCAGACACAGGGCCAAAATTATCAGGATGCTGTAATGGGTGGAACGGGAGCCTCTTTTATGTTGAACCTCCTTAACCAGACTTGTCTCAGGAGCCCAGAAGATGACCATCATTTTGCTTTTCTCTTCTGCCCTAGTTAATCTGAATAAAACACAGCTACAATTCACCTCTCAAGGAACACAGGCAGCTCCAAAAATGAGTGGGTCTGGCTTCATTAAGATCTGGGTTGTTTTTTGGTGGGAACATGCTTAAAGAGGATGGCTGAGTGAGAGCTCTAGGGTGGGCCTGGTCAAAGGGACTGCAAGATAAAGGTCTCACCCCAGCCACAGACCCCAAGCCCCACTTACCTGCTGGATCGTAGCCATGTGTCCCCAACAACCTCAGCAAGGCCACGACCCCCAGAAGCAGGCCAGCTGGAGAACCCTTTATGAACTGTGGTTCCTGGTAGTGGTTCCACATCGTTTGGCCTCAGCAGCAAGATGTCGACATCGGTGGGTTCTCCTTCTGCGTTGCTAGGAGACAGAGCCTGGCCATGTCCACCGAGAAAGGGGGTGGGATGAACAGGTCACCCATCCCCTGTGGACCAGACACAGGGTAGCACCACCTCCAAGGAAAGAGTCTCCAGGAAGCAGGCAGAACCTCTCTGCGGGCAGTAGAGCACTGGGCGTTACAGTGTCTCCAAAGAACTTCTGGAGGAGGACTGGTCATCATGGCTGGGCTGTGGAACCTCTACACAATAGACCTTCTGGAAGCCTGCAATCTTCTGGAAGCCCAGCAAGGCCTTTCTGTTTGGTCTGATCTGAGCAGCAGATGTCGGGACTCAATCCACAGCCTGCCCAATTTCACAAATAACCCCAGCAGTCCCTTGGAAGGATGCTCATAGACAAACCCACAGAGCTATGGAAACATCACAAGGGCTGTTGAGAACAACTCAGTTTGATCCACCTCAGCCTGCAAAACATCTTGGGGCCAGGCTGGCAAATGCCTCCACATCACCAAGAGACCTTTGGCCAAGTGGTGAGGCTGAAATCAGTTTCCCAATTCCTTCTCTGATGTTTCTTGTGCCCAAAGGTTATTCTTCTAGGCAGAGGTGAGATGACCAAATGTCATATCCACTTTCCTTAGCTAGTTAGTTATTTTTCTAAAACTGATTACAGTGGTACCTCGTGTTACAGAAGGGATCCATTCCGGAGGCCCATCTATAGTGTGAAATGCCTGCAACTCGAAGTGCTGTGTCTCCGCAGGCGCGCAGTGCAATTTGGCACTTCTGAGCATATGTGAAGTGCAATTTAGTGCTTCTGTGCATGCGCAAGCGGAGAAACCTGGTACTTCCGGGTTGCAGCGCGACGTAATGCGAAAAGACGCAACATGAAGCGGATGCAACATGAGGTATGACTGTATAAGTTGTTGTTATATTAGCAAATGCAAATTGTATGCCGTTCATTACTCTTATTACATTTTCTTACCTACCTTTCCCAAAACATCCAGAGGCAATTTAAAGAGCGGAAAAATTCAAATATATACATGGTTTTAAACCAGACAATAAACAGCAAATAATCTATATAATACTACCCCACCAATTTTTTTAGAAACAAAATCACCCAGTAAAATGCAGACCTGACTACATCTCTTTCCTAGAAAAAATACCTCTGTGAGCCCAAGTTTATTATAATTTCATTTATTATTCCTGGGACTGAAGGATCATATACCAAAATACGGTATGAAAGGTGAAATAAAAAGACTGCGTTGATAAAGGGCATTTTGAGCCTTGAAAGGATATCTCAGCCACACTTGCAACATCCTTATTAGGCAGACCACTGTTCCAATTTCCAGCTGGGGGAAAGGAGGAAGAAGACTGCCTACAAGCCAGGATGGCATTCAAATCTGCACGATGCTTCATCAGCTCACAAGCAGAGAGATATTACGAAGAGTCCAGCCTTCCTCCAGATTAGTGCACCATTTGCTTCCCATGAGGAAGTTTGCTTTTAGTTTCCAGAAGATTTGCCTCTCCAGTCACCTGCAGGAAATATGGGAAATACCTTCCTGATGTTGCTGTGGCAGACCCTGCCAGTGTTTCCAAGAGGTTGCAGGATACTTTCCTCAACATTGTATACCTGAAGGAGCGTCTCCACCCCCTTCGTTCAGCCCAGACACTGAGGGTCTTCTGGTGGTTCCCTCCCTGCGAGAAGCAAGGTTACAGGGAACCAGGCAGAGGGCCTTCTTGGTGGTGGCGCCCGCCCTGTGGAATGCCCTCCCATTAAATGTCAAAGGAATAAACAACTATGTGACATTTAGAAGACATCTTGAGGCAGCCCTGTTTAGGGAAGCTTTTGATGACTGATGTTTTATCGTGTTTTTAACATTCTCTTGGGAGCCGCCCAGAGTGGCTGGGGAAACCCAGCCAGATGGGCGGGGTATAAGTAATAAATTATTATTATTCAAACCCATCAAACCTCCTTTGGGGTAGGCTCTCAGGAATGGTGGATGGAGAAAGAATTTGCCCATGTGAAGACCACCTGCTGGAAACTCTTACTCACATGGTTCTTAAATGTAAACTATATGCTGATCTCCGCCAGCAGTTTCTAGATCAACTCTGCACCCCCAAATGGAAACCAGAGTTGGAGGTCATACATTTTCTATTACTGGGGAATGATCAGGAGCTCACCAAATTAGCGGCTAAATATCTTTATTTGGTTTTTTGTTGCAGACGTCTGATCTCCCTGGAGACCCAGAGGTGCAACATTAGACTTTTCGCCTCTTTTCATTTGACAAATGTTCTGTGACATTGGGGAGGTGGTCATTCTGTATTGATTTACTATGGATGTTTGTATGTGATGCCAATAAAAGGTTTGATGATGATGATTCTTGCCCTGAGCATTTGGGCCACAGAGCCTGCTTGGAGCTGCTCAGCTGCTGCCCCCAATCCAAAAACTGAGATGATCCATTTTGATGCCTGGTTCCTCCCCACTCCCCACGCCTGGTGAGGACCAGACCTTGTACATAGCTGGCTTTCTATGGGGTGAGAACATGGTGCCACCAGTTTGCTGATGTTGAACCTGTGAAGGTCTGGCCAATGCATGGATGGTTGACCACTTAGGAACCCCACGGGTTCCACAGAGGAAGAAAGGCAGGATGTTAACAAAGGAATATCTGGGCTTCTCAATTCATCCCAGGCTTCTCAAGTTCTTTATTATTGCATACAGCAACTGTGTGAACAGCTTGGCTTCTTTTTGTGATGCGTTGTGGTTCTAGCGCTGCCTTGTAGTTTTCTTAGGATATGAGCCACCCCCTTGAAGTGGAAGGGCCGTCCGATGGGCTGAGAGAGGGTGCGACAGAGGGCATAGGGAAGGTGTAGGGAGAAGATTGTCCGATGTATGCTTCCATAGTTAAGCCAAGTCCTACCAGGCCCTGCCTGAAGACTGGCGAATTCCAGTGAGCAGAGAGATATTTGTCACAGAGAACACAGAGCAAACCAGGCAACTTCTGGCTGGACGGAATTCTTTCCTAAATGCAAGTCACCCAGAACACTGCCCTCGGGGGAGATGAGTGAGGCATGGTTGGAAGTTGATCCCACAAGGTCCTCCTCCAAGGAGAAAGAGGAAGAGGATCAGTTATTGCGAACACTCGAAGTGGCAAGGTTTTACAGAGTATGTTGGCAAGGGCAGAGGCAAAGCTGCCTGCTGCAACCACCTCTAAGACCATGCCTTGCTTTCGCACTGTTGGACCAGCCCCTCTGAGGATCCATGGACATTTAAAGCAGGGGTAGGCAACCTAAGGCCCATGGGCCGGATCCGGCCCAATCGTCTTCTCAATCCAGCCCGCTGACGGTCCGGGAATCAGTGTGTTTTTACATGAGTAGAATGTGTCCTTTGATTTAAAATGCATCTCTGGGTTATTTGTGGGACATAGGAATTTGTTCATATTTTTCCCCAAAATATAGTCCGGCCCACCACATGGTCTGAGAGATGGTGGACCGGCCCACGGCTGAAAAAGGTTGCTGACCCCTGTTTTAAAAGCACTGAGGTCCTGAGTGCAAATCCTGCATCTCTAGGCAGGGCTGGGGACTTCCCTTCCTTGAAACCCCAAGAAGCTGCTGCCAGGCAGGTTAGACAATACAGACCTAGTTGGGCAAAATGTTCTGACTCAGTATGGTTTCCTATGTCCCTAACATGTGGATTTCCCTCAGTGAAAAGGGTGCTGAAAGCTCTCATTGGAGTTCGCAACTGTTCAGCTGTGCATGTACAGAGTACGGCGAGTGGAAGGAGTTATGCAAGGGAGGCTAAGAGGCCGATGTGCAGCTGCAGCACAAAGGCTTTGGGCTACACGAAGGAGAACAGCAGGGCTCCAGCGACGGGTCGCTGCCCCTCGCAAGCTGACTCTCCCCAAACTCCATCTGTTTATCGAAAAGCGCCTTCTGCAGACAGAGCTCCTTGAGGGCAGACAGGACGTCGGGTCCCACAGGCCCGCCTTGAAGGAGGTTGTAATTCTCCGCAGGATCTGACTCCAGGTCAAAGAGCAGCGGGGGCTCGTGGCCCGTCAAGGGGGTCAACCCATGGCAGTCCGGATCGGGGGTCGTGCCGCTAAGGAAGGCTCCTGCAATGACACAAAAAGGAGACATGGCGCACCATTGCCATCCCAGGTCAGGAAGGGGTTCAGATGATCACAGGGAGCGCAAGGCAGGATCAGGCCCTGGGCTTACCTTGCGTGAAGAAGTGGGCTTTGTATTTTCCATAGCGGACTGCGAAGACGCCGAGCGACTGGCTGGGGGCTGGGGGGTAATAGAACATGGTCTGACGGGGACTCTGAAAGAGGAGCCAGAATGATATGCCTTGTGATATTTGGTTGAAAGGCAGCATATAAATTTAAGGAACAACAATGTGGGGAAGGTAATATGCAAAGCATGAGATTTTCCACTTCATTGGCTGCCAAGAGAGAAAACGTTGAGCGGGACGCCTTCAGCGACAGATCTGCTTTGTGGGGTGTAATTCATTGGTGCAGTCAAATGCAACATTTCTTATTTCCCTAGCGTGGGCACAGGCAGGGGGACATCCAGTCAGTGTAACTTCCTGTTCCACTGGTCTGGCGCATCCTCCCCCTGCATGTGACCAGGGAGATGGGCCTGGCTCTGGCTGACTCCATAAAAGAGACGAGTCACGCAGCCATCTCTCTCTCTCGATTCCATACTGCTCTCCTGCTGCCATTTTTTTTCTCTTGATGCTGTTCTCTTAATGCATTTTGCTGTCTGCTGGCTCTCAGCCAGCAGCACATGGGCTTTGATCCTTACAAAGGATGTAAGCCACACTCTTCTCTGTATTTGTAACTACAGTGGTACCTCAGGTTAAGAACTTAATTCGTTCCGGAGCTCCATTCTTAACCTGAAACTGTTCTTAACCTGAAGCACCACTTTAGCTAATGGATCCTCCTGCTGCCGCCGTGCTGCCGTTGCACGATTTCTGTTCTCATCCTGAAGCAAAGTTCTTAACCGGAGGTACTATTTCTGGGTTAACAGAGTCTGTAACCTGAAGCATAAGTAACCTGAAGCGTATGTAACCCGAGGTACCACTGTACTAGCTAAAGCCTTCGAGGATCATACCGTGAACTGAATGTGAGTAAACCTCTTGTTACTTTTAAGGAAAGACACTTGTGTCCTTATTCTTTTAAGAAGGATAAAAGGGGACACCAGGAATAATCCAATCTGCTTAACTAAAGAGATTCAAACTAAACTGCAAACTAGTTTTCTGCTCTGCTACATGACTCACGAGAGTGAGTGAAGGAAGGATAATATTTAATCAATATATCCTCTCCTACTATCCTTAACATTCCCACATGCTTAGCCTAACCTTACCTGGAAGCACAGAAGTATTTGCTCCAGCAGCAGCAGCTGGACATATCAAGGGCCCCATTACCTTCAGTAGCTTAGGGCCTCATCAAACCTAAATCCAGCACACTTCTCAAGCTGCTCTCCAGCGTCACCAAGCTCCCCCCAAGCACCACGGCCTCAGAGATTCGCTCGAAGCCTTGCGGTCCCTCAAATGGTGTCGGAGGGAATGTGGTGGAACTGCTGCAATCCCGGAAGACCAGTCTGCAGTGGCACCAAGGAAGCAGGATGGAGTGCAGAGGCGTCAATGGACCACCCCGCTTCCCTGCCCCTACCTGCCCCCCCCCCACCCAGCAGCCCATTTCAATTCACACTGACTGTGACAGCCGCTGCTGAGAAGGAGAAACCAACCGGAAGCTCACCTTCCCACTTCCGAAGAGGATGGGGCTGAGGTTGTAGCCGTCCAGTGTGACATTGGGGAGAGGAACCCCAGCCAAGGCCGCCACGGTAGGCAGGATATCTAGGGTGCTGGCCAGCTCATGGGTCACACCTGAATGCAGAAACAGACAGGAAAAGAAGGAGCAGCGAAAGACAATTGGGGTATGGTACTTTAAATTTTGGCGTTGACTTGTTTTAGCCCACCCGGGGAGGGTATACCCCCTAGAAATCCATTAAAAATAGTATTAATTATAACACCCCCATGTAACCGACAGGCAAGCAATACACCCAGTTTCACCGCCAGCCAAAGCAACCCCTGTACTTCCTGCTAGATTGTAAACATGACCTGCAAGGTCTAGGATGGGGAGGCAGTCCTTTAAAAAATATTTTTTTTAAAAAAAACACACCAGGTGCCCAGCCCCGATTTGGAAGACATGCGCTGTGGCATCCTCTGAACACAAGGCAGGAAGGGTAGCCAGGGCAGATGCAAGCAGTGGCATAGCAAGGTTAGGTGGTACCCGGTGTGGAAAATTTCTTGTCACCCCCTCCCCCCTGAAATCTAGTTGGACTCCCAAGAGACTGCGATCTACTCACAGTATAAAAAGACTGGCTGTGATCTACCCATTGTCATTGCCAGGAGTTGTTGAGTTTTTTTTAGGGGTAAAGGTAAAGGGACCCCTGACCGTCAGGTCCAGTCGTGGCCAATTCTGGGGTTGCGGCGCTCATCTCGCTTTACTGGCCGAGGGAGCTGGCGTACAGCTTCCGGGTCATGTGGCCAGCATGACTATGCCACTTGGTGAACCAAATGCTTTGGTGAACCAAAGCAGCACACGGAAACGCCGTTTACCTTCCCGCCGGAGCGGTACCTATTTATCTACTTGCACTTTGACGTGATTTGGAACTGCTAGGTGGGCAGGAGCAGGGACCGAGCAACGGGAGCTCACCCCATCGCGGGGATTCGAACCACTGACCTTCTGATCAGCAAGTCCTAGGCTCTGTGGTTTAACCCACAGCGCCACCCGCGTCCCTTTTTTTTAGGGGAGGGTTGGCCAAAGTTCTTGAGCTTCTTTTGGGGTTACAGGCTTTGGGTCCTGAGTTGAGGGAGATTCTCCTTCTCTTCTTCCCTTCGGCCTTTGCTTGTTTGCTTGCCTGCCTCCCTGCCTCCTAAAGCAGCCAGGGAGCGCGGGGCTGTCAAAACGGGAGGGGGGGGGAAGGCTGCCGGCAAAGTGGCCCAGATCCATCAATTCCCCTGACAGATTGCAGTAGGCGGGAATCACAGGCATGCAGTGTGCCGAATGTCACCCCCCTCGGTAATGATACCTGGGGCGGCCCGCCCCCATTGCCCCCACCTTGCTCCACCCCTGGATGCAGGACTGCACCTGCTCTAGCAGTTGCTGCAACCCTGAGGCTGCAAGGGCCGGATGTACCTGGGGCAATGCGGCCTGGCCAGTAGGCCACAGCAGGCTCCCTTACGCCACCCTCATACGTTGTGCCCTTGCCACACTTGAGGTGGCCAGAGCTGCCTCCTCGGGACATGCGCATAGTTTCAGGGCTGCAAGCGAGAGGAAATGAACATTAGGATGCAATATTCCCCCACCCCACCCCTTTTTCATTTAAAACATTTTCTAAATTACGTTTCGAAATATTCATTTAAGCAACCTTAAATCAATAACTTCTCTTCTTTCCGTGGTTCATTGTATATATCTTAAAGGTAAAGGGACCCCTGACCATTAGGTCCAGGGGCGGACGACTCTGGGGTTGCGGTGCTCATCTCGCTTTATCAGCCGAGGGAGCCGGCGTACAGCTTCTGGGTCATGTGGCCAGCATGACTAAGCCGCTTCTGGCGAACCAGAGCAGCGCACGGAAACGCCGTTTACCTTCCCGCCAGAGCGGTACCTATTTATCTACTTGCACTTTGATGTGCTTTCGAACTGCTAGATTGGCAGGAGCAGGGACTGAGCAACGGGAGCTCACCCCGTCGCGGGGATTTGAACCACTGACCTTCTGATCGGCAAGCCCTAGGCTCTGTGGTTTAACCCACAGCACTACCCGTGTCCTTTTACATACCTTACATCTCTACATATTTTACATGAACTAAACCGTTCAGTAATCAATTGCTACATACATCAAATCTTATTTGCACTGTCGAATTTATCTTAATGCTACCAGTGTTTTCAAATGAACACAATTTTCACCCAGATATTCAGTAAACATTTTCCAGTCTTCTTGTTTTCTTATTCTATATGTTAGATATATTCCATCAGTTTAAGTTAACATTCTTCTTTGGTTGGGACCTCGCTCATTTTCCATTAAAACATCCCCTTTCTAACAAATGTGGTGCAGATCACTTGCGTCTTACGCAGGGATTAATTTCCCTGGGCTGTGTGTATAAAGCCAAAATCGCGTATGGTCAAAACAACACCATGGAAGTGCCCCTGTGCGATCATCTTTACCTTCCAGAGCCGGCATGTCAAACGGGTCTTAACCCCTCACCACAAGAGGAACAGAGAGCTTTCCAACACTGAGACTTCCTTACTGGTCTCTGGGAGGCTCTTGCGAGATCTTGCATGGCCATCTCAAGATCTCATGAGAGCCTCCCAGAGCCCAGTAAGGAAGTCTGAGAGTTTAAATGCTCCTTCCACACTGGGGAAGCCCTGCGCAAAAAGAGCTTTTAAGCTCTCCGCCTTCCATGTGTTTAATTTGTGCAATGTCAACCGCATACAGTTGAACTTGCATGTGTTCAATGCACATAAGTTGCCTGGAACTCAAAGCTCCCCAAATTCTGCAGCCATATCTTATGGCGAGATGGATCAATTTGCCTTCAAGGAGCTCAGGAGCTCAGCTGTAGTCAAAAAGTATATTGAGGCAGCAGAACTAGTCTCCAATGTCAGCAATTCACTGTCCGTCCTAATAAAATCCACAACAGTCTTTGCCAATCTTTCCTGCTTCCCAAGCAAAAACAACAACGTTGAGACCCAGTTCTGGGTTAGATATCTTGGAGGTGAGAAGCGCCCTCACCCGTTGTCAGCAGTGAAGAACACCAGGGAGTTTTCGGCTACCCCGCCGTCCTGCAGCGCTTGCAAAATGTGCCCCACAGATCCATCAAACTCAAGGAGGGCGTCTCCGAAAGGGCCCCTGGGCGAGCGGCCTGCGTATTCTTGGCTCCCAAACTGGGGGTAATGCGTGTGCTGTGGACGAGTAGAGAACAAGGCACTTGTCAATGTTCCTAACTTCAGCAGAATAGCTTCACCAGGAAACCTTTGAAGAGCCCTGCTGGTTCCATTGGCCAACGTGGCCCAGCAAGACGCCTCTGGGGAGCTTGCAAGGACGATGAAGGAGGGACTAGCTCTCTCCCCCTTTAGGCATCCTGGCTCATTGCAATTGATAGAGGAGATGCTGTGAAATTAAAACTATGTGTACCGCCATGCTCCACCCCCAGCTTAATTTGTCCAAAAGTTGATCTCTACCATTCCCATTTTCCTGGCTGGGGCTTCTCTGTGGTGGCTCCCTTGTTATATACAGTGGCACCTCAAGTTACAAATGCCTCAGGTTACAAATGCTTCAGGTTACAAACTCCACTAAACTGGAAGAGGTACCTCGAGTTGAGAACTTTGCCCCAGGATGAGAACAGAAATCGTGTGCCGGTGGCACAGCGGCAGCAAGAGGCCCCATTAGCAAAAGCACGCCTCTGGCTAAGAACAGTTTTAGGTTAAGAACGGACCTCCGGAACGAATTACCGGTAAGTTCGTAACTAGAGGTACCACTGTATAAGTCTTTCCATCTGGAGATATGCCCCCCCCCCCATGACTTCTAGGAGACAACTTAAAGAAACACATTTTCTCACAGGCTTTTGAACTGATTATAAGGCTGCTGGAGCATTACTAATGGGTTTAATCGCCTTGTTGCAGTGTTTTAATGGTGTTTAACTTCATTATTTTGTTTTGTTCCCACTAAACACCAGGAAGAACTTTCTGACGACGCAAGTCATACAGTAGCAGAATAGACCATCTACAATAGCAGATGATGGACTTTCCTTCCTTGGAGGGTTTTAAGCAGAGGTCGGATGGCCACCTACCATGTATGTTTTAGTTAAGAGTCCGTCATTGTGTGGGGTTAGGCTAGAGGACCCTCAGAGTCCCTTCCAACCCTTACAATTCTTTGTTAAAGACAGGGGCAGCCCAGCCGTGCTCTTAACTGCCCGCACCTGGTGGTCAGAAACATGCAGCATTTTATATTTATAAAATCATTATTTGGCAGAAGAAGAGCCTTGAGGTTTTGAGAAGGGTCTGGACCATCAGAAATGTGCATACATGGGATTATTTTGCAGGATGCACTTCATCACCCAAGGGTGGGGCTAAGCATGTTACGGGGAACTCAGACTATTCTTTTAAAGCACCCAACCCTTTTTCAAAAGCCACTCAAGACAAGAGACTTGCAGCAGTTCTGCTCTTTGTGAAGAAACACCTGCTGCAGTTATCTTCCACTTGGACTACTGCAATATGCGCTACGTGGGGCTACCTTTGATGGTGACCCAGAAACTACAACTAATCCAGAATGTGGCAGCTGGACTGGTGACTGGGAGTGGCCGCCAAGACCATGTAACACCAGTCCTGAAAGACCTACATTGGCCCCCAGTACGTTTCCGAGCACAATTCAAAGTGCTGGTGCTTTAAAGCCCTAAATGGCCTCGGTCCAGTATACCTGAAGGAGCATCTCCACCCCCATCACTCAGCCTAGACACTGAGGTCCAGCTCCGAGGGCCTTCTGGAGGTCCCCTCCCTGTGAGAAATGAGGTTACAGGGAACCAGGCAGAGGGCCTTCTCAGTGGTGGCGCCCGTCCTGTGGAACAGCCTCCCATCAGATGTCAAGGAAATAAGCAACTATCTGACTATTACAAGACATCTGAAGGCAGCCCTGTTTAGGAAAGTTTTTAATGTTTGAAGTTTTATTGTGCTTTTAATATTCTGTTGGGAGCTGCCCAGAGTGGCTAGGGAAACCCAGACAGATGGGCAGGGTATAAGTAATAAATAATAATATTAGCTTCAGAGGGGAACGGGGTGCATCAAAATCCCCATCAACAAGAGGGGTGGAAGACCATGTGGCTGCTCATTCTTGCCTGTGTGGCATACAAGCACATGTCACACAGCAGACTCCAGAGAACAGGCTCCAGCCCATCCGAAGGACAGGAATAAAACTTAACTGCCTGGGTTCTTTGCCCCAAGCCTGCACAAAGAGCTCCGGAACTTACATGGGAGGCATAATATAGCAGGAAGGGCTGGTTGCGCCGTGCGCAAGCGACAATGAAGTCTCGGGCAAAGCTGTTGTAGAGAGGCTGCAAGTGTGGGAAGGACACAGGTTGCTGTATGATGCTCTGGTTCCAGAACACGGGGACGGGAACCACTCCCTGGTCGCAGGTCCCAAAGCAGGGCGTGTCCGGGGGGAAGCAGGTGAGGTTCTGGCAGGGGCCCTGAAGCAGGACGAAGAAGGGGAAAGGCGGTGTTATCACAGGAGAGAGGAGGAGTCAGAGCATGCCAGTGGCACAGAATGCACACAAAACCACAGGCGCTCATTGTCTTAGAAGCCCATTTAAGGGTTGCCACTCATTGTTCTAGCTCCACCAGCACCACTCCCATATGGGCAATGATGAAGCTTAACCTTAATCTTTCTCTCTCTCTCACACACACACAAACACATGGCCAGATTGAGGTTTGATGAGGCCCTAAGCTACTGAAGGTCATGGGGCCCTTGATATGTCCAGCTGTCCTTTGTCAACAACAAATTGTCACTGTTTTGTGTGTTGAATGTATGCTATATGGTAATTGATGGATCTAATAGGTATCTCAAGCCATTTGCACATGTTGGCATGCAACTAGTCCACGCAGAATGTAGGCACCCTATATATAGAAATATACCTGAAGGAATGTCTCCACTCCCATCATACAGCCCGGACGCTGAGATCCAGTGCCGAGGGCCTTCTGGCAGTTCCCTCATTGCAAGAAGTGAGGTTACGGGGAACCAGGCAGAGGGCCTTCTCGGTGGTGGCGCCCGCCCTATGGAAAGCCCTCCCATCAGATGTCAAGGAAATAAGCAGCTATCTTACCTTTAAAAGACATCTGAAGGCAGCCCTGTTTAGGGATGTTTTTAATATTTAATGCTGTATTGTTTTTAACACTCGATTGGGAGCCGCCCAGAGTGGCTGGGGAAACTCAGCCAGATGGGCGGGGTATAAAAAATAAATTGTTATAATATTATTATTATAGAAAGGAGCAAACCAGTGATATTTTAGGCAGCAGGCTAGCAGGCGGGGCCCATGACTTACAACATAGGAGCCTACACAACACACAAACACTGTTTCTGTATATAGGTTTTATTTTATTTGTTTTTTATCTTATATTTTTGAAATGTACATCCAGGTTTTTTTTCCCTTTAATTTTTTTGGGGGGGCCCAAGAGAGTGGGGCTCTAAGCTATAGCTTATTTAGCTTATACGTAAATCCGGCACTGCTCTCTCTCACACACAATTCATCAACATTTCACAGCGAAGAACTTAACAAGAGCCTTGCCAGAGCAGACCAAATGCCCATCCAGACCAGCAGCCCATTCCCAAGAGGGGCAACTACGTAGATGCTCCCAGGAAACCCCCAAGTTCCAGGCCCAAAGGCAACAGCCTTCTCCTGCTGTTGCTTCCCAGTAAATAGGGCTCAGGGCCACATTCTGAAATGTAATGTTTAAAGTTCATTGCGTTGTTAATTTAATGCTTAAAAATCCCTGCATTGGAGGGGATTGGACTAGATGAATCTCAGTATCCCTTCAACTCTACAGTTCTGTGATTTGTTTGTGAGAAGCATTTTTCAAAGAATTAAGTGATATTGTATTGCCAATATAATATCAAGGTAAAGGTAAAGGGACCCCTGACCATGAGGTCCAGTCGTGGGGTTGCGGCGCTCATCTCGCTTTATTGGCCAAGGGAGCCGGCGTACAGCTTCTGGGTCATGTGGCCAGCATGACTAAGTCGCTTCTGGCGAACCAGAGCAGCACACGGAAATGCCGTTTACCTTCCCGCTGGAGCGGTACCTATTTATCTACTTGCACTGGCGTACTTTCAAACTGCTAGGTTGGCAGGAGCAGGGACCGAGCAACGGGAGCGCACCCCGTCACGGGGATTTGAACCGCCGACCTTCTGATCGACAAGTCCTAGGCTCAGTGGTTTAACCCACAGCGCCACCCACATCCCAAGGTAGTCAGGTTCAAATCCGAACCTGCTGAATTCAGTGCTTTTCTTTTTTTATATAAAAAAATGAACAAACCACCAAATTCACAGTGAATGCTGTAATTGAGGGGGAAAACCTTGCATCTCCCCAAGCAGATCTGAGTTAGACCCTCTCATCAAAACTGCTTCAGCTGCAGCCTAAAGCACAAGGGTCTCCTAGCCCAGCTCTCCTCCTTTCCTGCAGCGACGCCAAGCCTCCCCCCTTCTGAGCCTGCAATGCTCCCTGCTTTGCCCACCGGGCCACATCTCACCTGGTCATGCGAGTAGGGCACCCCCAGGAAGTGGTCGAACCCTTGGTTCGTGGGCAGGAACGTCCCATTCGGTCCGAGGCCCAGGTGCCACTTGCCTACCATGGCGGTGGCATAGCCTCGCCCCTTCAGCAGCTCCGCCAGAGTCACCTCGGCCAAGGGGAGGCCTCCTCGGGAGCCAGGGTAGAACACGCCAGGGTAAATGCCGGAGCGGGTCTGGTAGCGACCAGTCAGCAGGGCTGCCCTGGAGGGGTAAGAGCACGTAGGAAAGACACCAGACTTCTGGGCCAACAGCCAGGAAGTCACCCAGCTCCAGCCAAACCCCACCCACTCCAAAAGGAACATGCAGTCACCTGCCCACTCAAGGAAAGGTGCCCCAGGCAGCGCCAGATTTAGGGCAATCTGGACAGTTCCTTCCCCCCCCCCCACTGGGCGCTGAGCAGAGCGGGTGCAGAATAATACTGTATTAGCCTGAATATAAGCCTCACTTCCCCCTCGCCAAATTCCGACCATGAAAAGTTAAACTGCAGCTTAAATTTGCAACCTTACAAAAATGGGTTTTTACGATATCGCTGCTGAAACAGACGTACAGTAAAAAGGAACAAAACATGTTTTCTTGCCAATTTGCGAGCTTCAGACTGTTGCCATTTACAAGTGTGCCTGTGGAATTGTGGCGATTGAATAGTGATTTATGATTTTAGCGGTTGTATGGAAACTTTTGCGGGCTTGCAAGATCAAAGGTTTCAATTGGCTCAGAGTTACAATTCTACCAAACGCAGGAATTTTCAGCCTGTAACCCAATTTTAAGGGAGCAGATTATATTCCGTTATTGTCTTTCCTCCCCCCCCCCCAATTTTTTTTAAGGTGTGGCTTATTTGCGGGCCAATATGGTAATAATAATACCCAATAATAATGACTCACGGTTGGAAGGGGGGCCCAATTTTGTCCTTGCTCAGGGTGCCATATTACCAAAGTCCACCCCTGCCCAAGGACTAAGGGAAGGGAGCGATAGAACATGCAAGAACCAGTCATCGTGTGTGTACTGGTGTCCAGAACATTTTACGGTTAGCATAGTCTGTATAACTGCATATCTGGGGCGTGGGGAGGAGGGACTGAGTCCGGGAAAGATGACTGCCCCCTTTGGTGTGACTTATGTCACATTAACTAACTCCCAACAATTGATCAAGAAAGGGAGATGGGGATTGGCGTACCGGGAGGGGCTGCAGACAGGGCTGCTGCTATAGAAGTCGGTGAACCGTAGGCCGCCGGCCGCCATCTTGTCCAGGTTGGGTGTCGAGGAGGTGGGGTGCCCATAGCTGCCCAGATCTCCAAAGCCCAGGTCATCGGCGAAAATGAGGACAATGTTGGGGGGCTGGCTGGCTGAACTCAGCAGAGCCAGGGCCACCAGGCACAGAAGCACAAGTCCCAGAGAAGGCATGGCTAATGAAGGCGTGTCCCCAAAGACCGTCCCCGGATGCTGCCCAGGTACTTAATGCCAAGGTTGGTGCCAGGAAGCCTGTTGGCCTACAGTCAGAAGAAGCTTTGCTGGAGTGACTACAGAGATAGGGCAGGAACCCAATGTTCTAGCCTCCCCGGCTCAAAACAACCATTGCCTCTTCTCAGCTACCCCACTCTAGAATAGCAAGATCACGGCACTAGGAGGTTGTCACGGATAATCCTCCTCTTTGAGGCAGATGGCAGGTGCTCTGTAGAAGACAAGTCTGCAAAGAGAACCGACAGCTCGGCAGGGATGGAGATATTGAAGAGTGCATCACTAAAAACGTGAAGACCAAAGAAAGAAGACTCTCTTAAAACAAAAGAAGAACGCTGCTGCATCAAGCCAAAGGAGGCCCATCTAATCCAGGATCCTGTTCTCACAGGGCCAACCAGATGATCCAGTGGGAAGTCCCAAGCAGCATCCAAGCACAACAGCTCCTCTCCCCAGTTGGGAATCCCAGGATCTGGTGTCCTGATTCTGAAGAGCACAGCCAGCGTGGCTAACTAGCGCTTATCCACCATGAATCTGCCAAACCCTCTTTTAAAGCCATTTAAGGTGGTAGCCAACACTGTTTAAGGATACACGGAGTGAGGTAGGACTTTGTTTCGTCTGTCCTGAAATCTTCCAACATTCAGCTCCATTGAAGGGCTCTGAGTTCCAGCATTATATAAGAGGGGGGAAAGAAACCTTTGCTCTCTCCACTTCCCCTACACCCATGTTTCCAACATTCATAGAACCTGTAATGGGAGACAAAAAAATGCATATGCCCTGTTCTTCTCATTTTTCACAGGGATATATAGCCAGCTCCACACTTTCTGTGTTTAACTTCCCTCCCCCCAGCCAGAAGAACTCCTGCAGATGTCCAAACCATGTATATGATCATGTTTGCCACACCATTCCTGTGACTAACTGCTTTTCTAATCTAAAAAGCCACAAACATTGCAACTTTTCCACACAGAGAATTTTCGCTTCTCCTTTCCTGCCCTGTGTGCTGCTCTGCAATATCCCTTTGCAATATATTGACCAGGTTTTGATGCGGTCACAGCAAAGATGTGCAGAGCTCATTACAAATGATCCGTAGTTTTGTTTTAGATCCTTTTCTTAAGGAACCCTAGCATGGAATTTGCCTTTTGCTTATCTACACACTGCGTTAATGATCCCACGATGCCAAGATCCCATTCCCAGTAAGTCACTGCCAGGTCAGACACTGTCAGCCTCTGTGTGAATTCAGGATCTGTCCCAGTTTCTATCAATTTACACTTACACCTGCCATTTTGTTGTCATCCACTTTGGAGAAATCCTTCTGAAACTACACACAATTCTTTTATGTTTCGACCACACGGAATATTGTGATGTTTTCTGGAAGCAGGACCACGTGACTGCTAACCCTTCCTTGAGATTATTTCTGAACATTTTTTAAAACAACAACAACACTGGTTGGGACTTCGGATTTTGGAGGGCTCTGCTTTCTACATCCCTCCGCCAACAAAACTCTCCACTGATTCCTACTCTTGTATTCCTGTTCTTTAACAGGTTAGCTGACCTTGAGCCAGACATCCTGGAGAGTGAAGTCTAATGGGCCTTAGAAAGCACTGCAAATAACAAGGCCAGTGGAAGTGATGGTATTCCAGCTGAACTATTTAAAATTTTAAAAGATGATGCTGTTAAGGTGCTACACTCAATATGCCAGCAAGTTTGGAAAACTCAGCAGTGGCCAGAGGATTGGAGAAGATCAGTCTGCATCCCAATCCCAAAGAAGGGCAGTGCCAAAGAATGCTCCAACTACCGCACAATTGCACTCATTTCACACACTAGCAAGGTTATGCTTAAAATTCTACAAGGAAGGCTCAAGCAGTATGTGGACCGAGAACTCCCAGAAGTGCAAGATGGATTTCGAAGAGGCAGAGGAACCAGAGACCAAATTGCAAACATGCGCTGGATTATGGAGAAAGCTAGAGAGTTCCAGAAAGACATCTGTCTCCTGAGAAATCTCTATGTGGGACAAGAAGCTACAGTTAGAACTGGATATGGAACAACAGATTGGTTCAAAATTGGGAAAGGAGTGTGACAAGGCTGTATATTGTCTCCCTGCTTATTTAACTTATATGCAGAATTCATCATGCAAAAGGCTGAGCTAGATGAATCCCTAGCCGTAATTAAGATCGCTGGAAGAAATATCAACAACCTCAGATATGCAGATGACACAACCTTGATGACAGAAAGTGAGGAGGAATTAAATAACCTTTTAATGAGGGTGAAAGAGGAGAGCACAAAATATGGTTTGAAGCTCAACATCAAAAAAAAAGATGATCGTGGCCACTGGTCCCATCACCTCCTGGCAAATAGAAGGGGAAGAAATGGAGGCAGTGAGAGATTTTACTTTCTTGGGCTCCATGATCACTGCAGATGGTGACAGCAGTCACGAAATTAAAAGACGCCTGCTTCTTAGGAGAAAATCAATGACCAACCTAGACAGCATCCTAAAAAGCAGAGATATCACCTTGCCAACAAAGGTCTGTATAGTTAAAGCTATGGTTTTCCCAGTAGTGATGTATGGAAGTGAGAGCTGGACCATAAAGAAGGCTGATCGCCGAAGAATTGATGCTTTTGAATTATGGTGCTGGAGGAGAATCTTGAGAGTCCCATGGACTGCAAGAAGATCAAACCTATCCATTCTTAAGGAAATCAGCCCTGAGTGCTCACTGGAAGGACAGATCCTGAAGCTGAGGCTCCAATACTTTGGCCACCTCATGAGAAGAGAAGACTCCCTGGAAAAGACCCTGATGTTGGGAAAGATGGGGGGCACAAGGAGAAGGGGACGACAGAGGACGAGATGGTTGGATAGTGTTCTCGAAGCTACCAGCATGAGTTTGACCAAACTGCGGGAGGCAGTGGAAGATAGGAGTTCCTGGCGTGCTCTGGTCCAGGGGGTCACGAAGAGGCGGACATAACTAAACGATTAAACAACAGCAACAGGTTAGCATCCCACATGAGGACACCTTTTCTCACCTTCTTGCCAAGTTCCCATGGAGTCAGGGCCTTTGCGAAATCTAAGTACACTGTGTTCATCAGCAAAACCCACACAACTGATTTTTTACATTCTCAAAGAACTCTAAAAGCTTAGGGCTCATCCACACCCAAGGCTGGATTTAGGTTTGATGAGGCCTTAAGCCAGGCACCCCCAAACTCGGCCCTCCAGATGTTTTGGGGCTACAGTCCCCATCATCCCTGACCACTGGTCGTGTTAGCTAGGGATGATGGGAGTTGTAGTCCCAAAACAGCTGGAGGGCCGAGTTTGGGGATGCCTGCCTAAGCTACTGAAAGTAATGGGGCCCTTTATATGTCTAGCTGTCCTTTGTCAACAACTATTTGTCGCTGTTTCCTGTGCTGAATATATGCTATAAGGTAATTTATGGACCTAATAGGTATCTAAAGCCATTTTATTTGTTTTTTATCTTATATTTTGGAAATGTACATGCAGTTTATTTTTCCTTTAATTTTTTTGTGGCCCCCAAGAGAGTGGGGCCCTAAGAAATAGTTTGTTTAGCTTATTCGTAAATCCGGCCCTGATCCACACCAACATTTGTTCCACATTTCTAGTTCCCTGTCTGAGTGCATATTTTTTTTTTTTTTTGCTTCTTCAGAAGCTCACCTCCATCTAATCCAGTGGGGTCCCCCTCAGCCTCTGCTTCTTAGGCCAGCTTCCAAGGCAAAGCACCTAAATTAATCTTCCCGAGAAGCTCCTCTTAGTCCCCCCCCACAAAGCCCACATCCGCCCAGAGCAACACTCACCCAACCTCAGAAATGCTCCAAGAATATGCCTGGAGGGGGGCAGGAGACCGTCCCTGGCGCTGCCTTGAGGCATCAGTCCGGCAGCTGACTTCACGGGGCACGCCCACACTTTCCCTTCCCCAGTGCTTCAAAAAGGTCATGGAAAAGCATTAAAAATGCTCAGTTACCTGAGGTTCTGCCCACCCCACCCCCGGCAAGCAGAAGCCCGCCCCACTCGACAAAAGAAGCACAACAATTTGGGGGCGATCGCCGCCCTCCTCCCTAACAAAAATTCTGTGCACTTTCCCCGGCAAACGCCACTGGGTCTTCCCCGGATTGAGTTTCGCTCCGAATTCGCTCTAGGCATGGCACCAGCAGAAGTGTGGCCACTCTCGAGCCCCGCCCGGGCATCGATCCCCCCGTTTGCAGAACTGGGGGGGGGGGGGAATCCGGGGCGGCGCCGCCCGGGGCGCGAGAGCGCCAAGGGCGCGCGAGCGGGCATCGCGGTGCCAGCTGTGCCCGCAGAGAGAGGACGCCCGCCTGCCTGCCTGCCCCTTTCCCCACGACCCGGCGAGGCTGCCCCGACCGGGTGCAGCCCCGCCATGACCCGCCCGACCCTCCACCTTCCCTCCGCGCGCCTCGCCCATCGCGAGGAGACCCACCGGGTTGAGCGACAGCTGCGGCGACAGCTGCTCTGGCGCGCGCCCCCGAGATCCCGCGGCGCGGGGCAGGCTGGGACTTGCAGTCCCCGAGAGTTGGTGAGTCCGCTGAAGGGCGGGGCCCTGGAACGGATCCCAGAAGTGGTCCCGAGCAGGATCCGCTCCTAGCGCCTGCGTCGCCGCCGCCGCCGCCGCCGCCACCTCCCGCTTAGCTTCGCCCTTGCGCCTCCTCCGCTTGGAAGGGGTCCCCCAGCAGCCAGGGTCATCTAGTCCGACCCTTTGCAGTGCAGGAATCTCCACTGAGATGATTCGTTCTTCCTCTTAGCCCCCCTTCCTCCCTAAGGAGTCCCCGTAAAGTGCAACAGATCAATGGGGCTGGCTGCATCTCTGTGTATTCTGTGTATTCTGTGTATGCTCAGGGGTCTCCAGTATCGCTCCCATGCTCCATGCCTTCTAAACAGGCCCAGAATCTGATGCTGCGCCTTCCTCGCTTCCGTGCTCACCCCGTCTGCCCTGCCTCTCTTCCTCTGGATCTCAACTGCGTGCGCGCAACGCGTGTGCAAAGCAGCGTCACTGGTCCCGGGGCTGCGCTGCGGGCGGAAGGCATGGGATGATGCGACATCGCGGGCACAAGACCGCATCTTCCGGTAGAGCTCTCTGCAAAAAGCGCAGCGCAGCTTTCTGTCTGCAGCCGGCAGCTCTGGATCAGGGCTGCCGCGCGAACCTTTTGCGAGAGATTTTGGGCAGCGGAGATGCGAGGAGAGAGCCGGCCCTTGCCTTCTTGGCCACTCAGGCGCAAAAAATCTCTCCTTGGCAGTGGCAGAAGCCGTGAAATAGAGAACAGAGGCATGGCGGTTTGGGGGAGGCAGGAGAGAGAGAGAGAGACTTGAGAAACAGGCTGGGCGGGGAGGAAGGGAGAGAAAGAAAGAAAGAAAGAAAGAAAGAAAGAAAGAGAGGTCTAGATGGGGCCTGTGCCATCTGCAGACAAAGGCCAGTAGTGGGCATGGTGGGAAAGTCAGAGGGCACAACATGGGCATCAAGCAGAGGCCTCCATGTTCAAGGGTGCCCCTTGCGTGCCCATTCTTGCTCACAGCTGGCAAGGGCCTCTCATCGTCTTGCCACAAACATGCCCTCCTCCCGGATCTGGCAGCGCCTACTTGAAGACGGGTCTCGCCCACCACTTGGGCACAAATGGCACAGGGCGGCATTTCCAGGAGTCGGCACAGTGCCCAGCCAAAAGGGGGGGAGCGGAGGGGGCACCGGGCCAGACAGAACCCCAGCAGCAGACGGAGCTGGGGGGGTGGGCCAGACGGTTAATTGCAGGCCTGCTTCATTTGTACTCAATTAACAGACTGGAGAGCTGGTGCTTTGAACAGGGAGCTGCTGCCAAGGAAATGCCAGGAACAGGGACCCAGAGGCGGGGGGGGGGGGGAGGTGAGAGGAAGGTGGGCGGGGCATGGAGGGAGAGAGAGAGAGAGAAATCAGCCAGCATTAGCACCCAAAGGGAGCAAGCATGACGGCTAGCCAGGGTTAGATTTGGGGCGAGGAGCAATACATTTAACAATGTAAAATATCTTCATCCAATTAAAAAGTAAAACTCTGGATACTGAAGCCCCTGAGGGTTTAACCCTCTCTCACCGCAGCCATGCTCTTATGCAGAAGGCGCTGTCGCGAAAAGTGATGCTGATCGCCCACCCCCCTGACATGGCTGTTTCCTTCTTTCTTTCTTTTAAAAGGCTTATTAGATAAAATTCCTAGACCGGAAGCTTTTTTGCTAGGTCTAATGGGAAGGGAGCTTAAAATAAAAGATCAGAATTTGTTTATGTATGCCCAAACCGCCGCAAGAACCCTAAAGGTAAGGTGACTGTTAAGTCCAGTCGTGGCCGACTCTGGGGTTGCGGCGCTTATCTTGCTTTACAGGCCGAGGGAGCCGGCGTACAGCTTCCGGGTCATGTGGCCAGCATGACTAAGCTGCTTCTGGCAAACCAGAGCAGCGCACGGAAACGCCATTTACCTTCCCGCCGGAGCAGTACCTATTTATCCACTTGCACTTTGACGTGCTTACGAACTGCTAGGTTGGCAGGAGCAGGGACTGAACAACGGGAGCTCACCCCATCGCAGGGATTCAAACTGCTGACCTTCTGATCTGCAAGTCCTAGGCTCTGTGGCCCCAAAATGGAAAACACAAGATATACCAACCGTCCAGGAGTGGCAGGTGAAGATGACCGATTTTGCGGAACTTGCCAAATTGACAGGGAGGATCCGGGACCAAGAGGACCAGAAATACAAGAACAATTGGAGTAAATTTATTGAATACCTAAAGGAGAACTGTAAAAACTTAAAGACACCAGCAGGACTGGAATAATACCTTCAGTGTAAAATAGTAGAGATATAAGAGTAATATACACGATAAGAATGTCATAAATATACCAACTGAAGGGAGGGAGGGAGGGAAGTCAAGACTCGGCAGAGTCAAAGGGAATATATTGTGATGGTATGGATTGTTGGAAAAAGAATACTTAAAGAAAACAATTATATATATATATATATATATATATATATATATATTTAAAAAAGATAAAATTCCTAGAGAATTAATGGGCTGTCTGTGGGGAGTGAGGATATGTCTCCAGATTATATCATCCCATAGCAAACTCATTCCCTGAGCTTAGAACATTATTGCCTGGGTGGAGGCCAATAAATTGAATCTTGGAAAGGCAGAGGTGTGGGGTGTCTTCCAAGTTCTCAAGTCCAAGAGGTGGGGGTCACAGCTTGTTCTGGGTGGGCTTGCATGCTCCTGGGAGGAGCAGGGCCAGAGCTTGGGGTGTCTCTTGGAGCCAACATTTTCACTTGAGGCCACAGTTACCCCAATGGCCAGGAGTGCTGGTCTCCACCTCTGGCTGGTTCACCATCTACAGCCCCTTTTGGATAGAGATGAGTAGGTCATATGTTATGAAGGCACCAAATAAGCCTCCCTGGGGAGAGCATGCCACAAACAGGGAGTCACCCTGTTCTCATGTTGCTGCCCCCTGGACCTCTTGCAAACCACTTAGAGGGTCTTACAACAATCTGGTGGAATCTGAGAGCTGGATGAACTCGATATAGGATGTGATACACAAATAGCAGTCAAGTACAACATTCCTTGTTTGCCTAGAGTGGACATGCAAAGGGGATGTTTGTTCCAGTCTTTTAAGAGGGAAAGTAAGAAGAAGCCAAAAATGAAGAACAGTTGCATCTCTCTCTCTCTCTCTCTCTCTCTGTGTGTGTGTGTGTGAGAGAGAGAGAGAGAGAGAGATGTGCATGTTCTTTTTTGGCGATCACTCATAGCCAAGTAAGATTGTCTTCTATGAATATGTTCTTAACAGTGAGTCTGTAAGTGACAGTGGAGGCCAATTCTGGATCCACATGTCATTCCACAGCGGGGACATAGTTTTCCGGGCGGGAGTTGATCACGGTGTGGATTTGCCAAGCGTGCCTTCCTCTTAGCTTAGTTCTCTCTCTCTCTCTCTCTCTCTCTCTCTCTCTCTCTCTCATACACACACACACACACAGAGTGCTTCAGTGCAAAGATGGGCATTCCCCCTGATGCCTTTTGTACTGTTTGCTGAGTTAGATTAACAGGAACATGGGGTGGTGGGAGATTTTTTTTTTTTTGCGGGGGGCACAGTGCCAGCCACTTCCCCATCACCCTCCCTGCAGCAGCCACCCAAGGGGCACCAGCTGAATGGGCAGCTTGATGGCCCCAGTGCCTTGGCAGCAGTCGCTGAAGCGTGGGAGGGGGATTCCTTTCCTTGCATGCCTGTCCCCCCCCCATCTACATTGAAAGGCCTTTTTTGTGCAAAGGGTGGGGGTGGATTCCATCAGGCGGCTCCTAGGGAACAGCCAGCAGAGACTCTTTCCAGGGATGGCCACCCTGATGGGCTCCGGCTTCCCCTCTGGCCGCTGCCAGCCCCCTCCCCCAGGAAGCCACCCATTGGGAAGTCGGGCATGTCTGAGCATGCAAGGCGCCCATTCTGCCCTGCCGCAGCCCAGCGGTCCCTTCCTGACGCCAGGACATGCGCTGCCAGTCACCTTGAGGGACTGGCAGCGTTCAAGGAGAAGCACGGGCCTGCCAGACCCTGGCTGGGATCCTGCTGCCAAGGTAGGTGCTGCCGCCCTCTGAGCTTCTGCCATCCCCTCAGGTGCCTTGGCATGACCTGCACCCTTGCGAACCACCTTGTAGCACAAACCCTGCTTCAAGTCCCAGCCAGGAAGGTTGGAGGAGGCCTGGCAGGGCTTCATCTGGGATGAATTCAGGCTTGAAGGTACAGCCTGTTCAGGATAAGGCTGAACTTGCTCTGAAGGAACAGGAGTGCTCTCGGGTGCCCAGGTGGCCTGCTTTTGCCCAGTTTTGACTTGTGTGCTAGCTGAGTCCCTTCCTGCAGGATGTGGATCAGGCCACAACAACACACGCCTCGGTCACCTCCGGGCTAGATTACTGCAATTTGCTCTGCATCTACATCCCCTTGCATGTCCACTAAGGGAAAACATGGCATGTTGTACTTGACTGCTATCTATGTATCACATCCCACAATAAATGTTTAAAATCATGCCTGGCCTGCAGTAAGTGGGTGGAGAAATCCTCTGGTGGGCATCCACCAAAGCTGACTGTTGGGAGACTCCAGATGGAAAACAGAAAGTCCAGCAGGGCTGGAGAAGTTTGCCTTGGCCGTGGGGTGTCTTCCTTTTGTCCCTGGGCCTGCCATGAAGCGAGATCTGGCGTTTGCCACTCAAAGGCTGCTGTGCCTTCTCTCTCTCTCTCTCTCTCTCTCTCTCTCTCTCTCAGCTCTGGTGTCTTTAAGAGCAGGAACAGACTGAAGGTTTAATTTGGCAAGGGAGATGAAAGGATGAGAAAAGCTTCACCCACATAAATTCTGTGTGTCAGGCTGCTGTTAAAGGCATAAGGACAGGGCCAGGGAAAAGCTGGTGAGCTCTGTGCCCACTTGCTTGGTTGTGTGACTGTCGGCAGGACTTGAGAACACTCTCTGCCACAAATTTGCCTTTATGTTGTTGTTGTTTAGTCGTTTAGTTATGTCCGACTCTTCGTGACCCCATGGACCAGAGCACGCCAGGCCCTCCTGTCTTCCACTGCCCCCGCAGTTTGGTCAATCTCATGCTGGTAGCTTCGAGAACACTGTCCCACCACCTCGTCCTCTGTCGTCCCCTTCTCCTTGTGCCCTCCATCTTTCCCAACATCAGGGTCTTTTCCAGGGAGTCTTCTCTTCTCATGAGGTGGCCAAAGTATTGGAGCCTCAGCTTCAGTATCTGTCCTTCCAGTGAGCACTCAGGGCTGATTTCCTTCAGAACAGATAGGTTTGATCTTATTGCAGTCCATGGCACTCTCAAGAGTTTTCTTGAATTTGTCTAATCCTCTTTTAAAGTTGGTGGTCATCACTGTATCAGTCCATTTTGATCAGTATAGAGGTACCTCGGGTTACAGACGCTTCAGCTTACAGACTCAGCTAACCCAGAAATATTACCTCGAGTTAAGAACTTTGCTTCAGGATGAGAACAGAAAGCGCGTGGCGGTGGCACAGCGGCAGCGGGGGGGCCCATTAGCTAAAGTGGTACCTCAGGTTAAGAACAGTTTCAGGTTAAGAACGGACCTCCAGAACGCATTAAGCTCTTAACCCGAGGTACCACTGTATTGGCTCTTAGCTGAAGGTCAGTGGCTCTCTGGGGTTTCAGGACAGGCGACATTCCCAACCCCACCTGGAGATGCCAGGGATTGAACCTGGCACCTTCTGCATGCCAAGCAGGCACACTGTCTCCCTGAGTTTACCCCTCTTCCCCTTGGATTTGCACCAGCCAGAGCCTATTGCCATAAGTTCCCTGGAAGGGGGAAGGCAGCCTTTCCCAACCCGGTGCACCCAAAGGTTTGGGACTACAACCCCCATCAGCCCCAACAAGTGCAGGCCAGTGTGAGCTGCAGTCTAAAACATCTGGAGGGCGCCTGGTTGGGGAAAGATGAGGTGTTCCTCTGAACATATGCAGAGTGCCTCCTCTCGCTGCCAGCTTGCTCTCGCTTTGGGGGCCGTGGGAAAGGCTGAGTGCAGTGTTGTCACTCTCTGCTCTTTCTGTCAGCAAACGGGGGGGGGGGGGGGCAAGGCAGACAGGGGAAGGGGTTGGCGACTGGAGAGGGGAGCTCTCATTGGCAGCCCCCCCTGGGGATCAGCAAGGGCAGCCGTGAGGTGCTTAAGCCGGCTGCAGCAGCCGAGGGAGTCGGATTAAGGGATCTGGGAGGTGGCTGTGCTTGGCTGGCTCTCCCTTATTAAGTCTCATTTTTAATAAGCGTCCAGCCAAGGGAAACGACAGAAAGAGCGAATAAGTGCTGGGGGTGAAGATGGGCAGGCTGGGTCCTCGGGGGCGGATTGTCTCTCTGTGTGTGTGTGTAGGGAAAAGCTCAGCCTTGCATCTGATGGGAAAGTCAAAAAACAGGAGGCACGGCTCAGAGGCAACCCTGTCGTGAAGCAAAGGCAACTCAGCTGGGGCATTTGGGTCCCGTTGAAGCCCAGCAGAGACGGAGGCAGGGAGATCTATAGGAAGAGATGGAGGCAGGGAGGCCTATAGGAAGGAAGCAGTTGGGGGAGTGGTGCAGGAAAAACATCTTACTCCATCTTAATTGAATATTCAGCCACTTATTATTGAGGGGAAGTGTGTGGAACAGGTCTCGGTGTTTCAGTTTCTGGGAATGGAGTTGAGAGATGATCTTTGCACCACGGCACCAGATATGCTTAAGACGGCCCTCTGTAAAGCAGTAGATTCCTCACCGTTGCCTCCACAAACTCCCCATTGTGCTTGACAACACACCATCCCCGCGAGGTGGGCTTTAACTGATTCCCATTTTCCAGCTGGGAAACTGAATCTGGGAAATGGAGCAGGTCGCCCAGGCCTCTGCAGCAGCCCCAAACCCAGCTGCCTGGGCAGGGGGGGGGGCAAGGGTTGCTTGTTGGCCCCTGGGCTACACTGGCTGTCGTACGTCTCCAAATCCTGGTGGGGTTTGCCTCTTAATTAATCCCTTTGGAAAGGGACCACCAAGCCCATCTTGACAGGGGCTAATTATTCCTAGAAGCACAGGAAGTTGTTCTTCTTGTCAGCGAGTTCTTGGCAGGACTTTCCTTTCTCCCTGGCTGCACAAAGTTCGCAAAGTGCCATGGCTGCGGCTGCATCGGAGAGCCTGCCACTGCTGGCTCCTGGAGGACAGTTCCGGGTACAGTGGTCCCTTGGTTCTCAAAGTTAATCCATTCCGGAAGTCCGTTCCAAAACCAAAGCGCACTTTCCCATAGAAAATAACGCAAAATGGATTAATACGTTCCAGACTTTTAAAAACAACCCCTAAAACAGCAATTGAACATGAATTTTACTATGCAATGAGACCATTGATCCATAAAATGAAAGCAATAAACAATGTACAGTCATACCTCATGTTACGTTTGCTTCATGTTACATTTTTTCAGGTTGCTTCCCGCAGCAACCCGGAAGTACCAGAAAGGGTTACTTCCGGGTTTCACCACTCGCGTATGCACAGACGTGCAAAATGACGTCATGCGCATGCACAGAAGCGGTGAATTGCAACCCACGGGTGCGCAGACGCGTCACTGCAGGTTGCGTTCTTTTCATGTAGCGAACGGGCCTCCGGAACAGATCCCGTTCGCAACCAGAGGTACCACTGTATTGCAGTCACACAATCAATCAGTAGCTGAACTGGGTTCCACACAGTCACAAAAACAAAAAATAAGAGCCGCAAAACAAAAATGCAAAATAAATAGCAAAAACAGACAGACCTCAATGTGGCACTCAAAACCGAAGTGTGGCATTCAAATCAGAAGCGTAACACTCAAAACTGAGCATGTTCAGGTTCCAAAAAATGTTCGCAAACCGGAACACTTACTTCCGGGTTTGCAGTGTTTGGGTTCCAAGTTGCTTGAGTACCAAGGCGTTTGAGAACCAAGGTGCCACTGTACCTTGGAAGCACCACCTGCAGCATTTTGATGTAAAGGGGAGAAGGATCCATGGGCAGGCCAGTCATTTCCCCCAGTTTTGGGGTGAAAGGGACCCGGTTTGGAGAGCTAATGAGAGCCTCGCTTGCTTCCAACAGGAAGCCGGCTTGAGGCAGAAGCGGCATTTCACAGTTTTACAAAGTGGGGTTGCGTGATGTCAGATAAGGCCAGGGAGATTTGGGTCCAAAGCAGACCGTTTCCATATTCTTCTTCAGCCTGACCTACACCACAGGGTTCTTGTGTGGACAAAATGGGGGACGGGCGTTTTGTATGTGCCCTGTAGAGAGAGTTCAAAATGAAAAATGCAGTTCAAAATAAAATATGAAATTATTATCACCAAAAGTTTATTTAATATTTTACTTAAAAACAAAAACCGCCCAAATTAGGCAACTGCCACGGGCTTTTCCTTCCTTCCTTCCTTCCTTCCTTCCTTTTGATTTAGGCAAAACAAACTTACAATAGCAGCAAAATCCGTCAGCATTTCAATAAGGATACCAGCAATGCATTTCAAAACATTATATCAACATTTCAGCAACGTCTTCGCAGCAATTAACTGAAAAGCATTCCCCCCCCCCATCCAACTGAAAGCGCTGCATAGATGTTAAAAATTAACTATAGGAAAACACCCAACACCAGTCACTTCAGTAATGGGAGTTTTCAAAATCTCAACTAACTGGTTTGGTCGCTCACCTTATCTCTAGATTGCCCTCCATCCTGTGTGTCTGTGCCCATTCATTGCCACCCTTTCTCAAAGTGTGCAATATTGCAATCTTATGCACCCGGGTATAAGGGTGTGTTCACCTTATGCCCTTAGAACACAGAATTTGGCTAACCTTAAAGTGATCTAAGGATCCTTGTCCTCTACCAGGGATTTGAGATTTTCAGGTATATGCATTACACGTCTGAGCAGAGGACAGCAGCAGCAGCATCAAAAATTGCACAGAGGCATCCAGAACTCACTTTAACCCAGCCTTCACCCCTTGGTGCTCTCTGGATGGTTTGGGACTACAACTCCCATCAGCCCAAGCTCGCGCACCTGTACCCTCCAGATGTTCCGCACCGCAACTCTGGCTGGCCGTGAAAGGCCAAGCGGGAGTTGTAGTCCGAAAACATCTGGGTTGGCGCACCAGGTTGGCAAAGGCCGGTGTGCGCACAGACACAAATTCTGTTGCCATGGCAGTGAGTCATGCCCAGCTGTGTGATTGGCACCTGCCAGAAAGTGTGAGTCAGGCTTGAGGCTCCACAGCCGCCTTCTCACTCCCTTGCTGTGTGACTTTGCTCCTGCTCCAGGAGCAAGGCCGACAGAATACATTTTTTGGTGCCGGGAATGAAAAATCTCTTCCCCCCCACACCCCCACACTCTGCACACATACTAATTAGCAGCAGACTCAATCTGCAGGGAGATTCTGGCACACATAGCTCATTGATATGAACACCCTAAGCCCACAGTCACTTGAGGGATCAACATAAAGTGCATTGGGCTACCACTGCGCCTAAACACTCTCTCTCTCTCCCACCTCCACAGCCAACTTCTCCAACCTGGTGCAGGTTCTGTGGCTTCACCATCAGCCTTTTTTTTTAATCCACAAAGAGTTCTGCAGAACCCCAAAACTTGTGCATTCTTCCTTTAATCTTTTGGGTGGTTTAATCAAGATATTTCCCTAATACAGTCATACCTTGGAAATCGAACGGAAGCCGTTCCGGAAGTCCATTTGACTTCCAGAACGTTCGAAAACCAAAGCATGGCTTCCGATTGGCTGCAGAAAGCTCCAATCAGCCAATCGGAAGCCATGGAAGCCCCGTCGGAGGTTCGCCTTCCAAAAATAGTTCACAAACCGGAACAGCCGCTTCCGGGTTTGCGGGTGCTTGGGAGCCAAAATGTTCGCGAACTAAGCTGTTTGAAAACCAAGGTATGACTGTATAGGTTTTTAGAATATTATAAGATTAAAAATAACAGCAACCCTGTGGCTCCATTCCCATGAGTTTATTAAATCAGCAGGAAGAACAAGATGCATAAATATAGTATGGGGGATACCTGGCTCACTAGCAGGACATGTGAAAAGGCTCTAGGAGCCTTGGTGGACCACAAACTGAACATGAGTCTGCAGTGTGATGCAGAAAAAAAAGGCCAATGCTATTCTAGGCTGCATCCACAGAAGTCTAGTGTCTAGATCCAAGGAAGTCATAGTAGCACTCTATTTTGCCTTGGTCAGACCACATCTGGAATACTGTGTCCAATTCTGGGCACCACAATTTAAGAAGGATCTAAACTGCTGTGACATGGAAGATGGAGCAAGCTTTTCTTTCTCCTGCTCTGGAGGGTAGGACCGAAACCAATAGATTCAAGTTACGATAAAGGAGATTCAGACGAAAGCTTAGGAAGAACTTTCTGATGGTAAGAGCTGTTCAAGAGTGGAACGGTCTCCCTCGGGAGGTGGTGGGCTCTCTTTCCTTGGAGGTTCTTAAGCAGAGGTTGGATGGCCCTCTGTCATGGATGCTTGAGTTAAGATACCTGCATTGCAGGGGCTTGGACTAGATGTCCCTTGGTGTCCCTTCCAACTTTAAAGTTCTATGATTCTAATCCTGTCCAACATTACCCAGTCTGGGCCCAGTAATGTTGGAAACTACTGGGGCAGCCACACCAGGCCTGCACAAATGCGTTCTTCCGCACAAACCAGTGTGCTTTACACAGCTTGTTGTCTCTTCCACACAGATAAATGAGCTGTGAATCTTACAGATGTGTCCCTATAGAGTGTGATGGCCTGGGACTCGGGCTCAGACTCGGAACCAGAGGAGTCTCAGTCCGCACCTGATCCTTTGCCTCAGGCAGCATCTGAACCTAGTCTGGGGCCTGATTCTGAAGAGCCCCAGTCTGCACAGGTTCCCCTGCAACAAGCACCAGCTGGGCCAAGTCAGGGGCCGGAGCCTGCCCTGGCTCCAGATGCGGGGATGACCTCGTTGCCTCCACCTGGGCCATCACTTACAGCTGCTCCACTACCAGTTGGGTCAGGAGAGGCTGAGGCTGCCCCTGGGTCTAGTAACCCACCAACGTCTCCTGAGCTGCAGAGACTAAGGTCTGAGAGAAGGAGAGACCTGAGTACTCGCAGGAGGAGTGCTCGCCTTCAGGCGAGACAGGGAGGTGAGTCGCCGGGGGATCAGGACCGGCCATTACCCCGTCAGAGATAAAAGGCTGTCGGACCCCACCCCAGGTTGCAGAAGCAACATTGCTGTTTGCCAGAACCTGCCTGCGATCCTGTGCCTGACCTTGCCTGGTTTCTTGCCTCATGTCCTGCCTTGGTCCTGTTGGATTGACTCCTCGCAAAATCCTTGGATTTGGGACCAGACCTGGACCATGTTGCTTGCATTAACCCCTGGGTCCAGCACATAGAGAATGGGCTTCCTCTGTACTGCTCAGTCCAATCTCACCCTACAAATCCTGTCTGAATCTTCATTGCATGAGTTGACAGATGCAAATTTATTTCTACATTGTGGTGGGTAGAGAAGTGGTTATTTTGGGCCTCAGATGCGCTCCAGAATCTAGGTAAGCCCCGTACTGTGAAATAGTTGCGATGCTAAAGAGAAGGGAGGTTCTGAGCATGTACAGACTGCTTTCTTCAATCACATACAGAGTGTTTTTCTTGTGTTGGTGCTATGAAGGATATGGGGCTGTAGATCAGAGCAATGGATCTCTAAGAAGGGTTGGGGTCTGGCTCCACTTTCCTTCCTTTACAGTACAGCCACCGAGGGTTCTCCAGGCCAGTGGGGTTGGGGCGCAAGGCAGCTGACGATCAGAGACCAGCCTGAGGAGTACAGCTCTGAGAAGGAGTTCTAGGAGCCTGCTCCTCTCCCTGCTCATGGCCAGGATCCTGAAACTCCACAGGAGCAGTGGAGTAGTGTTGATTTGGAACAATGGTTTGCTGAGGGGCACAGTTCGGAAGACAATAGTTGGGCAGAACTGGGAGGTGAACAGCAAGAAGAATGGGAAGAGAGTGAGCTAGCCGACTCTCTCTCACTGGAAGATGTGCAGTCTCTCAGTCCCAAGGCTAGGAGGTTAGATAAGGTGTCTTCGCAAAAGGCTCAATGGTTGAGAAATCACGTGGCTAGGAGATGAAAGGACGGAAGTGACTAGAGGGAAGTGGGTGGAATCTTAATTGGGTTCACCTGCACTCGGAGAATGGTCACTTGTTCTTTTGCTGTGTTCATTAAACATTTCTGTTGCTGGTAAGAGACTGCTTTCTCTTTTTACTGCTTATCTACAGCCAAGTGGGGAGAAAGCCGGGCCCCTGAAGCCTGACATCAACAAGCACTAGGAGCCAATGATGGAGCAAACCAATCAGGCACCTTAGGCGGCGCGAATACCCTGCGCCCAGGGGCAGGGCCAACCGTCGGCAGGACGCTCTGTGGGGCCTCGGAGGAGTCTGCCTGCCTCCTCCCACTCAGCCGCCCTACAGCTGAGGAGGAGGCGGCGGGCGCACCGTTTGGGGCAGCACGGAGCCTGCGGGTGCCCAAGCCACCACGTCACTCCCGGGAGAGGTGCATGTATTGGGCGCACTGCAGGCCCCATGGTGAGTGCCTCCCAGCATTTTGTCACCCCCCTCAGTGGTGACACCCAGGGTGACCTGCCCCCACTGCACCCCCATTCCTCCACCCCTGGTGTGATGGCCTGGTACTCAGGCTCGGACTCGGAGCCAGAGGAGTCTCAGTCCGCACCGGATCATTTGCCTCAGGCAGCTGAACCTAGTCTGGGGCCTGATTCTGAAGAGCCCCAGTCTGCACAGGTTCCCCTGCAACAAACACCAGCTGGGCTGAGTCAGGGGCCTAAACCTGCCCTGGCTCCAGATGCGGGGATTCCCTCGTTGCCTCCAGCTGGGCCATCGCTTACAGCTGCTCCACTACTGGTTGGTTCAGGGGAGGCTGAGGCGGCCCCTGGGTCTAGTAACCCACCAACGTCTCCCAAGCTGCAGAGACTGAGGTCTGAGAGAAGGAGAGACCTGAGTACTCGCAGGAAGAGTGCTTGCCTTTGGGCGAGACAGGGAGGTGAGTCACCAGGGGATCAGGACCAGCCGTTACCCGACAAAGAGAAAAGGCTGCTGGACCCCTCCCCAGATTGCGGGAGCAACATTGCTGTTTGCCAGAACCTGGCTGTGATCCTGTGCCTGACCTTTCCTGGTTTCCTGCCTCGTGTCCTGCCTTGGCCCTGTTGGACTGACTCCTCGTGGAACCCTTGGATTCGGGACCAGACCTGGACCGCGTTGCTCGGGTCACCCCCGGGCCCAGCATACCTGCTATGAGTGATCCTTGACCCACTGCTGCCACCAACCTCTGTCTGCAGAGAGTGGTGGCCGCTTGCCTTCACAGGTCATCTCACCATGCAGCCTGACAACTCACCCTCAAAGGTGCCTGAGGGTCTTCTGCACATTGTACAAGACTATGGGGTGTTTCACACAGTAGAGTCCAAGGCCCATGCCTCCCCCGCCTATGCACATGACGGACAGCTGCATGTTGTCCCTCTGTGGGACCTTCAAGGTTTTCAGGTGTGCAAAGTGCAAAGGAAGTCTGAAGCCTTCCATCGGTCTCAAGTACTCATGGGAAGACTGGATCTGGGCACCCAAGGGTGGTCTTCCCTGGGAAAGACACTGCGTTATAGGAGGCAGCGGCATAGGTTTGGCTCCTACGTCACCTGATGCCCAGGAACAGGAGGATTCTGGGTGCTTGGGATGGCTTGAGTTGCCTAGGCGGTCCTTTCTTTGGTTAGCAATCTCATGGGCCAGAGAGCAAAGAAACAGCAGGAGCCCCACAGGCTTTGCCACTGTGCCCTGAAGGTTTTGTGAAAATTGCTGGCCAGATGCAACAGGTAGCCCCAGAAGGATTGCCCTGGGTCCTCCTGCCCCACCCGCTGCTCCCCTGGCTCAAGGCAATGCCGAGATAGGGGCAGGAACCTGTACAGAGGCCACTTTGAGAGAGGGGTCAGTGAGCTCCTCCTCCGTCCAGTGTAGGGCAGCTTTCTCAGCCCTACATGAGCCCCACCCCATCCGGAAGACGGAGGGTGCTAGAGAGGAGTGTGCGTGTGTGCCTGGCTATGCGCAACACACATGCACACGCACACAGAGATGGGAGATTGACTCGAGGAGCAGCCCGTTTTATCTTAAGCAAGGTCACCATGGAAACCACAAGCAGAGTGGGGAAGACTTGCCAAAACGAAGGCATGGGAGAGGCGGGGGGGGGGAGGCTAGGAGGAAGGAGCCCTCATGGGTGCCAAGCGGAAGGGGTAGCGCAGGCAAGGGCGAGGGTGCCCTCCAAGGTGGCGAGGGGGGAGCAGGAGAGCTGTGTTTCACGTGTGGCCATAGCTGGCAGGACATCCCTAGCTGGGGTTATGCACTGTTAGCCTCTGAGGCCACCTGGGCACGAAGCCTTGATGCTGGATCAAGTGGTCTGGGCATGCTGTGTGCCAGCTCCTTCAACGAGAGCCCAAGCACATCTGAAGCCCAGAGATGGGAAATGCCCACAACGGTGCCCCTGTCTTTTCAGGATCCTAGCTCCTTTGTAAGGACTGAAAACAGCCCCTCAGCCCTGCGCAAGCTGTTCGCAGCTGCTTCAGGAAACGGTGTGTGTTTGTAACCATCCATTGCTGCTTCACCTGCTTCCCCTGGGAATGAGAGCCAACCTTGTCTGTTTCCTTTGAATCTTAGCTATGTGGGAACTGATTGGGGGCAGTGAGATCATGGGTGTTTGGCGATAGCTACTGGATCCACCAGGGATGCGGGTGGCGCTGTGGGTTAAACCACAGAGCCTAGGACTTGCCGATCAGAAGGTCGGCGGTTCGAATCCCTGCGACGGGGTGAGCTCCCGTTGCTTGGTCCCTGCTCCTGCCAACCTAGCAGTTCAAAAGCACGTCAAAGTGCAAGTAGATAAATAGGTACTGCTCCGGCGGGAAGGTAAATGGCGTTTCCGTGTGCTGCTCTGGTTCGCCAGAAGCGGCTTAGTCATGCTGGCCACATGACCCAGAAGCTGTACACCGGCTCCCTCGGCCAGTAAAGCGAGATGAGCGCTGCAACCCCAGAGTCGGCCATGACTGGACCTAATGGTCAGGGGTCCCTTTACCTTTACTGGACCCACCAGCCTTTTTTGCTGCCAGCGGGGCTGCCCAAGAACCAGCATTTTAAGAGCCCGTGTGCTGTAATGGATAGAGTTTTGGACTACTACAACCTGGGAGAGCTGGGTTCGAATCCGTGCTTGGCCATGACACCTTGGGCCAGCCACCATCTCCCGGCTGAACCTACCTCGCATGGTTGTGGAGATGATTAAAACCAGGGGGGAGTAGGACTCTGAGTGGCACCTTGAGCCCCTTGAAGGGAAGGGTTGGTAGGGCATAACTGCCACAGATAAATAAACAGGAGCCAGGGGCCCATGAACTAGGGAGCCCCTTTCTGCTCTCAGGGAGAATCTGTTTGACCCAGGAGGACTCAGTTCAGAGGAGAGTTGGCCCAGCGCTGTGCACTTCCCCTGTATCCAGGCAGCCGAGGCAGCAGCTGCTCTCCCAATTCAGTCCCCAACAGCTTGGCTTGCCGTTTGCCACCCTTTTGGCTGAGCTCATTTCCTGTTGCCTTGCTCGTGTCTGTTTTTAGCTCTGGCTACGCACCCTCTGACCTTCCATTCAAATGGCACAATGCGAAAAGGCGGGGTGGGGGGAAAAGGGGGGCAGAAACAAGCAGGGAGACAGACTCCTTGGCCAAAGTCCTCTGACATACCTTTGCCCCCAAATGACATAATGAATGACTAAGGTGGGCCCATCTTTCCCAGAGCTGCTGCTGGGTCTTTGGAGTGGCGTCTTCTCCAGACCTGTGTTCTTTTGGGACGTGGGTGGTCTAAACCCATGAGCCTCTTGTGAGAGCCAGTGTGGTGTAGTGGTTAAGAGCGGTAGATTCGTAATCTGGGGAACCAGGTTCCCGTCTCTGCTCCTCCACCTGCAGCTGCTGGGTGACCTTGGACTAGTCACACTTCTCTGAAGTCTCTCAGCCCCACTCACCTCACAGAGTGTTTGTTGTGGGGGAGGAAGGGAAAGGAGAATGTGAGCCGCTTTGAGACTCCTTAAAGGGAGTGAAAGGCGGGATATCAAATCCAAACTCTTCTTCTTCTTCCCCCAGCCCTGGCTGGAGATTACATTGGGGACTGAACCTGAGACCTTCTGCATGCAAGGCAGGTGTTTTGCCACTGGACTCTCTTGCACGGAATGCTTTAGTTGAGATTCTGGCATCACAGGGGCTTGGACTAGAGAACCTTTCAATCAATAATGATTTGATGAGCCTCAGCCCTTTCAAATGTGCAGAAGCTGGCTGGTTGAATCCCTGGTATCCCTGAGTTTTCTTTGTTTTCTTTCTTTGACCCCTAGACTGTTAAGTCCAGTCAAAGGTGACTATGGGGTTGCAGCGCTCATCTCACTTTCAGGCCAAGGGAACCAGCGTTTGTCCACAGACAGCTTTCCAGGTCATGTGGCCAGCATGACCAAACCGCTTCTGGCGCACGGAGGACCATGACAGAAGGCAGAGCGCATGGAAATGCTGTTTACCTTCCCACCGCAGTGGTACCTATTTATCTACTTGCACTGGTGGGCTTTCAAACTGCTAGATTGGCAGGAGCTGGGACAGAGCAAGGGGAGCTCACTCCATCACGGGGATTTGAACCTCCGACCTTCTGATTGGTAAGCCAAGAAGAAGAAGAAGAAGAAGAAGAAGAAGAAGAAGAGAAGAAGAGTTTGGATTTGATATCCCGCTTTATCACTACCCGAAGGAGTCTCAAAGCGGCTCACATTCTCCTTTCCCTTCCTCCCCCACAACAAACACTCTGTGAGGTGAGGGGGGCTGAGAGACTTCAGAGAAGTGTGACAGCCAAGGGTAGACAATACTGAGCTCGATTGTGATGACCTAGGACTCGGGCTCAGACTCGGAGCTAGAGGAGTCTCAGTCCACACCGGATCCTTTGCCTCAGGCAGCTGAACCTAGTCTGGGGCCTGATCCTGAAGAGCCCCAGTCTGCACAGGTTCCCCTGCAACAAACACCAGCTGGGCCAAGTCAGGGGCCTGAGCCTGCCCTGGCTCCAGATGCGGGGATTCCCTCATTGCCTCCAGCTGGGCCATCACTTACAGCTGCTCCACTACCGGTTGGGTCAGGGGAGGATGAGGCGGCCTCTGGGTCTAGTAACCCACCGATGTCTCCCGAGCTAGAGAGACTCAGGTCTGAGAGAAGGAGAGACCTGAGTACTCGCAGGGGGAGTGCTCACCTTCGGGCGAAACAGGGAGGTGAGTCGCTGGGGGATCAGCACCGGCCGCTACCCCGACAGAGATAAAAGGCTGATGGACCCAGCCCCAGGTTGTGGGAACAATGTTGCTGTTTGCCAGAACCTGCCTGAGATCCTGTGCCTGACCTTGCTTGGTTTCCTGCCTCGTGTCCTGCCTTGGCCCTGTTGGACTGACTCCTAGCAGAACCCTTGGATTTGGGACCGAACCTGGACCGTGTGGCTCGGGTCACCCCCGGGCCCAGCACATTGATGGACCAATGTCCTGAGTCAGCTTCCTATGTCCATATGGCTTCAAGGAATTGGCTTCCCTCTGCCTTGGCAGTAGATAAGCAGAACAAAGTGAACGGAGTCTTCTTACCAGATAGAATTCTTTAATGATCACAGTGAGGGATAACGAACATCTCCCTCTAATTAAGGCCACCCCCATCCTGCTCAAACCACATCACCCCTACATCTGTTAACCCTCTCCCTGCCAGTGTTTCTTCTCCTAGCTGCTCTTCATCCAGTATTTCCCAGCTTCTGCCTTCTGAACTCTGCCCCTCTGCAAACCAGTGTTCTAAATCTATACTGTCTTCCTGCCCCTGAGGAGATTCAGGATCAGGGGGAAGAAGAAGAAGAAGAAGAGTTTGGATTTGATATCCCGCCTTTCACTCCCTTTAAGGAGTCTCAAAGCGGCTAACATTCTCCTTTCCCTTTCTTCCACACAACAAACACTCTGTGAGGTGAGTGGGGCTGAGAGACTTCAAAGAAGTGTGACTGACCCAAGGTCACCCAGCAGCTGCATGTGGAGGAGCGGAGACAAGAACCCGGTTCCCCAGATTAGGAGACTACCGCTCTTAACCACTACACCACACTGGCTCTGGGACCTGCCATGCCCCCTCATTGTAGCCTTCCTCAGCACGGTCCCTGACACTATTTGGGAAGGGCCATAGGGCAGAGCATGTGTGATGAATGCAGATGGTCCACGTTGGGCTGTTGCGAATTTCGGAGGGCCACAGCCAATCAATGGAGACAATCCTGGGTTATTGTATTTTAGTGTTCTGTTGGAAGCCGCCCAGAGTGGCTGAGGAAGCCCAGCCATATGGGCGGGGTATAAATAATAAATTATTATTATTATTATTATTATTAACCAATGGTCTGACTAAGGGCTCATCCATACGTCTGTTTGCTCCATGATTTGTAGACACGCGTCCGAGAGGATTTCGCTGGATTAGAGCAAACAGCGATCGGGTTTTCTACGGAAATACATTTGTTCCGATTAAGTGGTAAACAGCAGGTTTTCGTAGGAAGAGTGGCAGGACAAAACAACAAAAAACTATTGGATCCATGCCTGGAAATCATGGGACAAATGGAATAAATTGCAGGACAAAGGAAAGTATGGACGAGCCCCAAGTACAGTGGTTTTCAAACTTTTTCTTCTCTGGGCCAGACTTTCAGAATAAAAATTTGCTCATGCCGCACTGAATTCTTTATTGATAAGAGATACACTGGAAAACGAAACTAAGCAACTCCTTGCGGTGTTTGATTTGTAATGCGGAACACAACTGCTTTATAATACAATCATGAGACACCCAGAAAGCATAAAATGCAGATACAAAAGAACAGGCATCGTTTTCAAAATATAATTATAAACAAGCCTCTTACATATGCACCTTAAGTAGGTATCTAAACTCAGTGAGAGGTGGGAACTTGCTTTGGCAGAGTAATCTCCTTTACATTAGGTTTAATTTGAGAAAGAAGAAACTCTCCTCTCCTCAACAACCCAAAGAAGCCTTTCTGTTTTCTGATCTTTCCTATTTGTCAGAGTTGAAAATTCCTGGAGAACTGTAGAAGAATAGCCAAGGCTCTGGAAAAGAGGCCTGGATACGGTTTCTGGTTGTGTGTGTGTGTGTGTGTGTGTGTGTAGTATAAAGGAGCAAAGCCCTGCTTTCGCACCCTGTGAAACATAAATGTGCAGAGTTTTTTTAAAAAACTGGGCAATGGCGCGCCGCCCACTCTTGACTCCTGAGACTTCCTCGATCTCCTTCCCCCTTCCCCCTTTGTTTTGACAGATCAGGGGATGGTCGGGAGTCACAGGCGGGCGGCTGTTGCCCAGGAGGGGCCAGCCTGGTAGTGCAGTTGGCTCTGGCTGGCTTCAGGAGCTGCTCGCTGCTATGGTGCAGGGGAAATGGTGGGTGCCACAGCAGCGAGCAGCTCCTGAAGCCAGCCAGAGCCAACTGCACTACCAGGCTGGCTCCAGGCTGCTGAGGCTGCTGCTGCCACGTTTCCCGGGGACAGATTTGCAAATCCGGGGACTGTCCCTGGGAACCGGGGACATCTGGTAACCCTATTCTAGATGGGTCTGACCCAGCACAGTACTTCTTAGGTCCTTATGATGTAAATGGTACTGTATAAGAACACAGCACACACTCACGGATTTGGGATAAATTGCAGGGATTTGTGGGGGGAAATGTTGTGGTCTGATCCTGCTGGCACATGGGCTGCCAAAGTTCCTTGGAAGCGGAAACTCCATAGGTGTGTTTCCCTGTCGTCTCAGTGTGTGTGTGCATTTTAAATCAATGTCACCGATGTGGATATAATTCTGTGTGCTGTGCAAGTCTATCTCCAAAATATGGACATTTGAAGTAGTCCAAAATTCAGCCTAGTTGCTCGATGGGGAGACGCAGAACTGGCGCATTGTACCAGCCAAGCAGTTGCGTCGTTAAGAGGATATACACCAGTAGTATGTGCCCAGGCTCCTCCAGGAAATGGGTTACACAGAGAGAAAATAGTGGCTGTCCCTAGGAAATCAATATAACTCTGGGTTTGCTTACATAATCCGCACTCAAGAGACTGTTACCTCGGATTTGTTCTCCTGAGATAACAAGCTCTGTTTGCCCAGATGAGGAGTCCTGTGGTGTCTGGAGCCCTGCCTCCTTGCCAGTCTTCCTCAGGCTCTTCCAGATGACCTGTTTACTGAGCATGCATCTTGACTTCTTTGCACAAAATGTGTGCAGGGGCTATACAGTGCCACTGTTGATTGAGCATGCATCCTGATTTGTTTGCAGAGGTCACCATTACCCCACTCTTCCCGCGGCACTTTCCCTCCCACAAAAACCCGTTTTTGAAAGAGTGGGTTTGTCGCCCAAGAGTGCCAAGCTCACCTTTAACAGTGCAGCCTCCATTATTCCCCAGGACAGTGGTACCTCGGGTTAAGTACTTAGTTCGTTCTGGAGGTCCATTCTTAACCTGAAACTGTTCTTAACCTGAAGCACCACTTTAGCTAATGGGGTCTCCTGCTGCTGCCAGAGCATGGTCTTGCTGCTGCTGGATAGCTCTGCTGGTAGACTGTGAGACTCTTAATCACATGGTTGTGGGTTTGAGCCCTGCGCTGGGCAAAAGATTCCTGCATTGCAAGGAGATGATCAGGCATGTCCAGCTCCCAAGATACTGCGATCTACTCCCAGTATATTAAAAAAGGCAGTGATCTACCCATTGGCATTTGGGGGAGGGGAGGGTTGACCAGAGTTGTCGAGCTTTTTTGGGGACAGCGTTTCACAGAGCTAATGTGCTTCATTTGGGGGGAGGGTTTGCAAAAATACGCTCATACAATTATCCACTGCATGCAGAACTCCAGCCACCAGCTGACAAATGATTGCCCATCTCCTTAACCACCTCAGCCGCCAGTTCCAGGGAAGGAGGGAAAAGTCAGCGCACCACGCCCCCTAATCTGGGTCCCGCGATCGACAGCAAGCACCCCAGCGATCTACCTGTAGATCACGATCGACTGGTTGGACATGCCTGGACTAGATGACCCAGATGCCTGTGAGGAACCTGCAATTGCAGCCTAGGAGCCCTCTGTCCTCCAGTGGTTTCCATTGCTGCCTCCGGTCGTGAAGGCAGAGCATAGACATTATGGCTAATAACCTTGGATAATGGCCCTCTTCTCCATGGATTTGTCCCTTCCTATTTGGAAGTCCTCCACCTTGGGGGCCATCACTGCTTCCCCTGTGGCAGGGCGTTCCATAGCTCAACTCTGTGCTGCTTCCTGTGATCTGTCCTGAATCTTCTGTTACAGAATTTTTTTTTTGGGGGGGGGCACATCTTTAAAGTTGTTAAATGTTATATTATGCATAAATGTATCCTTTAGACTTGACAGCTCAGGGAAGTTACCTAGCTTTAAAAATCATATAAAATCAACTCCTTTGCCAGTTTCCTTCATTCCACTGCCAATTTGCTTCATTGGCCAGGGACTTGTAAACCACTCGCTCCCTGACATAATCCCTCAAGCGGGGGGTCATGTACTCACAGGAAGGTACTCATAGGTGTCAATCGCTGGGCACAGTCACTCCTCTGGACAGACTCGCCCAGGTGGCAGACTATGCAAACCAAAGTTCTATTGTTCTTTTGCAGTAGGTGCTCAGAATGTACTTTCCAATACATATCCTGTATCCACCTGTTGCCCCAACACATTCCTCCTATGTGAATCATGTATAACCCTCCCCTTTTCTGATGTAGTGATGATGCTCCACGAACTGCATGCTGGGATAAGATAGAAACTTTTAAAAGTCCTTGTCACCCCATCCTCGGGGTTCAAAATTCCTCTTTGAACCTCTTGCGCAATAAACTTTGGTCTACAGCTATTTGCTCCGGTTGGTGGACTCCTTCCTTTATTCTGCAGCGACCTGCGGGCTCTGCCCGACCAGCTGGGTGGCTGAGCAGCCTCGCACCTAGATTTTTCCATAACACTTCCAACATTCAGCATGGCAGCCTTTACATGGGCATCTTTGGAGTTTGTTTATCAGGTGACGTGATGGGGGCGAGCACAGGTGTACACACCTGGGAGGGGTGATTCTGTCCATTTTGCTTTCTCTCGGTTTCTGGTCTGCGTATTGTTTTGGCTATTGTGAACGAAGAATGTTCCCCTTTTCAGTAGAAGCAAACAGCATCCACTTCTTCCCCCTGACCCTTATGCACACGCACGCAGATGCACAGGCCATTTTGAGGGGTCCAGGAAGAGACAGCCTGGCAGGCTCCTGGGTCAACTTCCCCTTCCAGCCTCCTTTGTTCTCTCCATGTTTGCAGCCCTGATCAGGGCGACTTCCTCCTCAAGGTCTCTTCCTGTCCTCCCAGAGTGGATGGCTGACGTCATTCATATCTCCCGAATGACTCAGTTCCCTCCCCCACCCCCAGGTGGCTTTGTCTGTGCACATCCGGTGGCTTGCCGTCATCTCCATGAGCTGCATCCCTGCTAGTCTCTTGCCTGAAAGAACAAGGTGGCTGCGTCGCCCACTTCTCAACTCTTCACCAGGAATCGGGCTTCTTCGGAGCCAAGCTGTGCCTTCTGCCCTGCAGATAAACCACCTTGTAATCCAGGGCCCCTCCAAATAAATGTCCTTTTAAAATTATTATTATTATTATTTATTTATTCCATTTAAACATATATAATCACATCATTATTATCCATTTTGCTTCTTTGGCTCTTTAGAGCCTGTCGATTTCCTTCCCTCCCACCTCTTAGTTTTCAAAACTAACCTTTATATCACAGAGTTTCGTATATTTTCCAGTTCTAGTATAACTCATTACTAAATACCTCAAGATTTAATTTCTCAAAAAATTCTCATTACAAGTCTTCAGATAACCCTACCAGTGTTGTTAACTGCTTACAACAATCTTTCAAATATTGTATGAATTTACTCCAGTCCTTTTGGAACACTTGATCGCGCTGGTTTCGGGTTTTTCCCATCAGCTTCTCCAGTTCCATCATCTTCACATGCCACTCTTCTTTCGTTGGTACTTCTTGTTGTTTCATTTTTGGGCTAAAAGGATTCTTGCCACAGTGGCTGCATACATGAACAGTCTTTTATCTTTTTTTGGTATCTTTTCACCTACTATACCCAGTAAAAAGGCTTCTGGTTTTTTAACAAAAGTGTTTTTAAACAGTTTCTTTAACTCATTACATATCATTTCCCAGAAAGCCTTTACCTCTTTACAAGTCCACCACATGTGGTAAAAGATACTTTCCTTTTCTTTGCATTTCCAACACTTGTTAGATCTCCAAATGCCCTTTCCGTTGTGCATTCATGATGAGCTGTGCTCAGGATGGTGTTGGGGTAGTTATATGTGATTCTGCGTTCAAGATAGTTTACACTTGGAAAAGTTACATGGATGTCTGTGTGCCACCTCCAAGGTCAGACAGAGAGGGCAACATGCCCTCTTTCTGGGCTGCCCATGGTCATTTGACTGGTCACTGTGGAGAAGTATAGAGGGTTTTTGAAATCTACTCGGAGTCGAGTGTGAATTTCATGCTCTTTATTCAGCTCATAGCAGCAATGAATGAATCTTTCCCCAAAACGTCTAGCTATATATACATTATTTGCACAATGGGCCCTGCGTGATTGGCTAATTCCGGGCTGCTCCTGTAGGCCAATCAGGTTGTGGATTCACCTCCTCCAGAAGCCTGATTGGCTGCTCCTGCAAGCCAATCAAGTTGCTGATTCACTTCATTCAGGAGCCTGATTGGCTGCTCCTGCAGGCCAATCAGGTCGCTGATTCACTTCCACCTGGAGCTGGGTTGGGTGGCTCCTGCGGACCAATCAGACTGCTGCATTCTGGATCCTATTGTTCTAGGATTCAGCTCAGTACAGAACACCTTTGTCCAGGACTTTGCCCCCTCCCCACCAGAAGTGGCTGGTCTTGGCCCCTGGCCTCTGTCTGCAGGTTCCACGGGATTCACACATTACTTTGATCTTCAGTGCAGGCAACCCCAGACCTCCCTGGTGCTCCTAAAACATTTATTCATGTTATTTTTTTTAAAAAAGCCATTTTATGGACGTCTTACTACACACAGACCCCAAAGCAGTTTGCCTGGGTTGCTTGCTCTGACAGACAGGCAGGCTGAGAACTTCTTCCTCGTTAGGGAGCCCAGCTAAGTGAAGATGTCTCAGAGGGCGGCACAAACATCAAGGAACAATAGTTTGTGGCATTGCCTCCTTGCAACAATTGGGTGTTGGAACCTTTGTTAACGGAGAAATCCGAGGGCTCCCTTGGACAAAAGACAAGGAGACCAGCCAGGAAGAGCAGAGCAAAAGAGCAGCCAGTAGGCTTGGTCTTGATTGAAGACTGTCGTGACAGGACTTCCACCTGCCACCAGGTGGAACAAGATGGAAGGCCAGAACAAAAGAAGACCCCAACTTTTATTAGTTACTAATCCCCCATGCTACACCCCTAGAACTACATCACAACTACATCATGACTACATCATTGACACATCACAAAAAGGAGGGGTTGAGGGAGGAGTTGTGGAGGTAACCTGAGTATCTTGTCACCTGGCTGGTTCCCTTCTCCCCCTCCCCATGAGTCATTTCCAGAGGACAAAGGGGAGTTGGCAGTTTCCTGCCCCCAGAGGGAAGATCTGATCATTGTCCTTTGTTCCAGTCCGTGTTGAATCCACTCCCATACGTAGGTCCTTTGTGACCTTGATGGTCTTCTGTCTAGGACCATCAGGGTTGGCATAACAACTGGGCAGGGCTCCTGTGTACGTGCTGGTACACCCAAGGGATTATGCCCATCCTGTATCAAACCATCCCCCTTTGATAGTCCTTCCTTCATGGAGCAAAATAAAAGTGGACCAGTGTAAATCCGATGTACGGTTGATTTACTATGAATTTATAACAGAAACGTCGCGTATGTCGTGTGTGTGTGTGTCGTGTTTGTACAAACTGAATGATTGGGGGGGGGGGTTCCTGCAACACCTTCCACAGAAAAGGGGCAGAAGCATGCTGTCAAGAGAAGTGAGCACTCCTCTTCAATGCCACAGGGAGCTTTCCCTCTTATTTTTCCTAGGCCCAGAGTGAGGCCCGGGGGAATGTGGCTCTTGGGAGTGTAGCAGGAACCCCACCCCCCACCCCAATCATTCAGTTTGTACAAACTTCACACACTCACACTCACACACTACATATGCCACACTTCTGTTATAAATTCATAGAAAAATCAACCATACATCGGATTTGCACTGTTCCATTCTTATTTTACTCCATATGACAAGGACTATCAAAGGGGGGTGGCTTGGTTCTGGTCAGCCATAATCCCTCCACCATCCCAGCACATCCACAGGAGCCCTGCCCAGTTGCTATGCCAACCCTGATGGTCCTAGACAGAAGACCATCAAGATCACAAAGAACTTGCATATGGGAGTGGATTCAGCATGGACTGAAACAAAGGACAATGATCAGATCTTCCCTCTGGGGGCAGGAAACTGCCAACTCCCCTTTGTCTCCTGGAAGTGACTCATGGGCAGGGGAAAGGAGGAACCAGCCAGGTGACAGGACACTCAGGTTACCACCACAACTCCTCCCTCAACCCCTCCTTTCTGTAATGTATGCATGATGTTTCTGGGGGTGGGCTTGACCTAGAGGATGGGAATTTCAAAGTTTTTATAAGGTCTTGCACACCATCTTTCTGGGTCTTTCCTCTCTCCTGCAAGTGAGGGGAACACCCTGTTGCAACAGTTCAATAAAGGCCAAGCCTACAGGCTGCTGTTTTGCTCCAAGTTATCCTGGTTGGTGTCTTTGTTTTGTCCAAGGGAGCCCTCGGATTTTTCCGGTAACAGGAGAAGCCGTGCTACAGAAATTCATGGCTCTCTCTGAGCTTCCTCCATTATTAGCTTGCCGTGTGTCAAGCACAACAAGGAGTCAGCTGGGTCCATTGGCCAGCAGACCTACCGCCTCTGCCTTTTGAGTGGGGGCACCACGGTTTCAAAGCACTCCTGCCCCCCTTTGAAATATGCCCTCTTGACTCTGCCTTTATTCCGATCCGTTTTTATCTTCAATCTGCTTCCTGCATGATATTTCCTGGGCAATTAAGGTGAGCGCGGAGAGGGGTGGGTTTGATGTGCACTTTGCAAGACTGCTGATCCTTTGCAAGCAAATTTAAGGGAAACTTCACAGGGCTCCGGTTGTTGCATTGCAACACACTGTTCCCGGCAAGGCCTCAAGGTAAGGGAGGGGACACTTTGCTACACCTGAGCTGCCAAGTTTTGACTAGCAAGCTAAGGAGGAGCAGGTGGAATAAGAAAAGATGCTTATGCAGGGATTCTGGGAATGAGGTGTGACATCAGGAGGAACCACCATTGCTAAGGCTGGGCTCTGGCAATAGCCATGAGCCTGCAGCAGAGAAAGTATTGCAATGACCAAAGGTCGCAAGAGAAGCACAATGAGGCTGGATGGACTTGGCTTCTTTGCTGTGACCTGTGAGCCAGTGGGGAACTAGGGTGTGCAGGCAGCGGAAGAGCACGGCTTCCGTTTTAAGCAGAAAAGCTGGGTTCCTTTAACTGAAATTGAGGTGCTTTTTCTCTCCCTGTATCTCTGTGCTGTTGATTTAAAGGCAGAGTGTCTCTGCTGTGCCCTAAAATAACCACAACAAATTGCAATTCAAGGAGGAGAAGGAGGAGGTCTGGCGAGGCTTTTCCCGCCAAGCTGGAGGTCTGGGGGCTTTTCAGCTCAGCTGCCTTAGAGCAAGAGGAAGTCACAATCACGGCTCCGGAAAGCTGTCCAGATAGTTTATCCTGCCTGCATCCTGAGACAAGAGGCCCTGACAACAGCCAGATCTTCCTCTCCTTCATCCAGTCTCCAGCATTGGCCTCTCCCCTTTGACTTGCAAATGCCACATGGCCAGGACTGAGCTCTATGTTATCTTGAATCATGCAGTTGGAAGGGACCCTGAGGTTCATCCAGTCCAGTCCCCCCCTGCAATGCAGGAATAGGCAGCTGTCCCTTATGGGGATTGGACCTGCAACCTTGGTCTTTTCAGCCCCTTGCCGTAATCAGCTGAGCCATCCAGCCATCCAATAGGACTTACCTGTCCTGGGAATCCCACACTCTGCTTAGTACTGTATCTCCAGTCCACCTGGAAGGAGGACCAAGTGCTTGGTTTTGCTGCAGTCCTTCAGGAGCTGGAGCCAAAGGAAAGCCTTTTGATTCTGAAGGTGCTTTAAGAAAGAGCTGTGATGACCTAGTGCTATTGAGATCCTGTTCCGCCATGGACGTGTTTCCAAATGGCAGAATTCAGCAATGTGAAGATGTGCCTGAAAGGGATCACAGCGCCCGCCAAAGATCCCAGAAGCAAGTGGGGTGGTGGAGCAGGATTCTCAGGGGTTATGGGTGGAGCTTCAGTGTTTTTGGCCCCTTGACCAGCAAAACCAGGATAAATTGATTAAGATTAAAGATTAGGATTAAAGAAGTTTAAGGAAATGGAAATTTGGTTTTTAAGAGGTAAAATTTTAATGCTATATTATATTAAGATTAAAGATTGGGATTAAAAAAAGTGGGAAAGAAATTGCTGGACAAACAATTTGAACTGGAATACAAAAGAGGGAGGTATGAGGAGGTCCAGAAAATAAGTAAATTTAAAAACGGAAATGAAAAGGTGATATTGTTTTTAATTGTTCTGTTTCTTTTTTGTTGTTTTTTGTTTTCTGTGCTTTTTTTCTTCTTTGGATTATGTACTGTGTATTTGTGTATTTCTTTTTTTATGTTTTTCTGTTTAATCTTTTACTGAAACCTTAATAAAAATCATTAAAAAAAAAAAAAAGCAAAACCAGGATAAATTGTACAAAAACATGCACACAACTGCCACTTATTCCCAGTTTTCCTTGATCATTGTGCCCCATTTGCCTGAGGCGTGGTCAGCCGGTTGACTCTCCAGTCTTCTTCTTCTTCTTCTTCTTCTTCTTCTTCTTCTTCTTCTTCTTCTGTAGGCAAACTAAGGCCCAGGGGCCAGATCCAGCCCAATCGCCTTCTCAATCCGGCCCACGGATGAGTAGAATGTGTCCTTTTATTTAAAATGCATCTCTGAGTTATTTGTGGGGTATAGGAATTCATTCATTTCCCCCCCCTCCAAAATATAGTCTGGCCCCCCACAAGGTCTGAGGGACAGTGGACCGACCCCCTACTGAAAAAGTTTGCTGACCCCTCTTCTTCTTCTTCTTATTTGAATTTATATTCTGCCCTATACCTGGAGGTCTCAGGACGGTTCACAGAATAGAATAAAACATAAAACCACAAAATACGTAATCAAAATAAAAACAACCCAATAACCTCTCACCCCCCCCCAAAAAAACCCACATTTTAAAAGGACAGAGGATCCTCACAACATTTAAACATTTAAACCAGACCTGCCTTTCCAGGTAGGCAAATATGCCACAAAAAGTGGCTGGAACTGGGAAGAGGGAAGTGGGGTGTGCCTAAGAGTCTGGTGTGTGCCTTTTTTATTTTCGTTTTCCTGGCAGGGAGGCAGGCGGGCTGGAGGAAGGAAGGAAGGGGGCTGAGCCGGGAGAGGCAGCTCTCCTCTCGGAGTCCATCCTGAGTCCAGAGGGAAGCTGGACACGGAGTGTGAGCCTCTGCAAGGTAAGGGACGGGACCTTTGCAGGACTGGGAGGTGGTGACAATGCAAGGACAGGGTGTCCGTATAAGGCTGCTGTAGTGCTGGGCTTGTTGGACCCGGAGCCGTGCAGCTTCCCTTGTTTTCTCTAGAGAAAGCTCATTGCAAATGGCAAGCGTCAGATAAAAAATATTGGGGCGGCGGGGCGGGAAGTGAAACTGCCAAGCATGGAGCGAGCATGCTTGGAATGCGGTTCTGGTTTCCTCACTTGTTGAAGGATGCTGTAGAGATGGGAGACATCTAGAGAAGGTCAGGGAAATTGACCAAGAGGATGGAGCGGCTATTCCCTTGTGATCAAAGGTTGCAAAACGTAGGCCTTTTAATGCAATGAGGTTTTGAAGCAATGAGGTAGAGGGAACGTTCTTTCACATGTGGTGGGTTTGTAAAAGGGCCATGGGTGGCGGCTTCTTCTTCTTCTTCTTCTTCTTCTTCTTCTTCTTCTTCTTCTGCGATCACTTGTAGCCGAGTAAGATTGTCTTCCATGAACACGGTTTTAACAGTGAGTCTGTAAGTGACTGTGGAGGCCAATTCTGAATCCACACGTCCTTCCACAGTGGGGACAGAGGTTCCTGGGTGGGAGTTGATCACGGTGTGGATTTGCCAAGCATGCCTTCCTCTTAGCACGTTTCTCCCTTGAATCCTGAGTTTGAGTGTCTTCAAAGCCCAGGACACCTTTGGTAAAGGCTGTTCTCCAACTGGAGCACTCGCAGGCCAGTGTTTCCCAGTTGTCAGTGTTTATACTACATTTTTTTAGATTTGTCTTGAGACAGATCCCTGTAGCGGGGTGAGCTCCCGTTGCTCTGTCCCACCTCCTGCCAACCTAGCAGTTCAAAAGCATGCCAGTGCAAGTAGATAAATAGGTACTGCTGCGGTGGGAAGGTAAATGGCGTTTCTGTGCACTCTAGTTTCTGTCACAGTGTTCCGTTGTGCCAGAAGCGGTTTAGTGATGCTGGCCACATGACCCAGAAAACTGTGGACAAATGCCGGTTCCCTTGGCCTGAAAGCGAGATGAGCGCCGCAATCCCATAGTTGCCTTTGACGGGACATAACCATCCAGGGGTCCTTTACCTTTACATCTTTACTGGACTTGTAAAAGGGTAAAAGAGTATTAGGAAATAATCCATAATGAACTGGGGGGGGGGAATGTTTAAAAGTACTTTCCCAAAAAAACCAGAGTCCTTTCTGTTGGAGAAAAGGTTATTTATTTATGCCACTACTGCGGCCTGCGTTTTGTTAGCCCCAAAATGGAAAAAGAACGAGGTCCCAACCAACGAAGATTGGCAACTTAAGTTGATGGAAATTTGCAGCTTGCAGGTTTAACATATGGAATCAGAAAACAAGGTGAACATACGTTCAGAGAAGATTGGAAGAAGTTTATTGAATGTATGGGAAATAATTGTGGACAGCTGAAAATGCTGGCAGCATTAAGATAACTTCAACAGTGTAAATAAGTTTTGATGGATGCAGTAATGGAATACTGAATGGTATAGTTTCTGTAAAATATGCAGGGATTTATGATATGTAAAATGAACCATGGAAAGAGAAGAAGGGAAGTCATTGATATTTTAAGGATGTAAAAATGAGTATTTAAAATTGTAAAACAGAAAATGTAATAATATATATATCTCCAGACAGGCAGCACTTGTGCCCTTTGGATGGGCTTGGCTCAGAGCAGGTCATTTGTGGCAATGCAGAAGGCATTGGGAATAGTTCAGAACAGGATTAGTTGTTCCTGGGAGCAAAGGTGAGGTTCCAAGTGGTGTTTGCCTGCGCCAAATCTCTTGACCCTGGGCTTCAAGGTGAGCAACAGCCTTCCACATATGTGGTGACCCTCAGCAGTTTGCTCCCTGCGGGTTTATGGCAGGGCTGGCCTATGAGACGGACTGAGGCAGCCACCTCAGGCGGCAGAATCCCATGGGCGGCACCCCCACAAGCACCCTGCCCACCCCGGCTGCTGCCGCCCCTGGAGAAGCTTCTGTTTTGTTGTCGCCTATACGATAGCTCAGTCAGTAGAGCATGAGAATCTTAATCCCAGGTGTCACAGTCTGGTTCACGGGCAATCAAAGTCCTGGCAGGGGATGTCAGGACCAGGGGCAAGATGGAGAGGTGGGAGCAGGAACGGAGGTCCAGAAGGCAGGAGTCAGGAAGCCAAGAGTCCAAGGGTCAGAGAGTCGCGAGTCAAGAAGCCAAGGGTCCGAGGGTCAGGAAGCAGGGAGTCACGAAGTCAAGGGTCCGAGGATCAGGAAGCAGGGAGTCAAGAAGCCGAGGTTCAAGGATCAGGAAGCAAGAAGCCAAACAGAGCAAGGCAGGAAGCGTGTTGCTGTTGCAAAGAGCCGAAGGGAAAATGCTGACCTTATATCCCTTCCCAGCTCTTGCCACCAGGTGCTGTGAGTTACCAATCGGTCTCACCTGTGCGGCTGTGAATTGCCTCTCCAGAACAAACTTAGGAAGGCCCCAGTCCTGTGAGGCTCTACCAGTCACAGGGCCTGGCTCCTGCATGCACACCTAACGCCAGGCTTGTGGGTTTGAGCCCCACGTTGGATGATATATTTCTGCATTGGAGGGGGTTCCCTAGATGACCCCTGGTGACCCCTTCCAACTCTACAGTTCTGTGAGGACACTTGATTTGTTTTTGATGTACCCAGTTTAAAAACGCATCTTTGCTTTTGGTCTTGACAATGACAGGAGAAGGTAATTGAATGACATTTATCTTACGTGTTGGTGCAACAAGAAGGTGTCATGAAATCAATGTTAAAAGTGGCCTCCCCCTTCTAATTAGAGTTCGCTTTTATTACTTAACCTGAAAATTACTTTTCCCTTCCTTCAACAGCTGCCAAAAGACAGGTGCAATGAGCTTTGGATAACAGGCAACTATTTTTTTAAGATTATTGAGTTAACTGGCTAAAAGGCAGATGATTAACTCTGCCTTGCTCAATTGATGCCCTCTGGGTGTTGCCATGCTACAGCTTCCGCCTCCCTTGACCGTTGGTTGTGCCAACTGGGGCCAATGAGAGTTACAATCCAACAGCATCTGGAGGGCACCAGGTTGGGGAAAGCTGGCTTGCTCATCTGTTGGTTCATTGCCCTTGTACCAACAAGAGCTTCACGCAAATGCCGTGCATCGTTAGGTCTGTGGAGACTCCATTTCCAGAACCGTGGCTGGGTTCAGCGCAAGGTCTGTACTCTTTGCAGGCAGCATTTAAGTCCAATTGAAGTGAAGCCAAACAGCAAGAGGTTGGGTATTCTGGAGGGAGACTCAGCAAATATTGTTCTCAAAGAGCCAAGTAAAATAACACGCGCTGGAAATGACTTTTGTTGTCGCACGCCTTGCCAGAAGCAGCCGTAACCTTTTCACGTGGTGTTTGCTGGGGCCCAGATCTCCTCCTGTGAATTACTTCTGTGCTCCCAAAGGCTTTTTGTGGCAGACCGAAGTTCTCGGTTTACTCTGTGTGGGAGAAAGTGTGTGTGTGTGTGTGTGTGTGTGTGTGTGTGTGTGTGTGAGAGAGAGAGAGAGAGAGAGAGAGAGAGAGAGAGAGAGAGATTGCAGGATACGCTTTTGGTCCTTATTCTCTGTACGTTGTGTCAATTTGCTGGTCGACGCAACTGCCTGAGGAACACAAAACAATGGTGTGCAGATCCAGAAGGGTTGACCCTTGTCAAGAGACTTTTGGAGGATGGTCGATTGGGCTTCCTTGCAGATTGTTTAGGCATCATATCAGTGCCACCCGGATAGTTCAGTTGGTTAGAGCGTGGTGCTGCAGGTTCGTTTCCCCGTACGGGACAGCTGCATATTCCTGCCTTGCAGCGAGACTAGATGATCCTTGGGGTCCCTTCCAACTCTGCAATTCTATGAAAAGCCTTGGGTGTCCACGCTGGCTTCTGAGAGATTTTCTGATTTCCTTGTCAGGTTCGGGAGGGTTTTAATGATGCCAGGCCCCTAGCTTTCAAAGGGGATTCAAAAATTAAAATAAAATTAAAAAGGATTGGAAAGCTTGCTGTTGAACAGTGTTTAGCTGTGCAAACTGCATGGCGACTCCATGCCTCTGAGGCCAGTCTGCTCTGCTCGTGGGCTCCCTAAGTTTGTTCTGGAGAGGCAAGGTGCAGCCGCACAGGTGAGGTCGATTGGTAACTCACAGCACCTGGTGGCAAGAGCCGGGAAGGGATATAAGGTCAGCATTTTCCTTTGGTTCATTGTCACAGCAACATGCTTCCTGCCTTGCTGCATTTGGCTTTTTGACTCCTTGCTTCCTGATCCTCAGACCCTTGGCTTCTTGACTCCCGGCTCTCTGACCCTTGACTTTTGACTCCTGGCTTCCTGACTCTTGTTCCTGCTCCTATCCTTCCATCTTGCCCCCGGTCCCACCGTCCTCTGCCAGGACTTCAACTGCCTGTAAACTGGACCGTGACAGTTTGCTGTGGCCAGGGAGCAAGATGGACGGAGCCCGGCCTATAGATCTCACCACTGTGCTGTGGAACCTCCACGTGCAGGTAGCTACGCTCCAGGGGGAGGTTCAAGCACTTTGAGCGGCCCCTGCTGTGGCCCCGGTCCAACATGCTCCCCCCGTCCCATCGCCGGAGAGGTTCAGGGGGGAGAGTGGGGCCCTTCGAGGCTTTGTAAGCCAGTGTCGGCTGATGTTTGCCACTTGTGCAGCAGACTTTCCCACCCCACGGAGCCGGGAGTGCCTTATGGTCAGCCTACTCATGGGCCCGGCACTTTCTTGGGTCACTCCGTACCTTGAGGCCGACGACCCTCTGCTGGAGAATTTGGACGACTTCATTGCTGCCCTGGAGAGCATGTTCAGGGAGCCGAACCACGGCCAGATGGCCCTGCAGAACCTCCGGCAGGGGGCTCGCCTGGTTACCGAGTACAGTGGTACCTCGGGTTACATACACTTCAGGTGACATACGCTTCAGGTTACAGACTCTGCTAACCCAGAAATAGTGCTTCAGGTTAAGAACTTTGCTTCAGGATGAGAACAGAAATCGTGTTCTGGCGGCACGGCGGCAGCAGGAGGCCCCATTAGCTAAAGTGGTGCTTCAGGTTAAGAACAGTTTCAGGTTAAGAACGGACCTCCAGAACAAATTAAGTACTTAACCCGAGGTACCACTGTACACCACAGAGTTTCGTCAGTGGGTTGCAGACACCCTGTGGAATGAAGCTGCCTGTCGGTTCCACTTCCACCAGGAACTTTATCCCCACATTAAGGATGAACTGGCACAGGTGACCCCCCTCCCCCCAGCAGCCCTGACAGACTTTATCATGTTGTGTATTAACAATGACATGCGCCTGTCTGAGAGAGATTCCGAGCACCGATCAAGGGAGTCCCTGGAGTCCAGCGCTGCAGTGGGGCTGGAAGAGGAGCCCATGCAAGTAGGTGCAGCCTACTTCCCCCGTTCCCCCTTTGAACAGGTCTCACTGTCCGGCAATCTGTCTGCTCAGCGGTCAAGCATCTGCCCCAATCAGAATCCCATGGTCAGGACCCAAGCCCAAGAGTAGTGTCCAGCAGCTGGCATTCAGAAGCACTGCTGCCTCCGACTGTGGAGGCAGAACAAATCCATCAAGGTTAGCAGCCATTGATAGCCTTACCCTCCATGAATTTGTCTAATCCTCTTTTAAAGCACTCTTCGAATGCCTGAAGGGCTCTCTGGCATAGAATGGGGAAAATATTTCTTCTCTGCAAATCAAGAGGGTAGTGCTAAATTTAATGGGTCTGAGTTACAGGGAAGTCGATCTCGGTTTAGCAACAGGAGAACTGTCTTAGGGCTCGTCCGGACTTCCTATTGTGCCATGTTCCTAGGCACAGGTCAGTGCTTTAAAGCACCCTGTCTGAGCACCTTAAATTTTTGCCTTAGTGCTTTTCCTGCAAAAAACTGCTTTTTACTGCAAATGGCAGTCCGCGGGGAACCTAAGAACATTTAATCCAAGGCATCAATGAGCTGGAGGGATGAACAGCTGGGCTCTCTCCATTGTTGGAGGTCTTCAAGCCTCTGTTGGAGATGCTCTGGACCTCCTACATGGAGCAGGAGCCTGGACCCCTTCTGAAGACCCCCCCTCCCCCTGAAGCAGACTCCACAGGGAGGGAGTTGTACCCCAAGGAGGCACAGCTTGAGTAACCATTTCTAATGGAATTTTAACAAGGCGTTTTCCAAAGGCAAAAACAGGATGAGTAGTTTAGCAGGGCCATAGGCCAGGAAACTAGTGATATATCCCCGGTAAATTGGGATGGTTAAGCATAATGCTCTTAAGGTACGGCCATCCAAATGGATCATTTTGCTCATTTAATTTGCAAGCTCTGTTAGCTTGGGAAAGAGCAGCACCCTGGAGACTTCTGTGCTGTTTCAGAAGGCGATGCCCCCTTGAACACAGGCAGCAGGTTGATGTTGTGAGAGCTCTGGGGATTTGCGTGCTGTAATGATCAAGATCCCTGGAGCTGATGGGAGTTGTAGTCCAAAATCGGGAGGCAATGGGTTGGGGGAAAGGCTGCATTCGGAGGTGATGATCGTCTTGGTTTAAGTCATTCCTGCATTGCAGGGGGTTGGATGACATCGGGGTTCCCTTCCAGCTCTACAATTCTATGATTCATTCAGGCCTGTTAAACTCAGGGGAAAGCTGCAGGGCAAGTCTGAACGAGCCCTAAAACAATCTCAGCGACCTCTGACCACACCAGGGCTCTTCTGCCAGCCTCCCTTTCTGAGCTACTGCCATTATATGTGATGGCCTGGGACTCGGGCTCGGAGCCAGAGGAGTCTCAGTCTGCACTGGATCCTTTCCCTCAGGTGGCATCTGAACCAAGTCTGGGGCCTGATCCTGAAGAGTCCCAGTCTGCACAGGTTCCCCTGCAACAAGCACCAGCTGGGCCAAGTCCGGGGCCTGAGCCTGCCCTGGCTCCAGATGCAGGGATGACCTCGTTGCCTTCAGCTGGGCCATCACTTACAGCTGCTCCACTACCAGTTGGGTCAGGGGAGGCTAAGGCTGCCTCTGGGACTAGTAACCCACCGACGTCTCCCGAGCTGCAGAGACTAAGGTCTGAGAGAAGGAGAGACCTGAGTACTCGCAGGAGGAGTGCTTGTCTTCGGATGAGACAGGGAGGTGAGTCACCAGGGATCAGGACCGGCCATTACCCCGACAGAGATAAAAGGCTGCTGGACCCCGCCCCAGGTTGCGGGAGCAACGTTGCTGTTTGCCAGAACCTGCCTGTGATCCTGTGCCTGACCTTGCCTGGTTTCCTGCCTCGTGTCCTGCCTTGGCCCTGTCGGACTGACTCCTAGCAGAACCCTTGGATTCGGGAGCAGACCTGGACCGCGTTGCTCGGGTTACCCCCGGGCCCAGCACATTATCTCAGAGAGAAACTTGCCTGACTAGTGCAACAATGGAATAATAGAATCATAGAATTGCAGAGTTGGGAACCCAAGAGTCATCTAGTCCAACCCCTTCCATACAGAAATCTCAGCCAAAGCATCCCTGACAGATGCCCTCCCAAGCTCTGCTTAGAATGAATCCTGCATTCGATGTTAAGCCTTGCTGAATCCAGGACCCCAGGAAATAGAAGGGACTTGGTGTTAGGATATTTCCGTTCCACCTTAAAAGGGAGCAGGCTTTGTGAGTCACAGAGTCTGCGTATTTCCTGTTCACAGGATGTTTCTGTTGTGTCTATGCGTTCGTTTCTCTCTCTGTGCCAGAGACACTGAAGCAGGCAGTCATGTTTTCTTTGTTCTGATCAACGCTGAATAAACTTGTAAATAATGCTCTCCTGCGTGCATCTTTCGCTGTGCATTATCTGCTGATAGAGCGTGCATCAGCTCTGGAATGTGGCAAGCTATTTCTGGAGCTCGTGTCGCTAATTGAATGATACTGCGTGTCTACGGGAGATCGATGGATGTCCGGAGGTGGCTTGGGGGCCATGATGGACTTTGTCTCCCTGGCAGTATCCCAACACTTGGTCATCATGTAGACTAGCCCCACAAACCCACAACAATGGGCTCATACACACTTCCATTTGACCTGTGATTTCTTGGCAATGGGATCAAGAGGCTTCCTTTCATCCTGGTTGCTTTCCCTGGGGGAGCCCTCTGCAGAAAACCCAATGGACATTTGTTCTGATTGCTGTGCACTCCCTGGAGAGTGGATTGGGGCCAAAAGAGATGATGGTGACAGGCAGCAAAGGGGCTGACCAGGGCCGGATTTAGGTTTGATGAAGCCCTCAGCTCCTGAAGCTAATGGGGCCCTTGATATGTCCAGCTGTCCTTTGTCAGCAAAAAATTGTCACTGTTTTTGTGTGTTGAATATATGCTATATATGGTCATTTATGGACCTAATAAGGATCTAAAGCATGGGTAGGCAACCTAAGGCCCAGGGGCCAGATGTGGTCCATTCATCTTCTCAATCTGGCCCACGGATGGTCTGCAAACCATCCTGTTTTTACATGAGTAGAATGTGTCCTTTTATTTAAAATGCACCTCTGGGTTATTTGTGGGGCCTGCCTGGTGTTTTTACATGAGTAGAATGTGTCCTTTTATTTGTGGGTTATTGTGGGGCATAGGAATTTGTTCACCCCCCCCCCAAAAAAAAATATAGTCCAGCCCCCCACAAGGTCTGAGGGACAGTGGACCAACCCCCTGCTGAAGGTTTGCTGACCCCTGATCTAAAGCTGTCTGCACATAACAAATAGGAGCCCACACAACACAAAACATTGTTGCTTTATGTAGGTTTTATTTTATTTGTTTTTTATGTTATATTTTGGAAATGTACATCCAGAGGTTTTTTTCCTTTAAATTTTTCTGGGGCCCCCAAGAGAGTGGGGCCCTAAGCTATAGCTTGCTTAGCTTATACGTAAATCTGGCACTGGGGCAGACCGTGACAGGATCTTGCCCAGGCCACCACCTTGCCTAGACCTGGAGCCGTCTTTACAATCAGCCCTTGCTTACGGCAGGAAGGCTTTGGGTGAGGGAATGGTGTCCCTGACTCTGATTCAGCTTCCGGTGGGTCTCCGCTCTCCCTTTTCTTTTCTCGGAAAGTTTCGATGTCACGGCGTGCTTGAAAGAGGCTCCAGGGAGTGCCTGGCAAGTCCCGGGGCTCAGCTGAGCCAGGCAGCCTTTGGATAAACGGGTCTTTGCGTGTGTGTCTCTTCCGTGGAAAACCCCACAGACTCTCTGGCACCCCAAAATGCCCTTCTTTCCTCTTTCGCCTCCTTTCGCCACCTGCTGGCTTTCACTGTGGGGGCCGTGGGAAGCCGGAGACCACCCTGAAACTACATTTGAAGGCTTATCATTCATAGAGACATAGAACTGTAGAGCTGTGGGAGGGACCCAAAGGTCATTTAGTTCAAACCCCCTCCTCTGCAATGCAGGAATCCCAACAAAAGCATAAAGGCAGGCTGGTCTTTGGACAGCAATATTTTAGCATGAGCAGGAGTGCCTCACCTATGGTTACCAGATTTTTTTCAATGAATCGGGGACACTGGTTTTTTTTTTGTTGAAGCTGAGTAGCAACAGGGAGTCAGTAGTGGGGATGGTGAAGCAAAAGACCCTGGGCCCAAGCACACATGCATATTGTAAAAGGTGCAAAGCCCTTCTTTCGCACCCTACGAAACATAAATGCACAGAGTTTTTAAAAAACTGAGCAACGGCCGTCCGCCTGCACCTCCCGAGCCTCCCCCGATCGGTCAACACAAAGGGGGAAGGGGACAGGAGATCTGTGCCGCCGGACATCCCCAGTAAAGCGCACAAGACACATCATATGGGTGAGGGGAAATGGCGGGCGCCACAGCAGCAAGCAGCTCCTGAAGCCAGCCAGAGCCAACTGTGCTACCATGCTGGCTCTGGGCTGCTGAGGCTGCCGCTGCCACGTTTCCCAGAGACAGATTTGCAAATCTGGGGACATTCCGGGGACAGATTTGCAAATCCGGGGACTGTCTCTGGGAACCGGGGACGTCTGGTAACCCTAGCCTCACCGCCAGTCACGCTGCAAAAGGTCCCTGCTGGACTTGCCTCGTAAGGTGACAGACCACCATCTACAATGCCTGAGTCCTGAGTGTCTCCTTCTCTGCAGAAGGTCACAGACTAAACCCTATCCGGTGAAAAGGATCAAGTAGCAGGAAACCCTGCACTGCAGGGGGTTGGACTAGATGACCGCTGGGGGACCCCTTCCAACTTTCCAGTTCTGTGACCCTGTGAAACCCTTCTTCCCGACACTCCTGGGAAGCCACGGCCGGTCAGCACAGACCATGTTGTGTTGGGTCAGCTGCCCCCAAATCTGATGCCCACCAGATGTTTTGGAGTACAGTGGTGCCTCGCAAGACGAAAAGAATCCGTTCTGGGAGTCTCTTCGTCTAGCGGTTTTTTCGTCTTGCGAAGCAAGCCCATTGACGGGATTAGCGGATTAGCGCTATTAGCGCTATTAGCGGCTTTTAGCGGCTTTTAGCGGCTTATCAGCTTATCAGATAAGCAGATAAGCGGCTTAGCGACTTAGAAAAAGAGGGGGAAAAGAAAAAAAAAAACCCAGGAACTCGCAAGACAGTTTCGTCTTGCGAAGCAAGCCCATAGCAGATTCGTTTTGCGAGGCACCTCCAAAACGGAAAACTCTTTCGTCTAGCGAGTTTTCCGTCTTGCGAGGCATTCGTCTTGCGGGGCACCACTGTACAGCTCCCTTGAGTCCCGCTAGACGGAGTGTTTCTCAACCTGTGGGTCCCCAGATGTTGTTGGACTACAACTCCCATCATCCCTGACCACTGGTCATGCTGGCTAGGAATGATGTAGTCCAACAACATCTGGGGACCCACAGGTTGAGAAACACTGCGCTAAAAACTAGAACACTTGCAGGGCACCTGGCATGTCAGATTCTGATGCTCTGACTCATTTTCTGCAGCTGTTGCTGACACTCAGGCAAGCCCAGCATTGTCCAGGAGCTGGAGATCCGCCTCACCCAACCTGGCAACCTTCAGATGTTATGAATAGTTAACCTGTGGAACTCCCTCCCACGGGAGGCAGAGACGGCCAGCCACTTGGATGGCTTTAAAAGAGGGTTGGACCAATTCATGGAGGAGGAGGAGGAGGAGGAGAGGGCTGTCGAGGGCTCTTAGCCAGGATGCCTATACTGGACAAGGTGGGTCATGGGCCTGATCCAGAAGATTCTTCCACGGAGCATGCACAAAGTGCCCATCCCTTCCGATTCCAACAGCAACCGTCAGTTCCTTCCAGGCCAGACTCTGTAAGTTCCTGGTGAGCCTGAGACCAGCAGCAGTCTCCTGCAAGAGGCAGGAGGGACAGGGACAAATATTTCAGCGGGGAGCGGGAAAGGGGCAATGCCTCCTCCCCTAAGGCCTGGTCTCTCTTCACCCAGGGATCCATCCCTCCGTCTTTGTCTGCCTGCCTTCTTGCTTGGCCCTGCTTGGCTGCAGCCTGGAGAGGCTTCCAACAGCCAGCTCTGAACTTTTCCTGCTTCTCTCTCTCTCTCTCTCTCTCTCTCTCTCTCTCTCTCTCTCTCTCTCTCTCTCCTCCCCCCCCCATCACACATACCCCCGTTGCCATGACAACACTTTAAACTAACACTCTGTTCCCCAGGCTGCCGAGGGGGCTGAGTTCGCAGCAGAAAATTTATCTTTCTGGTTTCTTTCCTCTCCAGACACACTCTCCCCCTCCCTCCCTCTCTCTCTTTCTCTCTCTCTCTCTCTCTCCCCCCCCCAGCTCCATCCGCCCCCCTGTTCCCTCCCTCCTTCCCTTACTCTCCAGCAAGCGAGGGAGCCAGCAAGCGCTGCTATGGTTGCTCAGGTCCTGACAGCCCACCCCAGAACTGCCACTGGTCTCTCCTCCAAAGGTAAGGGTCCCTCCGGGCAGGAGGGCTCCAAACGGCCCCTTGGCACACTGCGGGGGCACCTGCCAAACTCTGGGCAAAGAGGCGGAAGCGACATGTGTGGGCGTTGGAGAAGCAGAGGGCGGAATGGGGCCAACTCACTCACTGCCAGAAGAAAGTGAGTGGCGTGCGATGGGGAGGAAGGCAAGGTGGGCATGGAAGAGTCAGAAGACCCCCGGTCAGCATGTGAACTGCTGAGAGTGGACACAGAGTGTTCTGCTCCGGGATGGCAGTTGCAGCTGGGCACGCAGGGGGAAGAGTGTGCCAGGGAGAGGGTGCCTGGCAGAGGATGCCCAGGGGGACATACACGGGGTTAGCAGGAGTGTGCAAAAAGTAGGAAGTACTTTTGCGTTAGTGTGCCAGCCGGAAGTGCACTGGAGAAAGTGTGGCAAGGTGAGAGAGGGAGACGTGCGCTAGGATGACTCAAGTGTTGTGGCTGCGCAACGAGGGTTGTGCCAACATATGGGCGCAGGGGGTCAGCTCCGTGCCCTAGTGAGAGAATCAGCATGTGGGTGGCAAGGGCTTGTGGGAGGCTGTGCGCCTGTGTGAGTTGCAGTATCAATGTGCGATCGCACACTGGCACACCCTCTCTGTGCCCAGTGGACCCGCGTCTAAGTACTTCTTCTTCTTTTGCGATCCCTTGTAGCCGAGCAAGATTGTCTTCCATAAACATGGTTTTAACAATGAGTCCATAAGTGACTGTGGAGGCCAATTCTGGATCCATATATCCTTCCACAGTGGGGACATTGGTTTCTGGGCGGGAGAGAAGCCTAAGGAAGATAAAATTATCCTCCTGGGGGATTTTAATGCAAGAGTTGGGTGAGATTTTGTCTCGGTACAGGGGAGTGTTGGAACAGTCCTAGAGGTGGGGACAAATGCCCCCCTCTCTCTGGGTCCACATCTGTATGAAAGACTAGCAGGTGTGGGTCACAAGCCTATAGAACAGCAGGTGTGACTTGCACTGTACAGAGAACCTCTCTTGCCCCTGCTGACCTTGGTTTTAGGGCTGTCTAGGGCACGAAGGAAGGACTCAGAATGCCTGTGGCATGCTGGGAAATGTAGTCCGCCACATCTGGCACTGTTGTGCTCCTCCTTGTGGCAAGATAAATTCTCGGGGGAAGGGTGAAACACCGGTGGGAGGCAGGCTGAAGCAGACGGCAGCTGGAGGCCGCTTTGCCTCTCCTCTGGAAAATGCCCTTGTCAGACGTGACCAGCCGCCTTGAGCCCTGCTGGCAGGCTGGCACTCATCAGGGCTGATGTGGGAAGTTTTAGGAGAGCTTTGTGGGGTTTGGGGTTGGGCTGGGCTCAGCTGGAAGGCAGGCAGGCAGGCAGCATTGCACAAGGACCGAACAATGGTTCTCCTAGGAATGTGTGTTCTGTTCACCTTGCACGGTGTGGTGCTTTAATTTTGGCAGGTGTGGCTTGTTTTCGTTCCAGCATCGCCCCTTAGTTAGGTGGAGGATGCCCAGATCCTGATCTGCAAATGAAGTAGACAAATCTAATGTTTGCCACCACCATTACTATCACATTTACACCCCACTTTTCCTTCAAGGAGCTGAAGGTGGGGAGCATAATTCTTCCCCTCTCCATTTTGTCTTCACAACAACCTTGTGAGGTAGGTTAGGCAAAGAAAGTGCAACTGGCCCCACGGTCACCCAGTGAGCTTCATGACTCTGTTAGGGTTTCAAGCCCAACCTGCCAGCACCCCACATTCCGGCTGCTATAATAAAAGAATAATAAAATTTTATTTATATCCCGCCCTCCCCAGCCAAAGCCGGGCTCAGAGCGGCTAACAACAATAAAAGCAACACAGCATTCTAAAATCAATTCATTTTAAAATCAATTCAAAATCAAATAATACCATCCTGGCAAAATACAAATGGGCTGCTCAGCCAGTTTCAGGAAGGGCCTTTGCTGGTTTGCTTTTAAGGGTCATGGTTTAGGAGTACAATAAGCATGCAGTCAAAATGTCACTTTCTTGTTGCTCCAATAGCTGGTTCTTCCTTCTTTATTGGAAATGCCCCATCCAGCCAGTGACCCTTCCTGGAATGGGAATCACAGGAAAAATGGCCTTGCATTGGGTGCAGGGCCCGTATGAGAGGAATAGCATGGGGGGGGGGGCGTTCTGTGAGAACAGCTTGCACTTGGAGGGGTTGCAGCGGGGGCACGGAGCTGCTGGTATGCCGGCCAATCTTGGCTACCAGGAAGTCCTATTTTGCCCATGAAGCTATTTTCTCCAAACCTTGCCCACCCAGCCCTCAGCTAACCATTGCAGCCTCCGACAGAGTTCTGGGATGGAGGGAGAGTCAAGCAGAGATGCTCACTGCTCATCCTGCACCCATGTCTGCTTGAAGCCTGCTGACACGTCATGTGGGAAGCACCCAAATGTCTGTATGCCCCTTGCTACAGTCTGGCATTCTTAGGGTTCGTCCACACTGTTGCATGCCTAGAAAGCATGGGTCCAAGTGGTTTTCCCTTTTGCCCCGCTACTTTCCCTGGGAAAAGCACACTCTCTAGCCCTGAATCAGAGAAAACATCACTCTGTGGAAAACCCAGGACAAGTGGAAGTCTGGATGAGCCCCAAGTGTGGGGAAAGTAGTTTGAATGAGTTTTCTTGGTGGTGACCCCAGATGCAAAGTGTGCTCTTCAGTCACTTTCACCACCCTTTGGAGTGTGTGTCTGCCTTTACTTCCCCCAGTGATTCATCCAGGTCTACATATCCACACAACACAAATGAGGTTGCATCCAAAAAGATCACAGCACCTTTGCTGACTTCTTTGGTGATCCCTCATAGCTGAGGAAGATTGTCTTCCACAAACACAGTCTTAACAGTGAGTTTGTAAGTGACTGTGGAGGCCAGTTCCGGATCCAAACGTCCTTCCAAAGTGGGGACATTGGTTTCCGGGCGGGAGTTGATCACGGTGTGGATTTGCCCAGTGTGCCTTCCTCTTAGCACGTTCCTCCCTTGTGTCCTGAGTTTGAATGTCTTCAAAGTCCATGACACCTTTGGTAAAGGCTGTTCTCCAACTGGAGCGCTCGCAGGCCTGTGTTTCCCAGTTGTCTGTACTTAAATAATACTAATACTAATACTAATACTAATACTAATACTAATACTAATAATACTAATAATTTATTATTTATTCACCGCCCATCTGGCTGGGTTTCCCCAGCCACTCTGGGCAGCTTCCAACAAAATATTAAAATACAATAGTCCATCAAATATTAAAAGCTTCCCTAAACAGGGCTGCCTTCAGATGTCTTCTAAAAGTCTATACTAATTTTTTTGTTTGCCTTGAGAGAGTCTTTAAACCTCTTTTGTCGACCACCAGCTTTACACTTTCCATTTTTAAGGAATAGACTAGTTGCTTCGGAAGACGCTAATCAGGTATCCGCACAACATGACCAGTCCAACAAAGTTGATGTTGAAGAATCATTGCTTCAACACTGGTGATCTTTGCTTCTTCCAGTACACTGGTATTAGTTCGCCTGTCTTCCCAAGTGATGTATAAAATTTTTTGTTGACACCATTGATGGAATCTTTTGAGGAGTTGGAGATGGCGTTTATAAGTGGTCCACATTTCACAAGCATACAGTAAGGTTAGTAGTACAATAGCTTTGTAAACAAGCCCTACAGGCCCTTTTGCAAGGGATGGACCAGTGGCTACGTCAATCTTCGTGCAATTGTGGGCAAATGGAGAGGGGCAATGATTTTCCATCTTGGTCCTCTCGAGAGATTTCTGGTGGGTTCTGCTCAGTCACTGTAGGGCAGAGGCCCCTCTGTTGAGACTGTACCGTTCACAGAGCTCTGCTTAAAAATAGACCCTTTCCTGGTGGACCCGTCCCTGAACTGGCCCACACACTGACGACACTTGTTCCTATGTGATCACGGCCATGATGCAAATGCATTCTGGATTCTGCCCCCGCGCTCAGAAACCCTGTTCCTTTTGCGGGCAGCACAAGAGGTCTCATTCTGTCCATGGGTTGTGGTCAGAGAGAAAACGACTGGTAGGTGGACAAACTTAACCAAAAGCCCACTTCTGACTGTGGTTGTATGAAGTGGCGTGGCCTGAGGTGGCTCACGCCAGGGTCACGCTGCCCCCTTCCTGGAGTGTCTCTGCTATGTCACCAACCGCATTCTGAAGATTCCCAGCTGCATAGTTGCAACCCATGCAGGAGAGGCGTAAACGGGCGCTGCCCGTCACTTCTGAAAGCATCCCCTGGACTTGCCCCGTAATCTTAGCCTGTGTCTCTGGTCGCCACGGGAGACACTGTTATCGGAGAAGGAAGGTTCGCGGGGAGGCTCGGGGAGGTCATTAAAGATTGAAAACGTTGCTGTTGTTCATTCCCCCCCTCTGGGTTCGCCACCGACGGGTCTGTGGTGGCCGTGCAAAGCGCTTGGGGCAGATGCGAGACTGGTAAGAGGCTGGCAGCCCCGTGGGGTGCTGAGTGTGTGACTTTCCACCCATATCCTCTTCCTGCCTCCTGCCCCACCTGTAATTGTAGCCCTTGCTCACGCCCAGCGTCTTCCGCTTGGTGCCCACAGCCCCCCACCTGGGGGAGAGTTTCCTTTGCAAGCTGCCTGGCAAAGGGGACTCTCTGTTCAGTCCTGTTTCCCACCCCCTCCTCGGTCTTCTCTTTCTCTGCTCGTTCCCATCCTGGGGGCGGCTTTCCAAAAAAAGCCCAGCAGTGTGCCGCGTGGCTGTTCCAAAGGCACAGCTGAATAAAGGGAGCAGAAATGTTCTGCCCCCTCCCCTGTAAAAGGTAGCAAGCTGCATGGAAATGCCGGTGGGGGCGACCTTCCCTTGTAGCATTGCCTCAAAGCAAAATTAACTCTTTGGACATGAGTAGGGATGCAGGGAAACACAGAGAAAAAATATTTTAAGGCAAAAGGGGTGGGAGGGGAGAAACCTCATTTTTTTCTCTGGAGGGAAAACGCCGCCTGCGCCCAGTCTTAAAAAATATGGCAATATTGTCAGCATTTACTCGACTATCAGTTGCTGTTGTTTTAGTGAAATTGTAGGGCACTCTTGGGAGAAGCAGTTTGTCTAGACCCATCCCAGTCTGGGCTCAGGTCTGGTTTGGGGATGGAATCAACTTTGGCTGCCCTGTCAGATGACCTGTAATGGGGGAGAGACAGGAGAAAATGTAACCCAGCTGGTCCCCCTTGATCACGCTGAGGCCTTTACCGCCATTGGTGCTCTAGCATCCCTCTGGAGCAGATTTGCAGCTTGGGGAGTTCTGAGTGCAGCTTTGCCATGGTTTCCACCCTGCAAGGCTGCTGCCAGACTGGCTTAGGATGACAGCGGCCCAATCCCTTGGCTTCTGGGTTGTGGGCTGCCACAGGTTGCATTCTGTCCCTGGCGCTGTGTGGCATCTATATGATGCCATTGAGAGCAGTCAAGGCATCTGGAAGAAGGGTGGTGGTGGTCACCAATATGCTGCAGATACCCAGTTTTATTTCTCTACCAAATGTGTCCGGTGAGGCTGTGCAGGTCTTGGGCTGATGCTTGGCTGCAGGGGCTGAATCTGGATCCTGACAAGATGGAGGCGCTGGGAGTGGATGTGCTCAGGTCTGGGAATTGGGGAGGTTGCCTCCTCTAGACGGGGCTGCCCTGCCTCTGAAGGATCTGGTGCACAGTCTGAGGGTGCTTCTGGAGCCATGAAACTGAAGGGCCTCTGTGGCAGATCTGTGGCAGATCCAGCTGGTTTGCTAGCTCTGTTTCTAGACAAGGAGAGCCACCCTGTGGTCCTGAATGGGGCAACTATGCCTCTAAAGGGCCAGGTGCGCAGCCTGGGAGTCATTCTGGATTCACAGCTGTCTATGGAGGTGCAGGTCAATTCTGTGTCCAGGGCAGCTGTCTGCCAGCTCCATCTGGTACACAGGATGAGACCCTATCTGCCCATGGACTGTCTCCCCAGAGTGGTGCATGCTCTAGTTATCTCCTGCTTGGACTACTACAATGCACTCTACGTGGGGCTGCCTTTGAAGGTGACCCAGAAACTACAACTAATCCAGAATGAGGCAGCCAGACTGGTGACTGGGAGCAGCCACCAAGACCATATAACACTGGTCCTGAAAGACCTACATTGGCTCCCAGTACTGAGCATACTGAGCACAATTCAAAGTGTTGCTGCTGACCTTTCAATCCCTAAATGGCCTTGGTCCAGTATACCTGAAGGAGCGTCTCCATCCCCATCGTTCTGCCTGGACACTGAGGTCCAGCATTGAGGGCCTTCTGGCGGTTCCCTTTCTGCAAGAAGCTAAGTTACAGGGAACCAGGCAGAGGGCCTTCTTGGTAGTGGCACCCTGCCTGTGGAACATCCTCCCGTCAGATGTTAAGGAAATAAACAACTACCTGACCTTTAGAAGACATCTGAAGGCAGCCCTGTTTTAGGGTTGTTTTTAATGATTGATGTCTTACTGCATTTTTAATATTCTGATGGGAGCTGCCCATAGTGGCTGGAGAAACCAAGCCAGATGGGCGGGGTATAAATAAGAAGTAGTAGTAGTAGTAGTAATAATAATAATAATAATAATACTGGGCTACTGTAATGCACTCTCTGTGGGACTGCCCTTGAAGATGGCTTGAAAGCTGCACCTAGTGCAGGATACATGGGTCAGGCTTGTCTCTGGGGCGCCCTACCAAGAACATAGGACACCAATTTCGAAAGGACCGAACACTCACTGCTTGCTTGCTACTAAGCCCACTTTCAGGTACTTGCATGGACTTACAAAAGGCCTACGGAATCTGCTCAGGTTTGGGGTTGGCAGCCCTGGAGCAGGGAAAGACTGGAGGGAGAGAGAAAATGCATCCTTTATCCCTTCCTTATTCTGGGTCTGAAGAGCATCACATGCCCCCTGTTCCAGAGTCCTCCTTTTGCAGGGCAAAGATGCCTCATTTTGTGCCAGGTCCAGCTTGTGCTACTGAGTTCATTGGCAGAGTTCACAAAGAGTGTGGCACTTTGCGGAAGACGAGGCCCTGCTGCCCCGGGAGGCTGGCAATCAGATTGTTCAATATAAGGGGAATTAAAGAGGGAGGTGGAAAGAGGTGGAAAGGGCTGGTGTGCATTCTGAGCTTCGCGTGTCTCAGGCAGGGATGAGATGGGGTTTTGCTGGAGGCTTTGTAGAAAAGGTGGAGAGAGAGAGAGAGCACAGCGTGTCTGAGCTGGCAAGACCCTGCCCTCGAGGCGCCAGCCATGGGTGGCTCCCCTCCTCCGGAAGAACGGCTGTTCTCATTCCATTGAAGTGGCGGCTGCAGCTTCCTGCCCGGGATCCTCCACCTTTTTTTAGATGCTCTGGGGGCCTTGAAGAATGTCAGGAAAAGCTGCCGCCAAGCCAGTGCTGGACCCAGGCTGCATTGTTTAAGGGAGGCCAGAAGCTGTATCCAGCCAGGCTGAGCTTCGGCCCAAGGGGTTAGGAGGTTTGTTGTTGAAATCCCACCTGCTCCGCCCTGCCAAGCAGCCTCCTCGACCCAGGACTGGTCCAAGAGGGCACTGGGTTCATGGGCAATCTTCTCCTTGTGCACTGCCATGGCCTGAGGATTATAGGTTGGCATCCTTCGGGGCAGGGATGGAAGGGATGCAAAAAAGCATCTAGAAGACGGGGGGGGGGGGCAGCCTCTCATCTTCCCCAACGGCATTTATTGGTTTCAGGGAAATGCAACTAGCAATCAAAGAGGATCTTTGCTTTGCATCTTCTGGGGAGCACTGAGAGGGCTTTTCCCCCTTCCTCTTCTGAAACCTGGCGAAAAACTGGCTTCTCGTTGTGCCCTCCGTCCCACCCACCGCGAGCGACACATGCACCCATCTCGATTACAGGCAGAAGCGACCAGCGAAACCACGATGTTTAACATTTCAGGGGTTGCATTTGCTCAGATAATCTAATTCTCTGCTAAAAGTGGGAGCTTTGTTATGGAGGAGTTTGGCATTATTAACGGTTTGGGGCTGAGAAATAGGCATATAAGCTGTTCTTTATTATTCCGTTATGTTTGTCACTTGTGTAAATTAGACAGCTCCTGCTTAGCTTGCTGAAAAAAGCAACTAATTAAGAAACTTGGCTAAACCTGAATTGACAGGTAGTTCAGGCCCAGAGTCTTGCAAAATCTGTAAACCGGGACAGAATTATGTTGGCGCATCGTGAGGGAGCCAAAGGCAGAGCGGAGATCTCTCTCTCTCTCCCTTGCCTCTTTCTCTTTCCCTCTGTGTAACAATTGCTTTCCCTTACGTGAGCATTTGTTCTCCGACGTGAGGCATTTCAGTCTGAATTTACTCCGTGGCTGGCTGAGTGTCATACATTAAAGGGAGGAGGAGAAGGAGGAGGCGGGAGAGGAAGTGGAGCTTAAGGGAAGAGGGGCTTTTGTGTCTCTGTGGAGGCCGAGGGTCTGTGAGAGACAGAGAAGCAGGACTGTTCTCCTTTCAGGGTCTGGATATCACCCATAATGGAAGTGCCCATCAGCATTAAACAGCCTGGCATCAGATGCCAGGGTAGGATTGGGGTTTAGTTGGTGTGCTGGGCCCGAGGGTAACCCATGAAATGTGGTCCAGGACTGGTCCAGAATCTGAAGGTTCTGCTGGGAGTCAGTCCGACAGGGCCAAGGCAGGACACGAGGCAGGTAACCAGGCAAGGACAGGTACAGGATCTCAGGCAGGATCTAGCATACAGCAATGTTGCTCCCGTAACCTGGGGCGGGGTCCAACAGCCTTGGTTAAGAGCAGTAGACCCGTAATCTGGGGAACCGGGTTCACGTCTCTGCTCCTCCACCTGCAGCTGCTGGGTGACCTTGGGCCAGTCACACTTCTCTGAAGTCTCTCAGCCCCACTCACCTCACAGAGTGTTTGTTGTGAGGGAGGAAGGGATAGGAGGTTGTGAACCACTTTGAGACTCCTGAAGGGGAGTGATAAAGAAGGATAACAAATCCAAACTCTTATTTTATCTTTGTCGGGGTAACGGCTGGTCCTGATCCCCAGGTGACTCACATCCCTGTCTTGCCCAAAGGCGAGCACTCCTCCTGCAAGTACTCAGGTCTCTCCTCCTCTCAGACCTCAGTCTCTGCAGCTTGGGAGACGTCGGTGGGTTACTAGACCCAGAGGCCGCCTCAGCCTCCCCTGACCCAACCAGTAGTGGAGCAGCTGTAAGTGATGGCCCAGCTGGAGGCAACGAGGTCATCCCCGCATCTGGAGCCAGGGCAGGCTCAGTCCCCTGACTTGGGCCAGCTGGTGTTTGTTGCAGGGAAACCTGTGCAGACTGGGACTCTTCAGGATCAGGCCCCAGATTTGGTTCAGATGATGCCTGAGGCAAAGGATCCGGTGCGGACTGAGTCTCCTCTGGTTCTGAGTCCGAGCCTGAGTCCCAGGCCATCACAGTTGGAGCCAGAGCCCACCAGGGGTTCTGTAAGCTCAGACCTGCAACTCGTTTCCATGCCAAGGCTCTGCCCAGGTACATGGAGGGTAAATTATGAACGATGGCAGAGCTTCTGACCATGTGCCAATGGCTGTTCCCTCTCTGCAGGATAGCCAGAGTCTACCCACAGGTCACTGGGATCAGCTGGCAGGGCTTTCATATTGGAATTCCAAGCAGCTTCCAGCCCTGGCAAGATTCTTTTGCAGAAATCAACCCTTCTTGGGAACTCTAGACGTAGCCTTACAAGCATAGTCTCAGTCCTCCTCATTAAGGCTCCTCTTCCAGGCACCAAAGTACAAAATATTGAATAAAACCCATTCATCCTTTCTTCTCCTGGGGCTTCCACAAGAAACCATGGATGATTCCGATAGTAACTTCCACAAAACATTTTCATAGGGACACCCTGCCCATCCTGATTTTTATTTTTTAAATCAGTTGGGGTTTCCCAGAGTTATTGGCAGATGCTGAACAATTTAATTAAAGCATATCTAGACAGCAGCTCAAAGAATCTCAGCAAATCTTGGCAAAGGATATTCATTTAGGAAGTGGTAGGAAGCCGTGATTTGGACTATGCATCACTGTCGAACCTTTCACAAGCTCAGTGAGGTGTGTTAAGGTCCCCTGAAAAGAAAATAGCCAAGGATCCCGCCATATTGAAAGATGGCTTTCGGGGATATTAAAACATGCTGGCTTGAAAGGCCTCGAAAGGTGGCGATCCTGGCTACGGAAGAGACCAGCGCTGGTAGTTTTTCTCTGCTGGTTCTTCTTGCTCAGACACCATCTTCCAGATTTGTTCCATGATCAGGCCTTTCTGTGCAGGAGCCAACTTCATCCTGCAAAACCTTTGCCTCTTTGCCTTGAAAAAGCGCTTGAGTAGCCTGGGAAAAGCTCTAAATGTGAACAAACTTTTATGCTCCAAACCACTCTGAGGTCTTTGGATGAAGAGCGGCATACAAATTCAATAAATAAATATGCAATAAATAAATAAATGGCAACCCGCAGAAAGCTTGATTGCTGTTTGCTCCAATTGAGCACTAAAGAGCAATTTCCCTGGGGGAAAGCAGTGGGGCAAGACCTCTGGGTACAGTATATAAATTCAATAAACAAAATAAATGAGTCTTTGCGTACGTTGAATTGCACCTGCCATTTTAATGCCCGTTGATGCAGTTTGGAGAGGTCCTTTTAGAACTCCTCACAACCCCTTCCTGTCTTTACAATCGTCCCTTGAGACCCTCCTTCTCTGTGATGGCAGAGAAATCTCTCGTTCCCTGAGAGCCTTTTAGAGGTTTCACTGCCGGCTTCTGCCTTTAGCGCCTCTCTCTCTCTTCCTCTCTGCTTCATCATCTCTCTAAATCTGTGTTCGCTTGGCTCTTATTTTACTGTCTTGTTTCATGTAAAGCACCCAGAATACCAGCCGCTACATGAAGAGGTGGTGGCTGTTGTAAATAGGCTGCTGTTCTTGTGCTGGAGACATAGCAAGAGGTAAGCCGGGTCCATCTTGCTTCTGAAGACCCTGCAGGGAAGGAGATCTGTTTCTCCAGTAAGGGCTGCTTCCTGACAGCCTGGGAGATGGGCTAGAGCAGCCTTCCCCAACCTGGTGCCCTCCAGATGTTTTGGACTTCAGCTGTTATCACCTCCAGCTGGCACAGTCATGCTTCCATCAACCTCAGGCAGTATCTGGAGGGCATAAGGATGGGAAAGGCTGGGTTGGAAGAAAGGTGGGTGAGCAGGATCGTGCCTTCTACACATCTCCCCAACTTGTCCAGGGCCTGTGGTGGAATCACTGAGATAAAGGGCTTACCCTCACTTGCTCTCGTTCTGCTGCTTTCCCCTGGGGAAAACTGCTCTTTAGCGCTCAATTGGAGCAAACAGCAATTTGGGGTTTCCGAATTTTGCCATTTGTTCCTATTTGGAGCTAAAGAGCGGGTTTTCCCTGGGGAAGTTGCTGGGCCAGGGGAAAATTGCTCAGATCCATTCCTAGAAAGCACGGGTCAAGCAGATAACCCCTCAGACCCGTCCTTTCTAGGCACAGGTCAAGCGGAAGTGTGGACAAGTCGAGAGTTACAATAAGGGGTGCCCAAAAGGAATTTGGGGAGCACATTGCTAAAACAATGAAGACCAACAACAAAAAAGCAAAGAAAGATCTGTATTGGGTTGTGATGAGAGTGAACCAGATCGGTGGGGTATAAACAATAAAGTTATTAATTATTATTACTTGTTCTGAAGTGATCTGCTATGCAGAGCTAAGCTAGGGGATTGGCTCCCACAAGAAATTCTGACGGCCACCAACTTTTGGGCGGCTTTAAAAGAGGATTAGACAAATTAACGGGGTGGAATAAAGCTCTCAGCAGCTACCGGCTGTGCTGGCTATTCTGCCTCTGCTGTCAGAGGCTGCATGCGCCAAGATCGCCAGCTTCTGGGCATTGCACATGGTCCGAGTGCTGCTGAGCTCAGGTGCCGCCCAGTGGGGCATCTCGTTGGTCACTGTGGGAAGAGCATGCTGGACTCGATGGGCCCCGCTGTGGCCTGATCCAAATGTAGGGCTCTTCTGCTGTTCTTGTGTATTGAGTCCAAAGAATGCCGCAGAGCAACGAAGCTGTGTGCTACTTAAATTTTAATTGTGGCGATGAAGGAAGGGAAGATGAAAGTGAAGATGCCTCTGGCTGTGTGAGAACCCACAGCGGCAGGCGCTGCAGCCGGCAGAATGCATGGAGCTCGCAGGGGGCATGCAAGAGCAGCAATGGCTGTCGCAGGTGCTCCTGAGAGGTGGCCGTCGCCAGCAGCAGAACCCAAAGGTTCTGGATACTAGCAAGAGAAACTCATTTGGGTTGCACCTCCCACTAGTTCCTAGCACTCAGCAGCCTCCTCTCCTGGTCATGTTTCCATGATTCTGTCATGCCAGCAGGGCAAAGCCAATGCAAACAGACCTTCCTTAGGATTGTCAAATAGGGGAACACCCTCTTGCAGTGGGTGGTTTGCAGGGTGGGGTCACAAGCTGACAGCATCTGTTTCTTTATTTGCTTATTCGTGTATTGCATTTATATCCCACCTTGCCTCTAATAATAATAATAATAATAATAATAATAATAAAATAATTTTTTTATATCCCGCCCTCCCCAGCCGAAGCCGGGCTCCGAGCGGCTAACAACAGTAAAAGTAGCACAGTTTACATAAAATCACAATCAATTAATAGAAATACATTCTAAAATCAATTCATTCTAAAATCAATTCAGAATCAAATTAATGGCAGCCATTGGGCTAGAGTTCTGTGAGGATTACCAAAGGAGGGGGTCAGACTGTGCCTTGGCCAAAGGCCTGGCGGAACAGCTCTGTCTTGCAGGCCCTGCAGAAAGATGTCAAGTCCCACAGGGCCCTAGTCTCTTGTGACAGAGCGTTCCACCAGATCGGGGCCACCGCCAAAAAAGCCCTGGCTCTGGTCAAGACCAGCCTAACCTCCCTGTGGCCTGGGACCTCCAAGATGTTTTTGTTTGAAGACCATAAGGTCCTCCGTGGGACCTACCAGGAGAGGCGGTCCTGTAGGTCCGAGGGTCCGAGGCCATGAAGGGCTTTAAAGGTTAAAACTAGCACCTTGAACCTGATCCTGTACTCCACTGGGAGCCAGTGCAGCTGGTATAGCACTGGGTGAATGTGATCTCGCAGCGAAGACCCCATAAGGAGTCTCGCCGCAGCATTCTGCACCTGTTGGAGTTTCTGGGTCAGTCTCAAGGGCAGCCCCACGTAGAGTGAGTTACAATAATCAAGCCTGGAGGACCGTCGTGTGGATCATAGTGGCTAGGTCAGGTCCAAGGAGCTCAAGGTGGCATACAGAGTTCTCCTCCTCCCCACTTTGTCCTCCGAATAACCCTGCAAGGTAGGTTAGGCTGAGAGGCAGTGACTGACTCTATTCATGGCCAAGTAGGGACCTGCTCTCCCAGGTCCTAGGCCAACATTGGAACCACACTGCACCACACTGGCTCTGAGGACATATTGGATAATTCGCAAAATTCAGCGAAATCGGCATCTTATCTAGCCAGTTGTGCCGAGTGCGAATGCTGCCCCATCTTGTTCAACGCTGTCTGCTTTGACCAGTAGCAGCCCCAAGGCTTGGGTCTTATTTTAGTGAGTTTAGCGACAGCATAACCATGTACCCCCAACCTGGTGCCCTACAAGGTCAGCCTACGAGTCTGTCTGGGGCTGATGGGAATTACAGTCCAGAGAACACCTGACGGGCACCAGTTTGGAGTAAGCCATCCCATCCCATGTCCTCTGTTCCCTTTCAATAAATGCGCACCTAGCTAGAGCCTTGTGTGCCTCTGGGAAGTTTTAAAATGCACCCAGAACTGTCATCACATGCTGGATGTTTTCCTTCGTATCGCAACACCAGCTCATCTGCATAATTTATACTCCTTCGAAGAGATTTAATCTATCGGTTCCAATAATAAACTCGTAAATCTCCCTCCCAGTTAGGAGGAGCCGGGTAATGACAAAATGCATATGAAATAAGCATTTAATTTATTACCCACACGCCCCCCTTGGTGGATTAATGCCTTGGACGCTGGATCTTTGGGTTTCATCTAAGCCAAGGGGACAGAGAGAGTAATTTGCCCATTTGTCTCCAAAGCCATTATGTGGTCCGGAGGACTTGATGCGCTGTCGGGTGTGCGCACGAGAGAGTCAGGGAGTGTGGGCTCAGGGTCTAGCGCTGTCCTTCAGGAGGGAGTCCTATTTGCCTGCTTTTGCCTGGAGTGAGCAGGTGGAATAACTCCATTCCACCGGATGGGTGGAGGAAATATTGGGCCGAGACGCATTTTGGCATAGATGCCTCACCCAGGGGCCTCTCTCCCTGTGCCTCAACCACAGACTCGGACACGAGAGCCCTGATTTTCCACCCAACCATCTCCCCACCCCCACCCCTATTCATTCATGATTTATTTGCCGCATTTCTTACAAGGCTCATGGGGCAGATTCAAGGCCAGTTTTTAAAAAGGACAGGTCGTGCCTTCTGCCAAAAAGACACGGCACAAAAGGAGAAAGGCACGGGTAGGGAAGAGGAAAAAAGCCAACTCGGGTACCAGGGCCTGGAGTTCTTACAATGAGCAGCTAGGGTAGAAAGGGTTCAGGAAGATGCTTGGTGACAGAGGAGGGCGGGCAGGAAGGTTTTCCCTCTGCAAAACCAACAGAACAGATCTGTTTCACATCCCTCTGTCTGTGTTTGCTGCAGCCTCTTCCTACCTTCATTGCTGCACCTTTCAGAGGTCACTCACCCAAGGACATGTGGGCAGGGGCGTAGCATGATTGTGCCAGGGGGACCGTGGCCCCAGGTCCACAAATTTTTAGGGGCCTGAAACAGGCACCCCCATGCAGGCTCCCCCAGCTCATTGGGGCCCAGTGCTCTTCTCCACGTGCCAAGGGCTGTTGTCAGCCAGCCAGGATCTCCCCTGCACAGGCAGGCAGGCAGTTCAGCGGTGCTTATTCAACACATCCTGTACCTGTGTGCTGGCGGCTGTAAGCCAGGGAGCTGAGTGCAGGTGTATATCTCTCCCACCTGGCTAGGATCGAGCCCACAGCGTTGTGGTAGCAAGACACCGTTTGGTGATAAAAGGTAAAGGGACCCCTGACCATTAGGTCCAGTCGTGGCCGACTCTGGGGTTGTGGCGCTCATCTCGCTTTATTGGCTGAGGGAGCCGGCGTACAGCTTCTAGGTCATGTGGCCAGCATGACTAAGCCGCTTCTGGCGAACCAGAGCAGCACATGGAAACGCTGTTTACCTTCCCGCCGGAGCAGTACCTATTTATCTACTTGCACTTTGAGGTGCTTTCGAACTGCTAGGTTGGCAGGAGCAGGGACCGAGCAATGGGAGCTCACTGCATCACGGGGATTTGAACCGCCGACCTTCCGATCGGCAAGTCCTAGGCTCTGTGGTTACAGATGCTTAAAAAAGGATGTCCTCAGAATACGGGTATGCATTTTGCGGGGGAAATGCATATTTTGAAAAGCGTATCTCGTGAGGCAAGCCTCTGGCACCCAACAGGGCAGAAGGTGCTTGCGTGTGTTTTTTTGCTGGCTCCATGCTATCCGAAAGACTCCTTCGTCTCTTCATGTCTCCAGCCTGCAGCCAGAGGGCAGCTCCAGACTCCTGTTTCCCACGTTCATGAATACAGGGTAGGGGGTGCAGTAGGAGAAGTCCCCCCCCCACCCTAGATGCTGGGGATGGCAGACAGCCTGGGCTCGGAGACCCTACCTGTTGCTATGGCAACCGTGCTGCAGGAAGCTCCTTCCTGCCTCAGGGCCCCGCTCCGGTGCTGCTCGATGGAGCGCCTGTTCCCCGCCTTCTGTGCCGTAGGAAGTTGGGCCATGTGTCTGATGAGTTCTCCGAGGAGACCTGCTGGAGGCAACATCAATGGAAAGCCCCAAAAACAGCTCCCGGGGGTGGGGGTGTCCATTGTGTCACCCAGGCAGTTCAGAACAAGAGGCTTGACCCCCCAAGAATGTTGTTTCCTCTCTGCTTTGCCCACCAGCCTTATAATGATGCTTCTTCACCTGGGATCCTGGCTCTTTTTGGCCAGAAGTGAGAAGAGAAGCCATGGCAGCTTGAGGGCTTGTTTCCTAGAATGGCAGAGTTCGGCGGGACCATGAGGGCCATCTTGTTCCTTGAAATATACTCGGGAGTCGAGAGTGGATTTCATGCTCTTTATTCAGCTCATAGTGGTGAGGAGGAATGGAAGTTTCCCCAGAATGTCTGCTTTATATACATTATTTACACAATGGGCGCCACGGCTAATTCCAGGATTCTCCTGTAGGCCAATCAGGTTGCGGATTCACTTCCACCTGGGGCTGGATTGGGTGGCTCCTGTGGACCAATCAGACTGCTGCATTCTGGGTCCTATTGTTCTAGGACCAATCAGACTGCAGCATTTTGGATCCTATTCAACTCAGTACATAACATCCCTGAACTGCAGGAATCTTCTGCCCAGCCTGGGGCTCAAACCCACAATCCTTAGATTAAGAGTCTCATACCCTACTGACTGAACTAGGTCAAAACGGGGGATTGAGCGTGGCAAGGACACAGAGCATGGATGAAGGCCAACGCCCTTTCTCCCTTTCCCCCAGGAATGTAGGAAGCTGACTTAGGGCTCATCCACACTTTCGTTGGTGCCATGATTTCTTGGCACACGTCCATCTTCAGATGCGTCTCCCATTGCTTCAAAATGCAAATCCCATTTATTCTTCCTGTTCCTGATCCAGGAAGGGACTTAGGTGTGGGGAATGTGCTCAAATGCGGGGACCTCCTGAGTCGGGGGGGGGGGCAACCTGGAATCAAAAGTGACCCATTTGTACCTGCCTTGGTGGAAAAATCTTGTTACTTAATTAGAGATTAAAAAAAATAAAGAATCATTTGGGAAGATTATTGCAGCCGTTTTAAACTGCAGTTACGCTAGGGTCACAGGAAGGAAGGTGTCTTGTGTCACCTTAAAGACTAAACCATTTATTGTAGTCTAGGTTGTTTGTTACACTCCAGTGCTTTCCCTTTTATTCTCCTGTCTTCTTTCATACCTGAATAATGGCTACTCCATACTACACCCACACTAAAAATACTTTCACAGCGCTGGCCTGTCCAGTGGACTAGCTGAGTGATATTTTGGCTCTTGGGGGGTTGTTGTTTAGTCGTTTAGTCGTGTCCGACTCTTCTTGACCCCCTGGACCAGAGCACGCCAGGCCCTCCTGTCTTCCACTGCCTCCCGCAGTTTAGTCAAACTCATGCTGGTAGCTTCGAGAACACTATCCAACCATCTCGTCCCCTTCTCCTTGTGCCCTCCATCTCTCCCAACATCAGGGTCTTTTGCAGGGAGTCTTCTCTTCTCATGAGGTGGCCAAAATATTGGAGCCTCAGCTTCACGATCTGTCCTTCCAGTGAGCACTCAGGGCTGATTTCCTTCAGAATGGATAAGTTTGATCTTATTGTAGTTCATGGGACTCTCAAGAGTCTCCCCCAGCACCATAATTCAAAAGCATCAATTCTTCGGCGATCAGCCTTTTTTATGGTCCAGCTCTCACTTCCATACATCACTACTGGGAAAACCAGAGCTTTAACTTGCCTTTGTTGGCAAGGTGATGTCTCAGCTTTTTAAGGGGGCTACTGTGCCTTTAATTAGAAGCTCCTTCATTTTGGCTCCTTCCTCTCATTACTACCTGTTCAGCATAGCCAGGGCATTCATAGTAAACTGATGCTCAACTTTCCCTTAATTAGTCATTTCCTGTTAACCCACTGGCTGAGAAGGGAGGGGGGAGCTTTAATTACTACTTTCCCTCGCTTTGCACTGAGATGTAGTGTTGCTGAGGCAACTGGGCCCAGACTCCCTCGCATCCCAATGTGCATCTGATGAAAATAATGTAGTGCAGGCATCCACATGCAAAGGTGCATCATCGTGTGCGGGGGGGGGAGGGGGGCTGGTTGCCGTGACAATGGAGGCGAGTCCCCTCTCCCTTGCCTCTGCCCTAGCAGCAGTTTAGGGGAGCGGTGACTGTCAACATTTCCCTGAAATGTGCAAAAGATCAGGCATCTCTCGGGCATTACTGGGTGCCGAACCCCCCCCCCCCTTCCACTCTGGCAGCTTTCCCAGGAAAGGATGTGAGAACCTTGTGGCAAGTGAAGGGTAAAAAGGTTTTTATCCAAATTCGATTTTGGTTTTAAACGCAGTATAAGGTAGTCTCTGTGGGAATGTAAAGGTAAAGGGACCCCTGACCATTAGGTCCAGTTGTGGCCGACTCTGGGGTTGCGGCGCTCATCTCGCTTTCTTGGCCGAGGGAGCCGGCGTCCAGCTTCCGGGTCATGTGGCCAGCAGGACTAAGCCGCTTCTTGCAAACCAGAGCAGCGCACGGAAACGCCGTTTACCTTCCCGCCGGAGCGGTACCTATTTATCTATTTGCACTTTGACGTGCTTTCGAACTGCTAGGTTGGCAGGAGCAGGGACCGAGCAACGGGAGCTCACCCAGTCGCGGGGATTTGAACCACCGACCTTCTGATCGGCAAGCCCTAGGCTCTGTGGTTTAACCCACAACGCCACCCGCATCCCTGTGTGGGAGTATATTGTATTTAATTATGGGGTCTCAGAGTTTTTAGGGGTTAACAAGGCTAGGATAGCTGGGATAGCAGGCTTGTTGGTTTTTGAATGTCTGATGTAGATTTTTTTCTCGTTGTTCTGTATGGGACAATGACAATAAAGATTATTGTATTGTATTGTATCGTATCATATCATATCGTAAAGGACCCCTGGACGGTTAAGTCCAGTCAAAGGCGAATATGGAGTTGCAGCGCTCAGCTCACTTCAGGCTAAGGGAGATGGCATTTGTCCGCAGAAAGCTTTCCAGGACTAAACCGCTTCTGGCACAATGGAACACTGTGGCAGAAACCAGAGCGCATGGAAACACTGTTTACCTTCCTGCTGCAGCGGTACCTATTTATCTATTTGCACTGGTGTGCTATCAAACTGCTAGGTTGGCAGGAGCTGGGACAGAGCAATGGGAGCTCACCCCGTCGTGGGGATTCGAACTGCTGACCTGCTGCCTGTCCATTTCCTGCTTCCTTTGTGCTGCCGAGGCAAAAGCTGCTCACTCCGTGGGGAGAATCAGGCAGGGAATCTCCTCCGTGGCCTCTTCACTGGCTCCCCAGTGAAATGGGTTCCTCTCCAGCCTTGGGCAGCTGGGGAACAGCTTCATTTGTTTGTGTGCCTGATAATAATTCAGTTTGGAGCTTGGCAGTGAGTGGCTAGATAAGGAAGACACTTCCCGTCGGGTCCCATGGCATTAGAGCAGGGGTAGGCAACCTAAGGCCTGTGGGCCAGATCCGGCCCAATCGCCTTCTCAGTCCGGCCCATGGACGGTCAGGGAATCAGCGTGTTTTTACATGATTAGAATGTGTCCTTTTATTTAAAAGGCATCTCTGGGTTATTTATAGGACCTGCCTGGTGTTTTTACATGAGTAGAATGTGTGCTTTTATTTAAATTGTATCTCTGGGTTATTTCTGGGGCATAGGAATTCGTTCATTTTTTTTCATTCCAAAATATAGTCCGCCCCCCCCCCAAGGTCTGAGGGACGGTAGACCAGCTCATGGTTGCTGACTCCTGCATTAGAGTGACCGCTTGCACATTGCCCAATACGAAATAGGAAGGAGGACGAAATGGGGCACACATTTGCATACAATTTGCATATGTGAACATGTTGAAATAGATCCAGGGAAAGGGAGGCAGCTCAGGGGCAGAGCATTGCTTTGTGTGCAGGAGGTTGCAGGTTCGATTCCTGGCTCATACTGAATATGTTATTTAATTATTCCAGCAGGCTTTTGAGTGAGTTCTGATTTTATAGTTTTAGCTCATTTCTACTCCTTTGTCCGCACTGACCGGGTGGCGCTGTGGGTTAAACCGCAGAGCCTAGGACTTGCCGATCAGAAGGTCGGTGGTTTGAATCCCCATGACGGGGTGAGCTCCCGTTGCTCGGTCCCTGCTCCTGCCAACCTAGCAGTTCGAAAGCACGTCAAAGTGCAAGTAGATAATTAGGTACCTCTCTGGCGGAAAGGTAAACGGCGTTTCCGTGCGCTGCTCTGGTTCGCCAGAAGCGGCTTAGTCCTGCTGGCCACATGACCTGGAAGCCACACGCAGGCTCCCTTGGCCACTAAAGCGAGATGAGCACCGCAACCCCAGAGTCGGTCACGACTGGACCTAACGGTCAGGGGTCCCTTTACCTGACTCTTTTGTACATTATTTCGAGATGACTGTGATTAAGCAGGATCGTTGAAATAAATAAATACATTTCCAGGCAAGGCTAGGAAAGACCCCATCTGGAGCCCCAGAGAGCTGCTGTCAGTAGCCAATAATGCATTTTTTTTAAAAAAGAAAGAATTGCTGTAGTCTAAATAGAATTGTGACACCTCTCACTGTGCTGGGGAAGACTGTGACCAGGTGCTTGCTGAGCCTGTTGCCCGGTCAATGGGCAGTTCCAAGGGCCTCCTGCTCACCTGTCTTATGGGTCTTGGTCTTCCCACTGGGCTAGAGAGCGCTTCAGATAGAGGACACGCCTAAAGAGGTCATTGCCAGCCCTTCAAATGGAGGACTGTACAGCGGGACATGTCGGCCTTCTTGGTGTCTTACCCCTCCATGCACAGTCTGAGTGTTTTATAAGTGGGCATTTCGGGAGAGATTCTGGCTGCAACTCTTGGGCTCTACTGTTCCCCCTCTGGACCACTGTCTCTCTTGTGCCCAGAACGTGGTCATCTCCATGTGGGAAGGAAGCACCATCTCAGGGGAGGACTCTGTTTCTCGCTTGGCAGGTTGATGCTCCAACAACTCAGCTTCTTCCTAGGGCAGATGCAAAGTGAGCTTTGCATTGTGGGAAGGTTGCTGGTTCCCCCAGGGCTGGAATTGCCTTTGGTTTCTTTCGAAATGTCTTGGCTTTCTGAGAAGCTGTCTTTTCAGCTAAAAGCGGCCGACGGGGGTGAGGAGAAGGAGCGAGATGGAGCAAGCTTGTTTGCTGTTGCTCTGGAGAAGAGGACCCGAACCCGTGGTTGCAAATGACAAGAAGGGAAATTCGAACTCAACCTTAGCAAGAACTTTCTGACAGTAATAGCTGTTTGACAGTGGAACGGTCTCCCTGGGGAGGTTGTGAAGTCTCCTTCCTTGGAGGTTTTTAAGCAGAGGTGGGATGGCCATCTGTCACAGATGCTTTCATTGAGGTTCCTGCATGGCAGGGGGCTGGACCTAGATGACCCTTGGTGTCCCTTCCAACTCAACAATTCTACGATTCTGTGAGAAGAGCTGGGCGTAGTCTACAGAGCAGCTTTCAAATGTATCCAGTAAATGTGGTGGAGCACCTTCATGCCACCTTCTGAACCTTGGCTTCTATAAGCATGGAGATGATTGCTACTGACTTGATGATTTGACTGCTCTCTTCTGATTCTTCAACATCATCTTCGTTGGACTGGTCGTGTTGTGTGGATGCCTGATGATTGTCTTTCAAAGCAACTACTTGAGAGCCAGTGTGGTGTAGTGGTTAAGAGCGGTAGACTTGTAATCTGGGGAACTGGGTTCGTGTCTCCACTCCTCCACCTGCAGCTGCTGGGTGACCTTGGGCCAGTCACACTTCTCTGAAGTCTCTCAGCCTCACTCACCTCACAGAGGGTTTGTTGTGGGGGAGGAAGGGAAAGGAGAATGTTAGCCGCTTTGAGACTCCTGAAAGGGAGTGATAAAGCGGGATATCAAATCCAAACTCCTCTTCTTCTACTACTCTATTCTGAACTTAAAAATGGAAAGCGTTATGCTGGTGGTCAACAAAGGAGGTTTAAAGACTCTCTCAAGGCAAATTTTAAAAAATGTAGTATGAACACTGACAACTGGGAAGCACTGGCCTGCGAGCGCTCCAGTTGGAGAACAGCCTTTACCAAAGGTGTTGTGGGCTTTGAAGACACTCGAACTCAGGACACAAGGGAGAAACGTGCTAAGAGGAAGGAATGCTTGGCAAACCCTCACCGGGATCAACTCCCGCCCGGAAACCAATGTCCCCACTGTGGAAGGACGTATAGATCCAGAATTGGCCTCCACAGTCACTTAGGGACTCATTGTTCAAACCGTGTTTATGGAAGACAATCTTACTCGCCTATGAGGAGAAGAGAAAGAGGCTCCTTGTGTTGCTTTGGGAACTGCCCCATTTCACCAGGGGCTTCCCCCGTCACCTCTTGCCCCCTTTCCCTTGGCTGCCACCCTCTTGCCCTCCCGTATGGCATTCTCTTGTCTAATCCTCCCTCCTGTGCTGTTGCTGCCACCGCCAAGACTCGCTTTGCAGCCCAAGTGCTGCTTGCAGAAATTCCAAGTCATGCATTTTTAATTTCCTACAAGGCAGCTGCCATCTTGCCCGCCTCACAGGGAGAGGGAGGGGGCAGGACATGCCTGGGGGGAGTGCATGCTTCTAGTTTGGATCTGCTACACAGAGTAGCGGCAGAGGCCTTCTCAAAGCTCAGTCTCCCCCTTGCTGACTGCAGCCCTGGGGAAACTCTAATCTCATCCAGGCTCTAGCAGATCTCCCCCAAGGATGCAGCAGGGAGTGTGCTGGACCGCAGCATGATGCTTGCAGGTTCCCACTGTGCAGATGTGCAGGGAGAGGAGCAAGTGTCAGGAGGATGGTGGCTTCCCCACTCCCTCCACCTCCTGTGGATTTTCTGCTTGTTTCAGCCGAACTGGAACTCTGTTTGATGTGCTGAGCAGCAGGTAAAAAAAAGGAAAGAGTGCATCTGAGCATGCATGGGGTACCTTCCGGCACGGAGCACATCCACACACTCTGACTGCTGTGCAGGGAGTCCCAAGATTGGCTCTTCTTTAGGGCTGGGGGCTCTGTTTTTAGCAGCAGCAGAGGACCAGGAATCAGCAGGTGGAGTTTTTCCTGGCATGGAGGGGGCTGCAACAGGTCGTGCATCAGCTGTTGATTGACACCTGCCTGTCTTGCATCTGCTTAACACACTGAACCTCTGCTCCCTAGGAAAGGGGGCAGCCCTTAACTAACTGATTGCTGGGGCGGGGAATAGGTGGGTGAGGCTAATGGGAGTCGTAGTCAAAAACACCTGGAGGGCACCAGAATGAAGAAGGCTGGTCTCCGTTACCCATCTGTACCTCTTAAATTAGGCTACTGTATCTCTGCAGTACAGTGGTACCTTGGGTTAAGTACTTAATTTGTTCCAGAGGTCCGTTCTTAACCTGAAACTGTTCTTAACCCGAAGCACCACTTTAGCTAATGGGGCCTCCTGCTGTCGCCGCGCCGCCGGAGCACGATTTCTGTTCTTATCCTGAAGCAAAATTCTTAACCTGAAGCACTATTTCTGGGTTAGTGGAGTCTTTAACCTGAAGTGTATGTAACCTGAAGCTTATGTAACTCGAGGTACCACTGTACTTCCATTGTGCAAAGAGCTTTCCAGTCTGTGATGCATTTATGCTCACAGCGATTGAATCCATAGGCGAAGGTGCTTCTCAGGTGAAGATTCCTCTTTGCTCCCCGTCCCAATCACTGAATATGAGCGTGTCATGCCACTAGCTGCTCAGAAAAAGCACACGGCCCGTGCAGTAACAACGTAAGCTCTGTGTGCCAAAACAGACATTGTGCTCTGGTGCTACAGACCATCTGCGGCTCGTATCCACACGCCTCCCCTCCCACTAAGTATGCGTGTTCCCAAGGATATGAGGGAAGTGGACACTCTGGCATGGGCAGGGAGGGAGAAGAAGACCCTTGGGTCCTTGCCATCCCTTCTCTACTAGGATTGACTCAGCAAAGGTCCGGTTTACACAACCGAATTAGTCCCTTGAGAATGTGGACTCAGAGGTTCAGTGCAGATTGCAGTAGCGTAAGACGCCGTGTCTGGTGCCAGTGCATCTGGCTAGGCAGCTGTGGGCAGCCTTTGGCCTCAAAGATGTTGTTGAACGACGCATCGGCCCTTGGCCATTCTTGCTGGGGCTGGTGGGGATTCTTCAGCAGCGTTTGGGGCGCCAAAGCTTCCCCACTCCTGGACTAGATGATCTGGAGGGTCTCTCTGCTAGCTCTTTGTCGATTTTTAGGTCCTCTGAATAGGGAGCAGGTCTTGGTTAGGCATTCTGCATGGTGCCTAGCAGGCGACTGGTGCTGGTACCAGAAGGAAAGCACAATGCCTGCATAGCCTTTGAGGATTCTCTGTAGCTCAGCGGTAGAGAGTCTGCCTTACAAGCTGAAGGCCTCAGGTTCAATCCCCGGCGTCTCCAGTAGGGATGGGAGAGACTTCTGCCTGAAATCTTGGAGAGCTTCTACCAGTCAGTGTAGACAATGCTGACGTAGAAAGCCAAAAGGGTCTGACTCAATGTAAGGAAGCTTCCTATGTTCCTTCTGTGCACACTTAACTTTTGGGCATCTCTTTCAAGCCAGAGGTGTGAGATTTAATGCTCCATATCTGAACGTTTTGGGTTTCTTTGCTCTGAGCGTTCCCCACAAAAACCTGCTCTTTAAAGCTGAATTGGAGCAAACGTCAATTCAGGTGTTCTGTGGATTTCTGTTTGCTCAGACTGAGCTTTAAAGAGCGGGTTTTTGTGGGAAAGCACCAGAGCAGAAATAAAAAGGGGGGGTCCTTGGACACAGAGCTTTAACGTGTAGACCAGGGGTGTCCAACAGGTCGATCATGATTGACCCGTTGATCCCCGGGGGGTTCTGGTCGATCCTGGTCGATTGCGGGCTCCTTTTCATTTGTGGTGGAATAAGAGCATCTGGCCTCGCCCCGCCCTCTATTTTTGCATGATTGCTGGAACGGAAGACGCCGTTTCCGTTGTGAGGCAGATTGTTTCCCTAGCGATCTTTTAGTGAGCGGCTTTTGACATTTTCCTCTGCATCACTGGACCTTTCTTGTTAAAAAATGCTCAGCAACTTTGCCCTGAAACCCCCCCCCCCAAAAGGTGTAGATCACTGCCAGGTTTTTATTCTGTGAGTAGATCACAGTCTCTTGGGAGTTGGACGTCCCTGGTGTAGACCATGCCTGGAAAGAGCAGAGGAAAAGGACACGTGGGTAAACCCTGGTGGGTGTTTAAAAGTCTACCCTTTTCTACAAACTGCAAAGTGGCACCATTTGGCAGGCCATTTTGCATCCTTCTTTCCATTTACACCCACTCACATCGGCCTTGAGGTTGCAGCTGTGGACATTACTGCAGCACTGTTGAGAAGAGGCCTTTTGCCTGCCTGCGTTTCTCAGAGAGCATTAAATCAGCTCTCTTCAGATCCTCTCTCCCTCTCTTTCTCTCTTCCCAAAGGCCCTTGCCCTCCTCTGGCTCCTTGGCTTATGTGCCATTTTACTGACCCAGTTACAGCCTGCATCTTCGAAATCAGTATTATTAGACTGCCAGAGTTGGCAAGCAAGGGTTATCCTGCCTTGTGGAAGAATTTAAGACCGTGTGTGCCTATGAGCAAGGGAAAATTAAGTGGAGCCTCCATGTTCAGAAACAATCTACCTCCGAATATCAGAATGTGGGTTCAAACAACTGGGGAGGGCTTCCGGGTAATGTGGCCAGCATGACTAAGCCGCTTCTGGAAAACCAGAGCAGCACACGGAAATGCCATTTACCTTCCCGCTGGAGTGGTACCTATTTATCTACTTGCACTTTGACATGCTTTCGAACTGCTAGGTTGGCAGGAGCAGGGACTGAGCAATGGGAGCTCACCCCGTCACAGGGATTCGAACCGCTGCCCTTCTGATCGGCAAGTCCTAGTCTCTGTGGTTTAGACCATAGCGCCACCATTGTGTGTGTGTGTGTGTGTGTGTGTATATGTGTATATATATATATATATATATATATATATATTTATATATGAGAGATCCATGTGACGGTCACCTCCAGGCTTGACTACTGTAATTCGCTCTACGTGGGGCTGCCCTTGAAACTGTCCCAGAAACTCCAGTGAGTGCAGAATGCTGCAGCGAGGCTCCTCACGGGGTCTCTGCCATGGGAGCATATTCACCCAGTGCTTTTCCAGCTTTATGCTGTTTTATGCAGTTTTTAAGTCACATGTTTTATATTTGATGTTAGTGGCCCCGTGCCCGGTTGTTAAACCCAGAAGGGTGGGGTTGTTGAATGGTTACTTTAAATGTAAAGGTTCATCATTGTTCCACCCGATGTGTATGTCTTTAAGGGGCCAGAGCAAGGGCCAGAGCAAGATAACGAGACCCAGCTTTACAGCTGTGAAACATAGCAGGTGCTGCTGAGTTGTATTGATTAAGCTGTGTTGACAATTGGGTGTAGTATATAAGGAGCAGCACCTAGCTCTCCCATTACCCTGGGGGGTGGGTTGGTGGTTGGGTCATGTTTGTTTGTTAATGTATTTAGTGTAAAAGGAGTTCTTGTTTTTGTAATTAAAACCTTGTTCAAGTTATTTTTGAGTCCCTTTTTAATGCATGGTCTCCCCAGCAAGCTCTCTGCAGCGCTACCATACTGCAAATACCCAACAGGGGTATAAATAAAATATTATATTATTATTATATATAAACATAATAAAACATTAAACATTCTTAAAAACACTTCCCCATACAATACAACTTGGGGGTTGGATAATTCCAAGATTTCCCCAGTGAAAATAGGGACATCCTAAGGAAAAGTGGGACATTCCAGGATAAAATCAGTAACTGGGGCAGCTTCTCTAAATCAGGGACGTCCCTGGAAAATAGGGGTCCTTGGGGGGTCTGGCAGTGTCTGGCCCATGGTCACACCCGAGCAGGGCCAGATTTAGGTTTGATGAGGCCCTAAGCTCCTGAAGGTAATGGGGCCCTTGATATGTCCAGCTCTCCTTTGTCAACAACAAATTGTCACTGTTTTTTGTGTTGAATATATGCTATGTGGTAATTGATGGACCTAATAGGTATCTAAAGCCATTTGCACATAACAAAATATTTATTTTATCGAAGTAATACACAAAACAGAACACTCTTGCTGTATGTAGGTTTTATTTTATTTGGTTTTTTATCTTATATTTCGGAAACGTACATCCAGGTTTTCCCCCCCTTTAAATTTTTAGGGGGCCCCCAAGAGAGTGGGGCCCTAAGCTATACCTTGTTTAGCTTATACCTTAATCCGGCAATGCACCCAAGTGGGGATTTGAACCTTGATCTCCCAGGTCCCAGTCTGACACCTCTGTGCAAGGTAAAAAGGTAAAGGGACCCCTGACCATTAGGTCCAGTCGTGGCCGACTCTGGGGTTGCGGCGCTCATCTCGCTTTATTGGCCGAATGAACCGGCATACAGCTTCCGGGTCATATGGCCAGCATGACTAAGCTGCTTCTGGCAAAACCAGAGCAGCGCACGGAAATGCCGTTTACCTTCCCACCAGAGTGGTACCTATTTATCTACTTGCACTTTGACGTGCTTTCGAACTGCTAGGTGGGCAGGAGCAGGACCGAGCAACGGGAGCTCCCCCCGTTGAGGGGATTTGAACCGCTGACCTTCTGATCGGCAATTCTTAGGCCCTGTGGTTTAACCCACAGTGCCACCCGCGTCCCACACCCTGTGCAAGGTGGGCAGGTCTTAATCCAATATTGCAGGTGGAAGGCTGCCTAGCAGAAATAAGAGTTGACCCAAGGAGACTCCCAGAACTTGGCCTTTTGCACTGGCTCTGCCACTGGGACAGAGTTTTGTGCTTTGTGATAAAGGTGGTTCAGGTGATCTATCCTGCCCCCCCACCCCAGGGATGGAGATGGCTGAGAGGGGGAGGGGCCAGGGAGGGAGAGGAGAGGAGATTAGCTGCTCAAGTCCAGACAAACAGATGGAGGCTCCTTGATCCTGATTAGCATAGCTGGGCTCACTCCAGGCAACTGCTGGAAGGTGGCTTGGGTTGGGCAAAACAGCCCTCTCTGACCCACGCCCTGCCCTTGCCACATGCGCAATGCTTTGTCTGCCCCCCCAAGAGATGGACGATGCACCTGGGAGTCTGGAGAAGACGCCCTCCTTGGCCGCACGGTGACATCTGCAGGTCAGTTTCATGTCCTTTGGTTTCTGAAGGAGGGATTGGCCCTGTCCACTCTCAGGGGGCGAAAGGGAGCGGGGGGGGGGCGGCATCTAGGCTGTCTTGCAGAGGGGGGTGGGTTTGGTCTCTGGGCCTCTGCTCACGACTGCCCTTTGGTCCCTGGGTACTGTCAGGGATGTGTTCAAGTAGGGCTGGCTAGCTGCCCCAGGCCCCAGCCGATTCCAGACGGTCCTTTCACAACAGATCCCTTCTCCCCCGCAATAAAATTTCTACACCACTTCATTGTAAAAAAACCCCTCAGTTTACAAAAAGGATAAAATGATACAACTATCCGCAAGAAGAATGAGCAACAACAGTTTAAGACTTTCGGAGAGTTAACATGAAACGGAAAACAGATTAAAACCCGCACCAGCTTTTAAAAGCATTTAGCCAGGCTTGTTGAAACTAAAACGCTTTTAGCAGGGACCCCATCCATAGCACCCGCCGTAAGCAAACACATGCCGCAGATCCACCCGGCCACCTATGGCATGGCACCACTGCTTTTGCTCTCTCATGAATCGCATCCAGGCAGAGATTTGAGGCAGAGGAATGTCTGGCAAAGTGTAATGTGGGGTGTGCTTCTGCAAGTCGTCTTACTCATGCAGACGAACAGACGTCATTTTATTTGCACGCCTCCTTTCCGCAGTTCAAACCACGCTCAAGGCGGCTTACAGCATGAAAAAGAAAACCATGTAACTGCAACGTAACAAAAGTCAGAAACAGTAAATAAAACTTTGTGCCTGAGGATCTGAGAAGTTGGAATGTTTGTGTAGGACCGAGGGAGCAGGGCTCCTTTGGAAGTACCTTTGAGTTCCCTTTCATTATCCCGCCCCCCCTGACAAATAAGTGCAATAAATAATAATTAATACTAATGAATGCACCAGAGAGGACTGTATGAGGGAGCATAATCGGAGACTGTGGCAGAGGGGCAGTGAGCAGGGGTATATTTGGGGAGCCGGGGAGCCCTGAGGCTGAAATATTCTGCAGCTGTTGCCTCTACCTTTCCAGAGGGTTTTCTGGAACTAGGGGCTGAATCTGAATCTGACATTTCCTGAATCTGAAATTCTCCAGAATCCAAATTCAGTGCCAGATGGTGCTTCCTGGGGTAAAGCAACCCTTTTGCAGAAACGAACGTGTCACCTCAAGCTTCCTTCCACGTTGCTATGGAAGTATCTATTTGATTTGGCCGTCTCCTTATTCTGCTTTGTGTTGCAATGCTCTTTTTCATTTGTTGCCTGCCTTGAGCCTCTAGGATAGCCATTTATTTATTTATACCCCACCTTTCTAACAAACAGAGCAGGATATATGTTTCCAATAAATATTAGAAAGAGGAAGCCGTTGTTTGTTGCTGTTGTTGAATTGCCTTTAACTGCTCACATCTGAACCCCTGTGCCTAAGAGACCCGGATCATGTTCCTAAGTTAAAGTTCTACACTCTCTCCGAAAGACCCACCTCTCCAACTGCTGTTAGGAACCCTCTGCTCTCCCAGGGAGAGAGTCTGCGCCATGTTTTCTGTTTGGCAGAAGAGATGTATTGACGGTAAGGTTGCCTCGTTGGTTGGGTGCTTGGGAAAATGGGTTTCCTACAAATTGTTCCTTGGAAAAAGGCTGTGTTCCAGAAGAGTTGTGGAAATAATAATAATGTTGTTGTTGTTGCTGTTTAGTCGTTTAGTCGTGTCCGCCTCTTCGTGACCCCTTGGACCAGAGCACGCCAGGCACTCCTGTCTTCCACTGCCTCCCGCAGTTTGGTCAAACTCATGCTGGTAGCTTTGAGAACACTGTCCCACCATCTCGTCCTCTGTCGTCCCCTTCTCCTTGTGCCCTCCATCTTTCCCAACATCAGGGTCCTTTCCAGGGAGTCTTCTCTTCTCCTGAGGTGGCCAAAGTATTGGAGCCTCAGCTTCAGGATCGGTCCTTCCAGTGAGCACTCAGGGCTGATTTCCTTCAGAATGGAGAGGTTTGATCTTCTTGCAGTCCATGGGACTCTCAAGAGTCTCCTCCAGCACCATAATTCAAAAGCATCCATTCTTTGGCGATCAGCCTTCTTTATGGTCCAGCTCTCACTTCCATACATCACTACTGGGAAAACCATAGCTTTTACTATACGGACCTTTGCTGGCAAGGTGATGTCTCTACTTTTTAAGATGCTGTCTAGATAATAATAATAATAATAATAATAATAATGATAATAAATGTTTATTTATATCCCGCCCTCCCGAGCCAAAGCCGGGCTCAGAGGGAGAATGCCTTGTGGGGAATCTGGTGGCCATCCAGTCTACCCCCTCTTGTCGCGAGGCAAGACTAGAGACCCTCCACCAACCCCTGCCACCCAAACCCCAAACAGGGAGCAGGTGGTTGTGCCACAAGAGGTGTTTGCAGGGACAAGAACTCCTAAGGATGGCTGCAAGGGAGCTATGCGGAAGGCAATACCTAGGTAAAATCAAGACCCTGAGGGTCATCTAGTCCAGCCCCCTGCAATACAGGAATCTTTCACCAAATTCGGGGCTCGAACGCAAGAGGCTTTGAAGAACTGTTTTTGAGGAAAGGGCTGGTGCTGTGCTGTTTTGTTGTTGCTATCATCTGTGTTTTTAACAGATCTGTTTTACATTTTCAAAATTCTATTTGTGTTTAAGTACTGTATTGGCCCGAATATAAGCCGCACCCGAATATAAGCTGCAACCTTTAAAATTCATGGAGAGCAAAAAAAAAAAAAAAAAAAAAAGACAATACCCAAATATAAGCCGCTCTCTTAAAATTCTTCAGGCACTCACACGCGTCCCCTTTTACTGTATGCCCGTTTCAGCAGCGATATCGTAAAAGCCAATTTTTGTAAGGTCATGAATTTAAGCCGCACTTGAACTTTTCATGGTTGGAATGGGGGGGGGGGTGAGGCTCATATTCAAGCCAATACGGTACATCTTAACAATGGCATTTTCTATGTTATTAGCTTTTCCTATTTTACCAGCGTAAGCTGCCTTGAGTCCCAGGGTGGGAAAAATGAGGGATATATAAATATATATAAATATTATACAGTGGTACCTCGGGTTACATACTCTTCAGGTTACATACGCTTCAGGTTACAGGCTCCGTTAACCCAGAAATAGTGCTTCAGGTTAAGAACTTTGCTCCTGGATGAGAACAGAAATTGTGCTCCGGCGACACAGCAGCAGCAGGAGGCCCCATTAGCTAAAGTGGTACCTCAGGTTAAGAACAGTTTCAGGTTAAGAACGGACCTCCAGAATGAATTAAGTTCTTAACCCGAGGTACCACTGTAATAATAATTTCCTGACATCTGCAGATAGGACTGAGAATGCCCCCTGTTTGGTACCCTGGAGAGGGCTGCTGCCAATCGGTGTAGACAACACTGGGCTAGACGGAGCAGTGCTCTAGCTTACCTATTATAATTCAGAATAAAAACTGCTGCTTCCCATAGGACACGTCTAGTTAAAAAAAGAAAAGTCAGGGCCAAAGAAGAAGAAAAAAGAATAGCCTGGACATTTTCTGAAAATAGTTTTTTGGGGGGATAGGGGGCTTGGTGGAAAGACCCCCAATTGGGGCAGGCCCCCTTTCCCCCGAGTTTTCTCTGCTGTGATGCTTCACCCGGGTTCCCATGGTTACGCAGGTTAGTGTGCTAACTGATGTTCCTATGGCTACAGAGGCAGCTTTTGCTCCACATGGTTCCTGTGCCAAGAAGATGCGCTGAACATGTTAAAAGCCCCCCTCCCCACCCACCCACCGCTTGCCAAACCTGAACTCCCCCCCCAAAGCGCACTGGGCCATGCCCCCTCTCCTAGGTCAGAGGACAGGTGTCCTGCCAGTGGGGCAGCCTAAGAACCACAGGTTGGGGTAGGGAATTACTGTGCTGGCCCAATTTTGCTGGCCGCCTGCGCTACAGCTGTGGCTTCCTGGTGGCACCCTGCCCCCATGATGCTAGCGGCCTGACCCTGGCATTCCCAGCGAGGCCTTGTTTGTGCACACCTCCCTTTGAGTGACATCCACTGCCTTTTAACAGCTGCACAGACATTCAACAGGTAGAGCGTTCTTTATAGCATAATGGTAGATGCAGAGCTGGGGAAGCACTTGCTTGTCAGAAGTGGCAAGCTGGTCCCTTTAGCTGGGAACAGCCGAGAGGAAAAAATGCCCCCTTTCTCCTCCACCCCCATAAGTTTGGTCAGTCCTGGTGTTCCTCTGTGGCTCGCTGGTAGAGCAGCTGCCCTGCATGTCGAAGGTCCCACATTCATCCCCCAACAGCATCTCTGAGGAATATCCCTTCTCTGAAACCTTCACTGGAGGGGTTTTTTTTTAAGAAAACCTGCCAGGGAGGCTGCAGTTGCAATTCCTGCATCACAGAGGGTTGGACTAGATGGCCCTTGGGTGTCCCTTCTATGAAGTCCTGGAGATGCACTACTGGAAAGTGAAGATGGCTGGCTTTCAGCTGATGCAATGGAAGCCGGTGGCCCACTTCGTCCAGCATCCTGTTTTCAGATTGGCCAACCAGTAGTCTAAGCCTAAGGCAGCTTCCTTTGTGCTGGAACTCTGTTTTCACAATGCCAGGAGTGACGGGATGCTAGCCACTCTGAGGCAGAGTTGGATATTAAAAGAGCCGCCTGGGGGGGGGGAGAGGAGTGCTATTGCAGGGATAGCCTTTCCAACTTGTGTTAACAAGTTCACAATTTAGCAGAGTAACATCCCCCCTTTTTAAAACTCACAGCAGATGCATTTGCTCAGGCTCGCTAAAGCCTCTATAATAACTGTTCTGGTATTTCCCCCTTATTCCCTCATAAAAGATAAGACACGACACAGTCTTCTATAAAAGTATAAAAAGAGTTTACTCACTCACATTCTGTTCACCACTGGATCCCAGAAGGCAGACTTATCTTAGTTTCCAGGTGTATGTTATTTTTCTATCTCATAAGGAGACAGTCCGTTTGTCCTCTCTTGGCTGGGGGCCAAGAGAGCATCTTTGGCTAAGCAAATGTTGCTGCTTCGATGCATGTAGTCAAAAAGAGAGAGATGGCTGCCATGCCCTGTGCTTTTGTCGTTACCTGCACAGGTGAGGCCACACCCACCTCTAGTTATATGCAGAGGAAGTCTGTCCCAGCCCAGAAGGAAACAGGAAGTTTACCTGCTGGCTGGACAAACATTCCTCCCCATGTGTAAACATGTTCACTCTAGGAATGTTGTATTTGACTGCTCTTGTGTTTCACATCCCACAGTTGCCACCACCGCTGCCTGCTAAGCCAGAGGGGCCCACTGGTGTCACAGGGACCCCAGCCCCTTCCCCCTAGAGTCCCCTTTTCCCTGCTGTTCAGCAACCATCCTCTTCTGCACCAGCACTAATCCTGCCATTGTTCCGCATGCAGATTTCTCTAGGGTGGCATCTTCTGCCAAAGATGGAGCCAGTGCCAGATTTACATATAAGCTAAACAAACTCTAGCTTAGGGCCCCACTCTCTTGGGGGGCCCAAAAAATTTAAAGAGAAAAAACAACTGGATGTACATTTCGAAAATAAAAGATAAAAAACAAATGAGAGCTACATACAGCAACCGTGTTTTGTGTTGTGTAGGCTCCTATGATGGAAGTCATGGGCCCCGCCTGCTAGACTGCTCCCTAAAATATCCCTGGTTTGCTCCTTTCTATAGATAGGGTGCCTACATTCTGCATGGACTGGTTGCATGTCAACATGTGCAAATGGCTTGAGATACCTATTAGGTCCATAAATGACCATATAGCATATATTCCACACAAAAAAACAGTGACAATTTGTTGTTGACAAAGGACAGCTGGACATATCAAGGGCCCCATTCCCTTCAGGAGCTTAGGTAAAGGGACCCCTGACAGTTAAATCCAGTTGCAGACGACTCTGGGGTTGCAGCGCTCATCTCTGATCAGCAAGTCCTAGGCTCTGGGGTTTAGACCTCAGCGCCACCCGGGTCAGTAGCTTAGGGCCTCATCAAACCTAAATCCAGCCCTGGATGGAGCTGCTGTTTCTTCAAAGGCTTAGGGGAAGGCACAGCCTTGTACCTGATGTTCCGTGCCCTGTTTGCATTTGAAAAGGCACTTAGCTTGAGTGCAGGGCTGGAGAGGGAGGACTGCAGCCCAGAACCCACAACGCCTGCCCCGCAAGGCATGGCTGCTCAAGAGTTCCTCTTCTCCCTTGCAAAACAGGAAGTGTGGCTGACAATTCCTGGAAAAAGCTGGCACGTCTGTGTGGCAGAGAGAGACTCCTTGGAGCGTGAAATGTAGCCGTGGGGGGAGAGACTTGGCTGGAGGGAAACTGAGGGACTGCTGTATTGGGGGAACTATGGTAGCTCCAAGATGCAGAGAACTGGGGCTGCACTGTGTCCTTTCAGCCTCTAGGTGGCACCACCCATGTGGCAGCAGGCCATGTAATGGACTGGATTAGAAAGTCCACATGGGGGAATTAGGAAACTGCCTTATGCTGAAGGCTTAGCCACACACATTTCCCTAAGTGCTTTCTAGGGACAGCTCCACACTTTTCCTGCCCGTGTCTGTGTGTTTGTGTCTGTGGTTTTTTTTTTTGCCCTGCTGCTTTCCCTGCAAACCCCCACGTTTTAATGCTCTCATCAATCTGCGGGAAATCCATATTGCTGTTTGTTCCGATTCAGCATTAAAGAGCAGCTTTTCCTGGGGAAAGAGGGGCGAGGAAAAAAGCGCTCGGACACAGTCTGAAAAAGCACAGGCCTTTGCCTGGTAAGCGCCGGGCAAAAGTGTGGGTGAAAATTAACTCTCAAAATATCAGCAAACAACATAAACTCTCTCTTAACAATTGCAATAAATTATTACTAAACTATAATCCATAAAATAGCAGCAAGTCACAATGCATAAAATACCTGTATAAAAGGATCAAATTAAGAAACAATGACACACAATGTATAAAGTTATTGTTGTTCTTTAAATCCTTCTTTCCCTTGCCCCTCCCTTCCCTCTCTGGCCTGCCCCATATTTTACGTTGAATTTGTAAGCTCCTCGGGGCAGAGGCCTCTTCTGGCGTCAACATTGTTTGTTCCAGTAAAATAGAGATAAATGGAGAAGTGGGTGGGAAACAGTTGTGAGATCGTGTGTTGCTGGAATGGTCAGGCGTGAATCTGATCCCTGCAGCTGGCGTCTCATTGCTGGACACAGCCGAGGCCAGCAAAGCCTTGGGATGACTTGCCCCTCTTCCTGCAAAACAGGAAAATGAACTCAGGCGTTTCCTCTCCGCTTTGGAAGACCAGGCATATCTGAGGCCCTTGGGGAATTAGCTTGATGCAGTTTGAATACAGAATGAGTCAGGATGTGCCCTGGTAAGGCTGGAGTTGGGGCGTGTGCAGCGGCGTAGCGTGGGTTGTCAGCACCCGGGGCAAGGCAAGTAATTTGCGCCCCCTAACCCAGGGCAAGGCAAGTAATTTGCGCCCCCTAACCCCTAACCTGCCGCCGCTGCCAGCTTCTTCTTGCTGCTACCTGGTCTGGTCTGGTGTGGTTCTCTCCCGCGCTCAGCGCTGCGCTGGGCGGCCGCTGCACTGTCCCTCCCCCAGATAGTCCCTCGCTCTCTCTCCGCACCGCACGCCTGGCACCCACCCCCTCCACAGTGGGCGGCGACCCAGCGGCTCGGATCGGATTCGCACAGCCAGCACTGCAGTGAGAGAGAGTGAGTGAGCCAGGTAGGGGCAGAGAGCTGCGAGTGCGAGCGCGCACCCCCCAGATGTTGCGCCCGGTGCAGCTGGCCCCCCCTGCACCCCCCACGCTACGCCACTGGGCGTGTGGCTTGTGGAGTCCTCTACAGTTTCCAGGAGCAGAAATGAAGAGGCAGGAGGGGGAGCGGGAGGTAGCACAGGGCAAGCGGAAGAGGAGGTTTCGCACCTTGAACCACCCAGGACAAAGCGCTGCAATGGATGTTGCAACGTGGTTCACACCTGGCTTGAAGAATCACAGAGGCATCCTTCTCATTTCTCGAAAGAGAACGGCTGCTTTTGGGTCACAAACAAACACTTTATATGCCAGTTAATGCCTGAACAGCGGTGTACAAAATAGAAAAGCTAAATACATGTGTTATGTACTGAGGTGAATAGGATCCAAAAGGCAGCAGTCTGATTGGTCCTAGAACAATAGGGTCCAGAATGCCGCAGTCTGATTGGTCCACAGGAGCCACCCAATCCAGCTCCAGGTGGAAGTGAATCCGCAACCTGATTGGCCTACAGGTGAATCCCAGAATTAGCCAATCACGTGGGGCCCATTGTGTAAATAATGTATATAAAGCAGACATCCTGGGGGAACTTCCATTCCTCCTCACCACTATGAGCTGAATAAAGAGCATGAAATCCACTCTCGACTCCGAGTACGGTATATTTCAACATGAAACCAGTTAAAAGCCACAGTTAAAATACCAAGCAACATAGCATCTTGAAAACACAACGGTAAAAACAGAGCCAAATCCAAATCAAGGGATTAGGGAAATGCTTGTGTAAACAGGTGTGTCTTCGAAAGATGTGGATGGGCCTCTGGCGCTCACACGCAGAGGGCATTCAGTAGACCCTGTACAACCAATGGCAAAGTCTATCTTTCTATTCCCATAAGCTGATAATTGTTGGGCCATTTCATGAATATGGAAGAAGGTGATGTTTTGGGTTATTTAAAGCTATGTGGCGAAAAAGTTAAGCTGTTGACATGGGAAGCAGGTGTCTGAAAACTCTTGTTTTGTACAGGCACACTCTTCAGAGAGGCCAGGACTAGCTGAGGCTGCCAGTTGAGCCTGTGACCAACTGCAAGCCCAGGTTGGGTGAAGTGTAATGCATTAAACCCCCCAGAGGCATGGCACCTAAGGACCACAAGTGAAACCTGGAGATGAGAGCTGCAGATGATGCTAAAAAAGGGAGGGGTCGGTGCAAATGCTGCGTGCTGATGCCCTCATGACAAAAATCCACGTGTCTTCTGTATACAGAAGGCGGGTGGACCTGCATGTTTGACGGGGTCATGTGCGAATGCATCTGGAGTCCCGGCGAGGGGGCGTGGCGAAGGGGGGCCATGGGCCCAAGCTCCTCCGTACCTGGATCAAGGAGCCAGCGTTCTCCTTGGTACAGAAGGAACTCTGGGTCCCCTTCTCCCTGCAGATCAGGTGGGCGAGATGCTGCCAAGATGCCTGCCACGCTTTTATTCCCTTTTGCTCACCCCCACTCCTCCCCCGCAATGCCTTTCTCCTCGCTATTCACTCCCTTTCTCTTTCTCTTACTCACTCATTCACACACTGCTTTTTCAGTCCGCTTCCTCTCTCTCCCTCCTGGATCTGTGTCCTTGACTGAACTGCCTTGTTTAAGGCCTGAGGATAAAAGTGTGTGTGTGTGTGTGTGTGTGTGTGTGTGTGCAAGAGAGACAATGTGCAAATCTACAGGCCTGCAGAGCAGCAGCTTGGACTTGCCATTCCTCTCCCCGTCACACCTCCAGCCAAGGGAGTTCTGTAGCGCAGCTAGTGTGAGCTTGCCAGGGCTCTCCAGCCTCTCCTCTCCTGCCATGTGGATTCCTGATCCCTTCTTGGTCCACACCCCCCCCCCCAACGCCTCACAGAGCACCGGGATGCTGCTCAAGGCAAATCTCAGGAGAGAAGCAAGATGGAGCTCAATAGGTAGTCCAAGTCCTGGGGCATCTCTGAGCCTGCTTTTGATAGAAGCTCTCAAGGCTGCTTCCTTCATCTTTCTGATGATGCTGTTGCACTGAAATATACTCTGAGTCGGGTGTGGATTTCATGCTCTTTATTCAGCTCATAGTAGTGAGGAGGAATGGAAGTTCCCCCAGAATGTCTGCTTTATATACATTATTTACACAGTGGGCCCCACGTGATTGGCTAATTCCGGGATTCTCCTGTTGGCCAATCAGGTTGCGGATTCACTTCTACCTGGAGTTGGATTGGGTGGCTCCTGCGTACCAGTCAGACTGCTGCATTCTGAATCCTATTGTTCTGGGACCAATCAGACTGCTGCATTCTGAATCCTATTGTTCTAGGACCAATCAGACTGCTGCATTTTGGATCCCATTCAACTCAGTACATAACATGCACTGAACCCAGAATGCATGTTCCCTTCCTTACTTTGTCATGCTGCATCTCTCAGCGGCTTTTGATAGCATTGATCATGCTATCTTTCTGGACTATCTAGAGGAGTTGGGAGCTGGGGGCATTGTTATGCAGTGGTCCCACTCCTTCCTCCAGAGCCGTGTACAGAAAGTGGTGGAGGGGGATGAGTGTTCAGACCCCTGGGCTCTCACTTGTGGGGTACCTCAGGGTTCTGTCCTCTCCCCCATGCTTTTTAACATCTATATGAAGATGCTGGGAGAGATCATCAGGGGGTTTGGGCTGGGTGTGATCCCCAGGTCTACCTCTCCTTTAAACTGGAACCAGTGAAGGTGGTGAAGGTCCTGAGTGAGTGCTTGGAGACAGTTGGAGGATGGATGGTGGCTCATGGACTGAGCTTGAATCCTGACAAGGCAGAAGTACTGTTTTGGGGGGACAGGGGGCAGGCAGATGAGGAGGACTCCCTGGTCCTGAATGGGGCAGCTGTGTCCCTGAAGGACCAGGTGCGCAGCCTGGGAGTCATTCTGGACTCACCGCTGTCCATGGAGGCGCAGGTCAATTCTGTGTCCAGGGCAGCTGTCTACCAACTCCATCTGGTACGCAGGCTGAGACCCTAGTTACATTTGGCTGCAATTTCCCACACTTCCTTCCTTCCAAACATAAAAATACCTTCCTGGATCAGGCCAATGGTCCATCTAATCCAGCCTCCTGCTTTCACAGTAGCTGAACAGTTGCCTGCAAGTAGGATTTGAGCACAAGAACAACACTCTCCCCTCCTGTGGTTTCCAGCAACTGTGTGTTCAGAAGTGTTGTCTCCATCTATGGAGTGAGGGCATAGCCATCATGTGCAGTAGCCACTGATATCATGACTAGTAGCCTCAGTCTTCTCTGATAAAGAAAACAATGCCCGACCTGAAGAATTTGGAGCAAATGATTCAGCAGAGGAAACACGGCCCAGAATAACTAAGGAGATAGTACAAGAATACGTGGCTAGTTTAGATGTATTCAAGTCTCCAGGGCCAGACGAACTGCATCCAAGAGTATTAAAAGAACTGGCAGATGTGATCTCAGAACCACTGGCAGTCATCTTTGAGAATTCCTGGAGAACAGGCGAAGTCCCGGCAGACTGGAGGAGGGCAAATGTTGTCCCTATTTTCAAAAAGGGGAAAAGAGAGGACCCAAATAATTACCGCCCAGTCAGTCTGACATCAATACCAGGGAAGATTCTGGAGCAGATCATTAAGCAAACAGTCTGTGAGCACCTAGAAAGGAATGCTGTGATCATCAATAGTCAGCATGGATTTCTGAAAAATAAGTCATGTCAGACTAACCTGATCTCGTTTTTTGACAGAATTACAAGCCTGGTAGATGAAGGGAACGCAGTGGATGTAGCCTACCTTGATTTCAGCAAGGCATTTGACAAGGTGCCCCATGATATTCTTGTAAAGAAGCTGGTAAAATGCGGTCTTGACTATGCTACCACTCAGTGGATTTGTAACTGGCTGACTGACCGAACCCAAAGGGTGCTCATCAATGGTTCCTCTTCATCCTGGAGAAGAGTGACTAGTGGGGTGCCACAGGGTTCTGTCTTGGGCCTGGTCTTATTCAACATCTTTATCAATGACTTGGATGATGGACTCAAGGGCATCCTGATCAAATTTGCAGATGACACCAAACTGGGAGGGGTGTCTAACACCCCAGAGGACAGGATCACACTTCAAAACGACCTTGACAGATTAGAGAACTGGGCCAAAACAAACCAGATGAATTTTAACAGGGAGAAATGTAAAGTATTGCACTTGGGCAAAAAAAATGAGAGGCACAAATACAAGATGGGTGACAGCTGGCTTGAGAGCAGTAGATGTGAAAAGGATCTAGGAGTCTTGATTGACCACAAACTTGACATGAGCCAACAGTGTGATGCGGCAGCTAAAAAAGCCAATGCAATTCTGGGCTGCATCAATAGGAGTATAGCATCTAGATCAAGGGAAGTAATAGTGCCACTGTATTCTGCTCTGGTCAGACCTCACCTGGAGTACTGTGTCCAGTTCTGGGCACCACAGTTCAAGAAGGACACTGACAAACTGGAACGTGTCCAGAGGAGGGCAACCAAAATGGTCAAAGGCCTGGAAACGATGCCTTATGAGGAACGGCTAAGGGAGCTGGGCATGTTTAGCCTGGAGAAGAGGAGGTTAAGGGGTGATATGATAGCCATGTTCAAATATATAAAAGGATGTCACATAGAGGAGGGAGAAAGGTTGTTTTCTGCTGCTCCAGAGAAGTGGACACGGAGCAATGGATCCAAACTACAAGAAAGAAGATTCCACCTAAACATTAGGAAGAACTTCCTGACAGTAAGAGCTGTTCGACAGTGGAATTTGCTGCCAAGGAGTGTGGTGGAGTCTCCTTCTTTGGAGGTCTTTAAGCAGAGGCTTATGTCAGGAGTGCTCTGATGGTGTTTCCTGCTTGGCAGGGGGTTGGACTCGATGGCCCTTGTGGTCTCTTCCAACTCTATGATTCTATGATTCTATGATTCCATACTGGGTCTTTCTGGAGCCTCTCTTTCAGTGCTTCCTGCTTTTCTTACCACCCCACTCCACACAATCCTTTTTTCTTTGATTCACTGATGCATCTCCAAAGCAGGTGTTCTTCATTTTGCCCGTTGGCTACTGGGTTCCCAGTTCTCTCTCTTGCCATGGTTCCTCTCCCTGGGGCAGCGGGCAGGAATCTCTAGGACTTTTGCATCGCAGCATCCTTTCTACCCAACTACGCTTCTGGTCCTGCAACGTGATGCTCTTGATTCTGTTGTGTGACAGGAGAGCCACCTGGCTGAGATGGTAGGCACCCTACACGTTGGTTCCATGCCTGAGCCTGAGGGTCTGGCTTGTGAAGCTTTCTTGCTAACTTTCAAGTTAGGAGGTTGTTATCTGTAGATGTTCTGTGCTGGCCGAATCTTTGATACCTGCAGATGTGCACAAGCTTTTAAAATATACCCCTATGCCATGAGGATTAACAGCAGGGCAGCAAAAGCGGATGTTGTGAGACCTTATTATTGCAAAAATAGATAAATACCACCTGTCCATTATACAAGGGTCCGAGGACCTTGCTGCCCTTGTTGCAGTTGGATATACTGTATATATTTAATAAACAAGTAACAAAGCATTGAAGCATCAGGGCTGATCCAGCCGTGACTGCAGAGGCCACAATTGTCGGGGTCCCACATGCGGTCATCCTGACCTGGGTTCTCACTGAAGCCACGGGCCAACAGAGTGGTTTATCTGCCGCCATAAATTTTGAATTATGGTGCTGGAGGAGACTCTTGAGAGTCCCATGGACTGCAAGAAGAACAAACCTCTCCATTCTGAAGGAAATCAGCCCTGAGTGCTCACTGGAAGGACAGATCCTGAAGCTGAGGTTCTAATACTTTGGCCACCTCATGAGAAGAGAAGACTCCCTGGAAAAGACCCTGATGCTGGGAAAGATGGAGGGCACAAGGAGAAGGGGATGACAGAGGACGAGATTGGACAGTGTTCTCAAAGCTACCAGCATGAGTTTGACCAAACTGCGGGAGGCAGTGGAAGACAGGAGTGCCTGGCGTGCTCTGGTCCATTGGGTCACAAAGAGTCGGACATGACTAAATGACTAAACAACAACAACATCTGCCACCTCCCATGCTAGATTCTTCCAGGTAGTGGCTAGATTCTTCAGCAGCGCGTTTTGCAAAAGCAGCCACTGTCTCTTGGTGATCTGCCAGCAGGCAGGTGCGGCCTTCAGGGAGAGAAAGAGAGAGCTCTGGGAAGATGGCTGAGGGCTCTGGCTGGGGGCCAGAACAGTGTCACTCAGTCAGCAGAGGAGGGAGGCCTCTGGGCTATCAGTGGCGCATCGTTGTTTGCTGTCGGGAAGATGAGGCGGCAGCTATTGCCTAACCACAAGCCCCAGCAAGGCATGCCTTGCCAAAGTGCTGCTCTGGGTCAGGAGGCAGGAGTTGGGAAGCCCAGGGAGTCACCACCACAGCATATGCCCATGTTCCCCATCAACCCCTCTTCTGTGGCTGCAGTGGTAGAGAAGCCCTGTTGAGTCTGGGGGCCACATTCTCTCCTCTTTAACCTTTTTAGGGGCCACATGGCAGTGGTGGGTGGGGCCAGAGGCAAAAGCAGGCGGAGCAGCGAATGTACAATTTCCACCTTCCAGCTGTTCTCTGGTTCCTACACCCTCGAACCTACTCCCTCTGTGCTTCATCCCAGCAACGGAGAGACATCAGAGTTCCAAGGGCATGTTCCAGCCAGGCAAAGTCATTCCAGGAGGGTGCAGAGCAGGGCCGGTGAGGGAGGATTGTGTCCTGGGGAGAGGCTGGCCACACTTGACCTCAGGGCCTGAGGTTCTCCACCCCATTCGAGGTTTTCAAGAGACCTAATAGGGATGCCGGTGGCGCTGTGGGTTAAACCACAGAGCCTAGGGCTTGCTGATCGGAAGGTCGGCGGTTCGAATCCCCACGACGGGGTGAGCTCCCATTGCTCGGTCCCTGCTCCTGCCAACCCAGCAGTTCGAAAGCACGTCAAAGTGCAAGTAGATAAATAGGTACCACTCTGGCGGGAAGGTAAATGGCATTTCCGTGTGCTGCTCTGGTTTGCCAGAAGTGGCTTAGTCATGCTGGCCACATGACCCGGAAGCTGTACTCCGGCTCCCTTGGCCAATAAAGCAAGATGAGCGTCGCAACCCCAGAGTCGGCCACGACTGGACCTAGTGGTCAGGGGTCCCTTTACCTTTAATATATTGATCATGCCAGTAGCCTGAATCACTTGCCTTTGGAGGTGATGGAAGGGAAACATTGATGTGAGAAGTGCCAGCCTGATCCAGGCTATGCATAATAATAATAATAATAATAATAATAATAATAATAATTTATTTATACCCCGCCAATCTGGCTGGGTTTCCCCAGCCACTCTGGGCGGCTTCCAACAAAACACTAAAATACAATAACCTATTAAGCATTAACAGCTTCCCTAAACAGGGCTGCTTTGAGATCCCCAGACATCACTTAGGGACCAGACCAGGATGGCACCAGCCTCCCAAGGTCCTGCTTGGCTCTTCCTCCCACACAGGTGTATCTGGCTGCAGGTCCAGGGACCCTCAGGCCAGAGACAAGGGCAAAGCAGTGGCTGCACCTGAGCTGCAAAGAGCTCACTCCGAGCTGCGTGTCCGGAATGGCAATATTATATGGACCAATGGACCAATTAGAAGGTGGCTGAGAAGAAGCACCTGATGGTGACTCAGTATCTCCTTAATGCTCCATGCTTTGACAGCTCTACAGGGCCTTGCCTGACGGGGCCTCTGCCAGGGAAACTTCTGGGTACGCCGATAGCCCAAGGAACGGATCTGGCAAGTGTGACTCTGGGTTTGGGTGGCTCGGCTTGCGGCTGACGCTGCGCTGCCACTGTCTCCATCAAGCAAGCGCTGTTATCCGCCCGCTGACGAGCCGCAATTGGCAGGCCTTTGGCTTTTAATCAGTTGCGCATCCCTGGTGACCCACTAACCTTGGCAGGAAGAGGGAATGAAAATCAATTGGCTGTGGAATTACCCATCAAGCTCCGTCGTGTGCTCTGTAACCGGGCGTGATCAATGCTCCTGCCAGCCACAAGCCCCCCTGTCCTTGCAGCGCATGGAGCCTCCAGCCCCTCTCATAGTGCGCACAGGTGGGGAGGGACCATGCGGAGAATCTCCTGCTTTAGGGGGTTGCAGCAGCAGCAGCAGCAGCAGCAAACTTGGAGGAATGCGAAAATAAGCCATTCGTGCTTCCTGCAATGACTGGCGCCACTGTCTCAGTCCTCACTTGCCCACACGTCGCAAGCTGTCACTGAACAGTCCTGCAAAGTCCTGCCTCCATCCCTCGCAGCAGCCAAAAGAGCACCAAAAGCAAGGCTGAGCCCAAATGGGGCATGCTTGCGGGGCGTCCCCCAGTGGAGGAAAGGCATCTCCTGCTGCTCCTGTTAAGGACCCTGCTCCAATTTCTGCACATGCTCCCTTGCCAAACCCTTCTCCTGGAATGGAGGAACATCTCACTGCTGCCCTTCCCTTCAAAAACAGACACACACCTCTCTCCTTCTCCTCCTCCAGCCATTTCGCCCCAGCTCCTTTGCGCCACAGAGCAATGCTTGGCCTAAGAGCTCTTTCCTCACCTTACTCTGCAGGCCTTTGTTGCCACCTGCCTCCCCCCCTCTCTCCCCCCCCTTGTCAGCCCCCCCACCTCCCTTGCCTCTTCATCTAAGGGTGTTTTCACACATGACACTCAAAACGCTTTCTGCCTATCTGAATTTGGTGACGCGGTTGCCAAACCTCCGCCGGCCAGGAAGGAGAAGGCATTTGATTCCATTTCCGAGGGGGTCTCTTTCTGCTTTCAGTCCTCCCACGTTTGCTGTGCTCAGCGAGGCAGGACGGCTCGGAGGTGCTTTTTAGTGGTGAGTGTGAAAACCACCTAAAAGGGCACCAAGCCTGCTGGGCAGAGATTTAAAGCAGCGAACCGAAGCCTGCTTAAGTCAGGTTCACTGGAACCCATTGGACATAATGCCAATGCAATTGGGATGTGTTTGGCTTCTGGACGACGTGTTTGTTGAGCGTTCGTCTTGACTCGCTCAAAGTTTGCAGGGAAGTTGCTTGGCGTTCTGCTCTTTTTTGTGTTCGGTTCTGGACAGCCTCGTGCGCTCGGGGCGATGGTTGCCAATCACAACAGGCCAGCCACTCTTCCTGGAGCGGAAATCCTAAGAATGCAAGACGAGCCGGCTGGGTCAGGCCAGAGGGGGCCCATCGAGTCCAGCACGCTGTTCTCACAAGGGCCACCCAGACACCTGTAGGAAACTTTCAATCAGGACCCACATGCACAGGAGTGTGGCCTCAGTGGCCCGGAGTGCCTTCCATCAGCTTTGGCTGGTGGCCCAGCTACGCCTCTATCTGGACATGGACAGCCTAACTACCTGTTATCTATGGTCTGGTAACCTCAAGGTTAGATTACTGCCATGTGTTATACATGGGGCTGCTTCTGAAGACAGTTTGGAAACTTCAGCTGGTGCAGAATTCAGTAGCCGAGTTGTTCACCGGAGCAAGACGGTTTGAGCATATTACACTGATCCTGGTCTGGCTGCACTGACCAATTAGTTTCCGGGCCCAATTCAAAGTGCTGGTTTTGACCTATATGAAGCCTTAAACGGCTCAGCACTGCAATACCAGGCAGAGGGCCTTCTCGGTAGTGGCGCCCTCCCTGTGGAACGCCCTCCCACCAGATGTCAAAGAGAACAACAACTACCAGACTTTTAGAAGACATCTGAAGGCAGCCCTGTTTAGGGAAGCTTTTAATGTTTGATGTATCATAGTATTTTAATATTCTTTTGGAAGCCGCCCAGAGTGGCTGGGGAAACCCAGCCAGATGGGCGGGGTATAAATAATAAATTATTATTATTATTATTATTATTATACCTCAAGGAGCGCCTCTTTCCATATGAACCTACCTGCAAGGGCCTCGGCTGCCATCGGGGGGGGGGTGACAAATTATCAAGGAACAATTACTGCCCTACTAGGGCGGATCGTAAAAAAACTTTTTTTAAAAAAATGCCTGCTCCAAAGGTCTTATCTTTGTACACTAGGGATTATATAGCTATATCTGAAATTTCATGCATATTCATGAAGGCTGAAATTTCAATTCAGTGGAGCCAAAACACAACCCATCCTGTAGATTTAAGTATCTGTCCACAGTCGCCTACTTGTTATCAGAGGCCCAGAATCCACATTCCTTTGTAAGAAAATATGAAATAATGTAAAACCATTTTTGCAGGCAAAAGAAAAAAAAATCAATGTGGGGGGGGTTGAGAAGGAATTTTCTGCACCGGGTACCACCTGACCTTCCTACGCCTCTGCCTACCTGGACCCTGAGACCCTCTTCTGAGGCCCTCAAGAGGTCTGGAGAGTGGCAACGCAAGAACAGGACCTTCTCTGCGGTGGCTCCCCATCTGTGGAATGCTCTCCCAGGGAAGTTTGCCTGGTGCCTTCACTATACCTTTAGGCACCAGGCAAAAATGTTCCTTTTTAACCAGGCCTTTGGCTGATCTAATCAACATCCTATACCCTTTAAAATGTGGCTCTTTGAGGAGCTATTGGGTTGTTGTTTTTATTTTTATTAGGTATTTTGTGGGGTTTTTTTCTTGATTTCATTCTGTGAAATCCCCCGGGCATATGGCGGTATATAAATTCAGCAAATAGGTAAATAAAAAATATAGAGTCCTGCCATTTCCAGAAACCGGAATTCTGAAGAATGTGGAGCATGGCGGCCGTGGCTGGTAGCCCTCAGTCGCTCTCTTCTTTTGTAGAGAAATGTCCATTTGCTCGCTCTTAGGGTATTGCGAGTCGTATAGGGATGTGCCTTTCCTTTTTGATTTTGGTGACTCTTGTTTATGATGGTCAAGCCAGACCTTTTGAGGTTGGTTTTCCTTTTTAGATTTTTTCTGATCCTCATTTGCCATTGGCTTGTCTCCCTTGGCATCAAAAAGGGAGGTTTTTGGTAACCTATTTGTGAAGAATCTTAGTATTACTATCCTTTCCTTTATGAGTAAAGGTAAAGGTAAAGGTAAAGGGACCCCTGACCGTTGGGTCCCGTTGTGAACGACTCTGGGGTTGCGGCACTCATCTCGCTTTACTGAGGGAGCTTGACTGAGGGAGCAGGCGTACAGCTTCCGGGTCATGTGGCCAGCAGGATTAAGCCGCTTCTGGCGAACCAGAGCAGCACACGGAAACGCCATTTACCTTCCCGCCGGTGCGGTACCTATTTATCTACTTGCACTGGTGTGCTTTCGAGCTGCTAGGTTGGCAGGAGCTGGGACCGAGCAACGGGAGCTCACCCAGTCATGGGAATTCGAACTGCCAACCTTCTGATCGGCAAGCCCTAGGCTCTGTAGTAGATGTCTTTAAATTGTGCTCTTATATCAAATTTCCTTTTCTGCGTATCCTGTAATGTTTTACTGTTGCTATGGCCATTGGCTAATGCGAATAAAGTTTTATCTTATCTTATTCATATCTCTTCTTTTGGAAACTGGCCAGTAAGACTCTGCTTCCTCAGAGCCTTCACTGCAAAGCTCTTTGAAGCCAAGAAGAGACCACATGTGGGCTTCTCTCTGCCTCTCCCAGAGAGGTCATCTGGTCAGCCTGCATGTTTGGACAAGCGTTTCTGCCCAAGGGGGCATGCACATTTTCAAAGAGTGGCGTGTCTCCTTTTTGTCCCGATACCTGTGCCAGGAAACGGGCACACTGCAGTCCAGCAGACCTTTGAGCACTGGCGGCCCCTCACTGGGTTTTTGGCAAGAGCAGTGCAATGTTGCTGGCAACGGGCGCTTGAGGACAAGGTCAGGCAGGTAGCAGCTGGGCCTGTGCCAACCAAGTGGCAAAGTGAGTGGGCCTTTCTGGCCAATGAGCAGTGATCACTGGGAGGCCTTCTGGCCCGTCCCCTGCAGGGGCTGTGGTGGCAGAGGTGCCCCTGCCCAGCCCACTAGGGTTGGCACCTCCCAGGAAGGGCAAGGGAAGTTATTCATTGAGAGCTCTGCATTCCGGCTAGCCTGCTGAGAGCTTCAAGGCTGGTGTTTCTAAGCTGCCCGTCTCTCTCACTGTAGGGTCTGCCCACTTTCACGGTGCCCACCTCCCGGGCATGCCTGTCTTCCGGAATGGCTGAAATCGGAGGCAGTTGTCCCTCCCCTAAGGTCAATCAGTAACTCTTCTCAAGCAAGCCGGGAGGGACTTGCGGCAGCTCTGGCGTGGAGGTTGGTCATTGTTTGTGCATGTTTTCTTTGGAAAGCTGTGGAGGGACATCTTGAGGAGTCGAGGAGGGGAGTGTAACGGGTCAGGAAGTTCAGAATCCAGCGCATGAGCAGCCCCGACGAAAGAAAATTCTTCTTTTATTGAGCAGCTTCATTGAATTTCTCTATGCTCGCTTGTCTGTGTAGTTAGAGGCCCAGGCAAATGACTTTGAATGCAGGCAAGTGATGCATTTTCTACAACCGCTAGGCAATGCTACCAAATTTGACTTCTGTAAAAACAACAGCGGCAGCAACTTAGTGTACCACCTAAAACTAGCCTGTGGCTTGCTCTTGCAAACCCTGCCCTGCTCCTCTTTAAGGTTCTCTGCCTAACAAGGAATCTCTGCTTTAATTTTTTACAGCTCGAGGCAGATCTGTATAATTCCTGCATTTTAGATTTCCAAAAAATGGGGCAGCAGCCACAAGGCGTTTCTTTGCCCCAGGAGTCCTAGGTACAATTTGGAGCCTACTAACGTCTAGTAGAACCTAGTCGGGTCTTCTTCATCTTGCTGTGCTTCATCCTAAGAAATGAATTCACACTTTGCTGCTTTAACCCTGAAAGCCTGCTCACAGCCTTGAGCATTTGGCTTGGCGGAGCTATTGTTTACTTTAGTTTTATTTATTTATTGAATCTGTATGCCGTCTTTCATCTGTAGATTTCAGGATGGTTCACAACATAAAAATACAGCATAAAACCCCCCACAATTTGCATAATAAAAGCAAAACCAAACCTATTCTGTCCCCCATTAAAGGTATTGCCTAAGGGTGATGGATTTTGGATTTTTTTCTTAGCAATCAACATGTGGTGGTTGTTGTTGTTGTTTTGTCAGTTTGCAGGTCTGTGGAATCTGCCCCTTGGTGGACCTCAACCTGTGTTAGTGGGTTTAGAGGAGTCAGTGGGTTTTGAAGAGGGATTTGAAGGAAAGCAGAGCATACCTGAGGGACGTGGGTGGCGCTGTGGGTTAAACCACAGAGCCCTGGGGCTTGCCAATCAGAAGGTCGGCGGTTCGAATCCCCGCAATGGGGTGAGCTCCCGTTGCTCGGTCCCTGCTCCTGCCCACCTAGCAGTTCGAAAGCACGTCAAAGTGTAAGTAGATAAATAGGTACCGCACCGGCGGGAAGGTAAACGGCGTTTTCATGCGCTGGTCTGGTTTGCAAGAAGCGGCTTAGTCATGCTGGCCACATGACCCGGAAGCTGTACACCGGCTCCCTCGGCCAATAAAGCGAGATGAGCGCCGCAACCCCAGAGTCGGCCACGACTGGACCTAATGGTCAGGGGTCCCTTTACCTTTACCTTTTAGAGCATACCTGAACCGGGAGGAAGCTCCTCCTGGAAGCGCCTTGAGGAAGATTGGGCCAAGTCAGGGCTCATCCATATTTTCCTTTGGCCTTGCTCTTTCCAGGTACGGAGCTGCTCTTTAAAGCTCTGTGTCCAAGCGCTCCACCCCCATGAGCCTTCCCTGTGAAAACCCACTATTAAACCCTCATATTTTATTGCTGAATTGGAGCAAACAGCAATCAGGTTTTTTACGGATTGCCATTTGCTCTGATTCAGCGATAAAATGCAGGTTTTCCTGGACTCGTGGCCCAAGAGGCAGTCTCAGCGGTGAGAGACAAGGCACTCTGCGCTTGAGCTAAGCAGCATGATAAAGTCCTCGCCCAAGAGACGTGGAACACATTTGCAAGATATCACTAAAACCGCATGCCCTTTTTATTGACTTGAGCTCGTGTGCTTATACGCCACGACCCAACTTCCTATGCTATTTGTGCCTGGGTGGACCTACTGCTTCGCTTCTAATTAGCGCGTTCCCTGCGTTCTGGTTTTGTTTCCGGTCTCACTTTGGTTGTGCTATCACACAAGAGTGCTCTCCAGATGGCAACAATGGGGCAATATGGAGTAAGCATCACTGGAAAACCAATGCGAGGATGTGGGGCTGGTCTGCCAAGAACCCACCACTAATGTATCAATGGCAAGCTGTGGAATCCACCCACCAAAGACTTGTCCATATTTAATCCTGGTCTCAGAGCAAACTCTGGTGCCATCCTGCATTGCAGGGGTTGGACTGGATGACCCTCGGAGACCCCTTCCTGCTCCACAATTTTATGATTCTATGATTTTCTCTGCTTGCTGAAGGGCCATTGAGATGGGAGTTCATGGCAGTGAAAGGAAAGCAAGTGAGGGCTTGGCAATATTTTAATTAATAATCTGGCGGGTGGGAAACGTGGCCCTTAGCACCTTGCAACTCTCTTCCTGAAGTGTTTTTACCTGACCTGCCTGAAATGTGTTTTTGCCTCCTTGGATAGAGGATAGAGAGGAGTGGATGAGAAGATGTAGAAAACTAACCAACTGCACATAGGTGAATGCTACATTGAGTGCCTAACTGTCAGGCTCTGGGGACCCGTCTTCCCTGCCCTTCCCTGCCCCCCCCCCGGCCGTAGATAAGCAGGACAAAGCGAAAAGAGACCCTTACCATTTAAAGAGTCTTTGTGATGGCCTGGGACTTGGGCTCAGACTCGGAGCCAGAGGAGTCTCAGTCCGCACCAGATCCTTTGCCTCAGGCATCATCTGAACCAAGTCTGGGGCCTGATCCTGAAGAGCCCCAGTCTGCACAGGTTCCCCTGCAACAAGCACCAGCTGGGCCGAGTCAGGGCTCTCTGACCGCAGGCTCCCCGTCGAAAGAGGGACGCTAATGTAGCACATCTGATATGCACAGAGAGCATGCTGATCATGCAAATTGTGCATCGCCCAGGCTTGGGACTGTGATATGGAAATGTTGCACACAGTTGGGGGTTGCGCATTTGGAATGCGTCCACAAGGCCGCTTCTGGAGTGCCCGCTGGGGCAAACCCAGGATTGTGAGGAACATGGGACATTCCTGCACTGCCACGTCCCCTGAATGGGGCACCATGAACTGGCTGACGTGCTCCCGCTCCAAAGGTCACACGTGGAACGCTCCAGCTGCAGAGTCTTGCTCAAGCCTCCATCCTCTAAGCTGCTGGGTTCGTCCAAACACCCTTTTTTTTGTTTGTAGGCATGGGAATCTAAGAAGAGCCATGTGCCTGGATCAGGCCAAAGGAGGCTCATCTGGTCCGGCATTGTATACTCAGTGTGGCTAACCAGGTGCCCCAGAGGGAGGCTGAACATAGATGAGCCTACTAAGGTAAAGGTAAAGGGACCCCTGACCATTAGGTCCAGTGGTGGCCGACTCTGGGGTTGCGGTGCTCATCTCGCTTTACTGGCTGAGGGAGCCAGTGTACAGTTTCTGGGTCATGTGGCCAGCATGACTAAGCCGCTTCTGGCGAACCAGAGCAGTGCACAGAAACGCCGTTTACCTTCCCGCCGGAGCGGTACCTATTTATCTACTTGCACTTGACATGTTTTCAAACTGCTAGGATCGCAGGAGCTGGGACCGAGCAACGGGAGCTCACCCCATCGCGGGGATTCGAACCACCAACCTTCTGATCGGCAAGCCCTAGGCTCTGTGGTTTAACCCACAGCGCCACCCGTGTCCCAAGATGAGCCTTCTAGATCAGGTCAAAGGGAGCCCATATCGTCCAGCGTCCTCTTCTCCCAGTGGCCAACCAAATGCCCCATTGGGAAACCAGCCAGCAGTCCTCTCTCCTCCTGCAATTTTCAGCGATTGGGATTCAGAAGCATTGCTGCCTCTGACGTTGGAGGTAGACCACAGACATTGAACCCTCTCCTGCCCCAGTCAGGTAGCTGCTGCCAGCTCAAGGGAGTTGCTGCCATTTACGGCTCCGCTGCTGCTGCAGCCAGAGCTCAGCTGAGATTGGAGCAGAACGCTTTGCCGACCAGCTTAGCTCTGGGCAAGCTTCGCAAGATCTCAGCTGATTAATAAGTCGATTTCAGATAGCAAGGGCTGAACCCGGGCTGCGAGAGAACTTGGATCAAACGTCTCAGAGCTTAGCCACGTTTACCTTTCCTTTGCACTTTCCAGGCACGATCCATGCTTTCAGGCTCTGTGTCCGAGTGCTGTTTCCCCTCTAACACCCGCTCTTTACTGCGGAATTGGAGCAAACAGCTGTTTGTTGTGCTTAAGCTTTAAAGAGTGGGTTTTTGCAGGGAAAGCTCCAGGGAGAAGAAAAGAGCAGTTGGACATGGAGCTTGAAAGCACCTGGCCTGTGCCTGGAAAGCGTGGGGCGAAAGTTAAGTCTGGTCAAATTTGATTTTGCACATTATGAGATGCAAGTGCTCTTGCAGCTCAGTCTTAGCAAAGTTTTCTAATGAACTCCTTTGCCAGGTAGCTCAGCACAACAGACTGGGTTTGGGCCCCACAGAGTTGAATGAATAGGGCTTAAGAATCTATTTAAGATGATGAAGGGAACTAAAGTAAATATTGGAATGTCTTCTATACTTTCCTTGAGTTATCTTTCATCTCAGGTCAAAGCAGAGCAGGCAGCAGGCTAGGGAAGCAATAGCTGCCACTTTTTTAGTGAAGCTGAATGCTGGAAGATTTGAGACAGATAAAAGAAATGCCGTTTTCACATAGTGCATTATTAAACTGTGGAACTCCCTCCCACAAGGTAGTGAAAACCACCAACACGGATGGCTTTAAGAGAGGATTAGACAAATTCATGGAGGAGGAGAGAACTATCAACCATGGTGGCCATACTCTGCCTGCGTGGTTGCTGGAAACCCTGGGAAGGGAGAGGGCTCTTGTTCTCGGGTCTTGCTTGGGGGTTTCCCAATAAAGGCATCTGCTTGGCCACTGTTGAAGAAGATGCTAGATGAGATGATGATGATGATGATTGTCAGGAGACTGCCATTGGAACAGGGGAGGGGGGCAGGGGAATACAGAGAGGCAGCCATCTTTCTCCAACCTGGTCCCACTGGATCAGACTCAGGCAGTGTGGTTGAAGCTGTGTAGTCAAAAGCCTTTGAAGCGCACTAGGTTGGTGAAGGTTTGTGCAGGCGAACATTGGTGTAGAAATGCAGGCCATGGATTGATTAACAGCCAAAGGCTTGGTTGAAGAGCAATGTTTTTGCCGAAAGATATGAGGAGAGCATGCCACAAATGGGGAGCCACTGCAAAAAAGGCCCTGTTCTCATGCTATCACTCTCTGGAACTCTCATGGAGGAGGCACATGAAGAAGGGCCTCAGAAGATGATCGCAGGGTCTGGGTTGGTTCCTCTGGAGAGAGGCAGTCCTTGAGGCATTGTGGTCCTGAGCCATTTAAGACTTTATGGGTCAAAACACATGCATTTACTCAGGCAGTTAGTTAAATGAGCTGGAACAAAGGAGGAGTCTACTCAGGCTGATGTTGATTTGCTTGTGATTGTTTTGATTAGTTTTTTTGATGGTTTTTCTTGTTGAGTATGTATTAAGAGTTACTGTCCTAAGCCACTCTGGGATTGATTTTAAGAGAGCGGGCTAAAACGCCTCAAATGAATGAATGAAATGAAACAAGCACTTTGAATTGGGGCCAGAGGCTAATTGGCAGCCAGTGCAGTGGAGCCAGGATTGGTGCAATATACTCAAATGTCTTGCCCTGCCAAGCAACCTGGCTGCTGAATTCTGCACAGCTGAAGTTTCTGAACAGACTTCAGAGGCAGCCCTACATAGAGCAGTGCTGCCTGCCGAGGGGGGCTGGCCCCACTGGCAATCGGGGCTCAGCACCCCCCTCCCTCTCTTCTTGCTCTCGCTCTTGGGCCTTTCTTCTGGGGATATTTTTGCCAACTCTCTTGCGCTTGTTCCCGCCTTCCTTGATGTCCTCCTGAGCCGAAGAGCCTTTAGAAGGAAGATCTCCTTTGTGAGTCATTCTTCCCTTCTGTGCCCCAACTTTCTCCCTGGCCTTCCTCGCTCCCCCAACCCGCTCGCTTGGCCCAGTACTGCCACGAAGTCTTTTGCTGTTGCAGCTGGTGGTTGAAACTCTTCCACGCTGCGCCTGAGAGCCGCGGAAATGAATGCGAGCAGGATTGCAGCGTCTGCAGGAAGGCAAAGAGGCAGAAACAAAAGGGGAGAATCTCCTTAGTTGCTAGCTATTGAAAATCTAGGCCTTTTCACTCCCATCTCCGCACTCTGTGTCTTTTCAGATGTTTCTCAGAGGCAAACCTGGCTTTGCCTCTGGAAGGAGGCTCCACAGGGGGCCTCGGCCAGTCTGGGCTCTCTGACAGCTGCACCTAGGCGAGGCAAACACTCATTTGTCACATTCACACTTTGCACTTTTGGGTGCGCTCTTGCAGGGCTGGAGATCATAAGATCCGTGAAGAGACACTTCAGCTCATAAACAGCTCCTCCCAATAGAGTGGATATGTTAATATTTGTGCCCAGTCATTAGGTAGCCTTGTGATATAATCCACCAGTAAATTTGGATGCTGGTGTTGGAAACATTGCCAAAGAAAATAAGGGCTTTTTGCTAGATGTGCAGCTGGATCCAGTGCGCTTACTCTGAGGAAAGGTCTATTCTCACCTGGGCAAATGTGTTCTGTGAGCAGTAGGGTTGCAGCCTTAGATCTCAGCAAGCCAGCAACTCAGGTTTAGCAAAGTTAATTAAAAAAACAACACTTGGCAGTATTTCAGAGCCTGAATCAAACCGTTTTAGACTGCTGAGGCACTACCCCTGCCCGAATTTGCTTTAGACATTCGGATTTGATGAGTTGTTTTAGAAAGTATGGATCTTAGCCCTTGTTTTTGAATTTGAAGGCAGTAAGTATTAGCTTGCAATACAGTGGTACCTCGGGTTAAGTACTTAATTCGTTCCAGAGGTCCGTTCTTAACCTGAAACTGTTCTTAACCTGAGGTACCACTTTAGCTAATGGGGCCTCCTGCTGCCACCGCACGAATTCTGTTCTCATCCTGAAGCAAAGTTCTTAACCTGAGGTACTATTTCTGGGTTAGCAGAGTCTGTAACCTGAAGCATATGTAACCTGAAGCGTATGTAACCTGAAGCGTATGTAACCTGAGGTACCACTGTACTTCATTACTTTTGCACCACATTCATTGTGAAACCCCTGATTGTCAAGAACTGGTCATGCTGGGAGGCTGCCGGGTGGGGATTATAATCAGAAGGCCATGTTTTGCAAGCTCATCCACACTTAACTTTTGCCCTGCTCTTTCCAGGCACAGGCCTGTGCTTTAAAATGCCACATCCAACCTGCTTTTCCTTTCCTTTTCCTTTTGCTCTGGTGCTTTCCCCTTGGGAAGCTGCTCTTTAATGCCAAACCAGACCAAAGAGCAATGCAGGCTGCCATTCAGTGGTAAAGAGCCAGTTTCCCTGGGGGGAAGTGCCGGGAGGAAAGAACCATGGGTTGAGGAGGAGAGCATACCCAAAGGAAAGGGTGAACCTCTGGGCTGCCGTGTGGAGCCCTCACTCGATCTGTGCATTGGCGCAGTTGGCCTGAGGGAGCTGAACCTCAAGAGCCGAGACTGGAATGAGGCAATGGAGATGGGGGGGGGGGATGGACTCGTACATGGGCCTGGGGGAGCAGCATGTCTACAGGGATCATCCAGACACACCAGAATTCTTTATGTCTCCTGGTTTCACATCTCCCTAATTCTAGGTGAGTTGGGGCTGACTCTGGTGACAGGTTCCTCTGTGTACTCTGCACTTGCTCAGCAGAACTCTTGTCCCAAGCATTGTCTCCTGCCTTTGGGTACCTCGCCTTCTGAAAAGCAGCTCCTGTCCTTTTGCTGCACTGTCTTGCGGCCCAACAGGTGTGTGCCCCAGGACCCCTTGCAGTGTTGCAGAGCATGCTGGGGGCACAGCTCTCAATGAACTTGCCTCTTGCACTCCCAGAATCCTTCGTGATGTTGCAAAGGATTCCAGGAAATGCCTCTTCACTTGCGCGCTGCTTCCTCTGGGGCTGGGGAGCGTGTATATGCTTTGCTTCCCAAATCAGGTGACTCTCTGACACGGAGGGATTTTTATCTCCCGGGGCCTTCCTTATCTGCGGACAATTTCCCATTTCCTAAGTTCATCAGTAACAGCGAAGGGGTGCCAATTGCTGGCGCAGCATTAGGGCCAAATGGCAGCCTCTAAGTCGTGAGCTTCCTTTTTTTTTTTTTGCTAAACACCGTGCTAGTGAAATGCACATGATCGACTGGGCGGCTTTCTCGGGCACCAGGAAATCTCCCCGACGATGCAAATTGCCCAATGCAGTTCAGAAATCCCAGAAAATCCACATCGCAGCTTTGGCAGGGATGGGAACAATTGCTGGCAGGGTTTTAATGTGTGTATATCTGTTCTTTCTCTCTTCCCCCACTCCCGTTTCTCTCTCTTTCCCTCCCACGCCGTGCAATCATTCCCCACACTACCCCTGCCCCCCTTTCTTTGACCTGCCCTGGCATGGGGCGTTGTGGCCCCCTCCTCCCCTTCTGGCCCTTACCTGTGTGCCCATTTCTCTGTGCATGGCCTTGTGCGCCCATTCGGCCACCCTGCTTGCCCTCCTGCCCGGTGCCTCCTTTCCCTTGCCCCCTTTGCGCCCCCTTCCTGATGCCCCATGGCTCCCCGTTGCTGCTGCCGCGTACCCCTTGCCCCCCACCCCGCCCACCCCCGCTGCTGCTGCCCTTCCTGCCTCCACCCCACCTGTGTGCTTGTGCCCCAGGAGTGTGATGTGCTTTCCTTAGCTTCCCTGCCTACTCTCTCTGCTCTCACCCTCGCCCACTCTCACGCACGCTCGCCGCCGCCGCCGCACACTCCTCTGGCGCACAGAGCATGCCTCTTAGTCCAGCGAGCAGCAAACATGAGACTCCGGAGCAGCAGCAGCAGCAGCAGCAGCAGCAGGAGAAAGCAGAGCAGCAGCATCAGGAAGAGGAGGAGGAGGAGGAGGACGAGGACGACGAGGAGCAGCGGCGGCAGCAGCAGCAGCAGCATCCTCCTCCTGCGCTCCAGCACCACCAGCTCTGCGTTGTCAACGGCGATCCCGGGGAGAGCAGCGCGGCGGAAGGCAGCCTCAAGGAGGAGACCCTGTATGATACCATCAAGCCCCCCGCCACCGCCGGCCCCGGCCCTTGCTCCGACAAGCTGGCATCACCGCCCGGGCGGATGGACGAGCCGGCGCCCAATGCCCTTGTCGTGCGCATCGGGATCCCAGACCTCCAGCAAACGGTGAGTGCTTCTCGCTCTGCCCGCCTTGCGCGCCTCGGACCGGGGAGGGAGGCTGCCTGCAGGCTCGGCCGCCGGCCTGGTCCCCGCACGCCGGAGGGACACCCGGGGCTGGCGGTGGGGTGGGGGGCAGACCCGCCGGAGGCCCCAGAGATGCGCAAGTTCCCCGGGATGGGGCAGCGAGAGCCGCCTCCGCCTCCTGCTCGCCTTCCGCTGCCTGTGGAATGGCTGGCGAAACTTTTACGGCAACTGCAGTCTCACGAGGGGGGTGTGGGATGGAGAGGGGGGTGGGGAGGTGACCAGCCCCACTGGGATTTCCCTGCTCTCCTGGCAGGCGGCATCCTCCGCCTCCGAGATGCCCCTTTCTCCAGGCAGGGGGTGCTCCGTAGCCTGGGCGAGGGGTTGCCCCCACCCGGGTTTTGGTTTCAGTGATGGAATGGGCGGGCGGGCGGGTGGGGGCTGGAGTGGGGAGCAGAAGAGAGAGCGGAGCGTTTCCTGGAGGACCGGCTTGCATCTGAGCGGCACGGAGAGATAGAGATAGAGGCTGGGGCCATATTGGAAGCCCCCTCCCAGTCGAAGCAGGATGGGGCTCAGGGCGGAGCAGGAAAGGGCCCCTGCGCTTTTGCTCTCCCAAGGGGCCAACAGCCACCCGCTTCTGCCCCAACCAGCTGAGGGAGAATGTTGATGGCTGGGCAGAGGGTGCCCAGCTGCCCTGAGAGGAGTTCTTGAAAGGGGGGGGGGAGATATGCAATGGGGGGGGTGGCTGTCCCACTCCAGAGCTGGGGGTGGTGTTCATGTTTTTTGTGTGGCTGGACTTCTACAACTGTTTCTGAGCATTTTGAAGAAGGGACAGTTTGCCTCTCCTAGCAAACTGAAGAGGGTGTATTTGTGGCCCTGAGAAGCTGGGCTGTGTCTTCTTCTCTTTTTTGGGGGGGGGTGTCCATCCTTCTATGCTGCTGATGAGGGGTGTGCTTTCTGTGGGGCCAAGCTTCCAAGGGTCTGGCAGCTTGTCTGCTGACCCTGTGGGGTGTTTCTGTTGGATGGTTGGGGGCTTAGAGGAAGCGCCTTCTCTTCTTCTGTGGGGCTTTGGGCTATCCTCCCCACAACCCCACCCCGGCTCTGGCCACATCTATTCTGTGGGGACTGTGCCAGATCTATGGGGTGGGGAATGTGTGTGTGCCCTTCGAGGCGAGTTGCCTGTCCTGTGCAGATTTCGGACCCACTGAAGATCCGTGGGGCTGCCCTCTTGGTGGTGTTGGTGTGATACGAAGGCAGAGGGGTCTCTGTATGTGCCTCCTCTCAGCCTCCTGTGATCTTGAGACCCCTGATCTGTGGGGGGCTCTACAGGTCCCCACACAAGGACCCGAACCTCCCAGTCCCTGGTTCTTGACAGCCTTCTCTCCCCCCAGGTGCTGATGGGTGGAGTGGGGGGGGGACACACACGGCTCAGCCCCCTCTGCTTCATGGGTGGGTGATGGTGGGGGTGAATTTCTCTTTGCACCATCTGGGTGGGAATGCAGAGGTCTTGCAGAGCAAGTGATGGGGAAGGAGAATGTTTGGGGTGGGCTGGGGGGGGATGTATGCTGATCTTGGTTGTGGGGGGTGGGGTGGGGGTAGGAGCTGCCTGAGGCTCCTTTTGGCTGACCCAGAGAGGAGAGCCTGCCCCCCCCCATCCCCCACCTCCTTTGCTTGGCTTCCTTACAGAGCTGCTCTCAACAGGGTTGGGGAGAAAACCGGCAGCAGTACAAACCATCAGGTGGGCTTCCTAGAACTCACCTGGTAGAGGCAGCAAAGGAAAGGAGCCTGGAAATGAAGGGAGGGCTGTGGTTTTGATGCACAGCCTGATGCAAGAGCAGAGAAGAGGTTTTTGGGGAGGTGGGGTGAAAGAACCAAGGGCTCTTCCTGTGATGCTGGGGGGGCCTCCACTCTGCCACCAGCCCCCCCTCCTCAATCCCCTCCTGCTCAGCAAAGCTTTTCTTGCACTTACCTGGTCTTCTTTCACATGCCCATCCCTTCCCACCCCCACCCCCACCCCCCCACTCAGAACTGCCCCCCCAGCTGGTTAGCTGCCTCTGCTAGGAAGCAGAATTCCCAATTCCTAGCTCTGAGTTCACATGAGGGTGGAAATAAGAGAGAGGCAGGATATCTGTTCGGGGTGGTGTTGCCTTTGGGTGCTGGCAGGGATTCTTACGAGGGGTTCTTCGTTGCTGCTCGACTTCCGTGGGGACTCTCTACCATTTGGAGGCTCTCCAAAGTCTTAGCTTGAGCATAGTTTGGGAAAGTTATTATGATCCCTTCTTCCTGGAACAAACATGGGGTGACCAGGCTGGTGAGGTTTCTGCGAAAGTCTTATTGGCTGAGGATGGCTTCGAAATGGCAGCCACCCAAGGAATGTGCCTCCCCCTTTTTTTTAAATCAGAAAGTGGCGTTATGAGTGAGTTCAGGATCAAAAACAGCATTTGCACCCTGCTTTTCTTGTGCCCGTTTTATGATATTCTAGCAGGGAACCAGGCAGAGGGCCTTCTCGGTGGTGGCACCCACCCTGTGGAATGCCCTCCCATTAGATGTCAAGGAAATAAAGAACTATCTGACTTTTAGAAGTCATCTGAAGGCAGCCCTGTTTAGGGAAGTTTTTAATGTTTGATGTTTTATCGTGTTTTAAATATTCTATTGAAAGCTGCCGAGAGTAGCTGGGGAAACCAGATGGGTGGTGTATAAATAATAAGTTATCATCATCATCATCATCATCACAACAGCCTTCCCAGGTAGGCCAGAACTTCTTATTAATACCATTTTTGACCCTCTCCCTCTCTAAAGTCCACGATGCCCTCGTGTTCCCTTTCAGAAGGTGATTGGGGCAGGAAAGAAGGAGATGCTGGAACAGCGCAGTTTTAAAGCAGAGGTTGGATAGCCATCTGTAATGGAAGCATTTGTTGAGATTCCTGCATTTCAGGGGGTTGGACTGGATGACCCTCGGGGTTCCCTTCCAACTCTACGATTCCATGATTCAAGCTGGGGAAGGAGACATTGTCAGCAATGAAGGCAAGACAGACCTGTTCAGTGCTAACTCTGGAGCCCCTCAGGCCATGGGCACTCTCCAAATAAATTACGGTCATACCTCATGTTACGTTTGCTTCGTGTTACATTCTTTCAGGTTATGTCTCACAGCGAACCAGAAGTACCAGAAAGGGTTACTTCTGGGTTTGGCACTCGCACATGCGCAGAAGCGCTAAATCACGCTTCGTGCATGCGCACAAGCACCAAATCGCGCCACGCACCTGCGCAGATACGGCGCTTCAGGTTGCGCTCTTTTCATGTTGCGAACGGGCCTCTGGAACGGATCCCGTTCGCAACCAGAGGTACCACTGTATGAATCTCTCTTCAGGGCAAGGAAGCATGAAGGAATGTGCCGAGCACAGCAGTGTGGAATTGGCCATTTGGCTGCCTTTGCCACCGAGCTGTGGTGTGCGCACTGTCTGTGATAAGCAGAGAAGAACTGGGATGTTTGGCCCAAGGGGGAGAGGTTTGGCCAATTGGGAGGTGTGAGCAGGACGCTCAGTCCTCAGAAGGACAGAGCTGGTCACTGAGGGAGGTGCTGCTGGTTCTGCCATGGCTCACCTGTGGCTCTCCGGCTGCTGCTGGACTCCAGCTCCCATCAGTCCCGGCCAGCACTCAGGACTGCTGGGAGTTGTAGTCCAACAATGTCTGGAGTGTAACAGGTTCCCCGTCCCTGAGTGGGAAGATACAACCCAGTGGGCTTGGAGGATGAGGGGAATTTTGATCAGTTTGCCATCAAAACTGGCTATTGGTGCAGGTGGGAAGTTTGAGCACAGCTTTGGTGTTCCTGCTGGAGGTGGTGGTTGGAATCGTCCCTGCAAACTGCCTGATCACGGAAATAAATTCCCTGTTTGCTGCATGGAGAAAGCAACCAAGCAAAGCATGGGTGAGAGGGTGGCAGTGCCAGCGGGGCTTGGCTAAGTCTTGCTTTCATGGGATGGCCGCCTTCTCTGCCCTATAGCTTCAACTTGAGCAAAGCCCTTAACCTTACCAGTGAAAGCAGAGGGTGGTGCCACAAATATAGCACTGGAAAAGGGGAGCAGGAAGAGAGGAGGGCGCCTCAAAGTGTAATTGACTTTCTCCCGACAAGTGCTAGCTGGCCTTCTGCTGCAGATCTGGAGGTCATTTAGGTCTGTGCCCCAGAGCCTCCCTTCTATGGGGTTAAGTTTTTACTTTGTACCCACATCAACTCCAAGTAAGAGTCAGAGAAACGCCTGCCTGAAATCCTGGCGAGTCACGCCTGCGTCAGTGAGGACATTTTCTTCTTGTTGTTGTTTAGTCGTTTAGTCGTGTCCGCCTCTTCGTGACCCCCTGGACCAGAGCACGCCAGGCACTCCTGTCTTCCACTGCCTCCCGCAGTTTGGTCAAACTCGTGCTGGTAGCCTCGAGAACACTGTCCCACCATCTCCTCCTCTGTCGTCCCCTTCTCCTTGTGCCCTCATCTTTCCCAACATCAGAGTCTTTTCCAGGGAGTCTTCTCTTCTCATGAGGTGGCCAAACTGATCTCGATTGACCAATGGGGCCTGGCTTGGGATAAACCAGCTTCTTACATTCCTTTTTTCAAAAAGATAATTTTTATTGATTTTCCAGTAAAAAACACCCAGTTAATATATCCAATCATAATACTCCAATTAAAATAAAAAAAGACCAAATTATAGTCACGGAGCAATGGATCCAAACTACAAGAAAGAAGATTCCACCTAAACATTAGGAAGAACTTCCTGACAGTAAGAGCTGTTCGACAGTGGAATTTGCTGCCAAGGAGTGTGGTTGAGTCTCCTTCTTTGGAGGTCTTTAAGCAGAGGCTTGACAACCATATGTCAGGAGTGCTCTGATGGTGTTTCCTGCTTGGCAGGGGGTTGGACTCGATGGCCCTTGTGGTCTCTTCCAACTCTATGATTCTATGATTCTATGATTCTAGTCCAAATTATAATTATTAATTTTTCAGAGCTCCCCACGGTCTGGATCTCTGAAGCATATCTCCACATCTCAGTCCTGCCTCCATATTTTCCACATCTCTTTTTTGACGCTTTATAATTCTCCGTCCCTGAGTCCACGATTCTCAATCATCCGCTTCTTACATTCCTGAGACTGGACATGTTGCGCATGTTTGCACATGTTTGTGCATGTTTGGGGGCTGAGGCTCTGCAGCTTCTTGGGTCCTGCAGTGCGCTGCCCTCCCCTCAATGTGCAAGCAGGTGTGTGTGTGTGTGTGTGTGTGTGTGTGTGTGTGTCAAGTGTTTTGATCTAAGCAGGTATGCAGGCCAGCTGGCATCTCTGGGGCTCCTTGAGGATGCTTGCAGAGCTGGGGCAGTGCTTGCCTGCTCTTCCAGTTACAGGGCCTTCTGTTGGCTGGGGGTTATTTCCTGCTTCACCCACCTTTGCCGCTGGTGGGGGGCAACTGGCGCCAGCAGCTCCTCGGTTCACAGGGAGCTGGGCGTGCTGAACTGGGAGCCCAGCAGGAAGCTGTGCCAGATGTTTAGCATGCATGCAAGACTGCTGGGTGACATCAGGGAGGGGCGGGAGCTGTGTGCGCCGATGCTCCCAGCTGTGTTTCTGCAACTCGGGGGGGGGGGGGCTTCCGTCAGTACAGCGCAACATTGCCGACTTGGAGGCGGAATGGCACCCCCCACCCTCAGCAGAAACGGCTTGGAGCTGTGGGGTCCTAGCAGCCACGTTGGAGTGACTCCTGTGCAGGCAAGGCCTCCAGAGCATCATCCTCCAAGCTGGTGCCCTCCAGCTGCTTGGGGCTACAGCTCCCATCAGCCCCAGGCAAGCTGATGGGAATTGTAGTCCAAAACTTCTGGAGAGTAGCAGGTTGGGTAAATTTGCCGTGGGGTGTCCAGGGCTGGCACTTTTTTGGCCCTTGCTTTGATTTGTGTGCCGGAGATAGCTGGAAGAGACTTGCGCTTGCTTATGGTACAGTTGATGGGCATTGCCCAGGTCACGAGTAGTTGCCTAATTTTTTTGGTGGGGGTGGTGGAAGGAGAAGGGTTTGCTCATCGGTTCAGATTGGCCAGTGACCTCAAGTGTTTTTTGTTTTCTTTTAAAAAAATCTTTATGAATTTATAAAAGCACAAAATACAGAACTGAAGAATAAAAGGAAAAAGTGAAAGAAAAGGAATAAAAAAGGAGAGAGAGAAAATAGATCTCTTCCATCAATCCATAATTCCATTCCATCGACTTCCCTTCCATCCTTCCACGGCTTCTCCAAGTTTCCCATTCCTGCTCCACATTCTATTTTTTCTAACTATTTAAACATTCTAATTCTTCTCATTATAAACTATAAATGCTTAGCTCACGCCAAACCGACTAAAGTTCTAACATTTTTGCAATGGTTTTTTAAGGTAGTCTACAAATGGCTTCCATTCCTCTTTAAAACTTTTCTCTTCTTGCTCTTTAATTTTAATTTGCTCATTCTGCATATTCCATTAATTTCATCTGCCACTCCTCCTTGGTAGGGACTGTCTCCTCTCCATCTTTGTGCATATGGGATTCTCGCCATAAATGGCCTCTGTCCGGTATACCTGAAGGAGCGTCTCCACCCCATCATCCATCCCGGACACTGAGGTCCAGCTCTGAGGGTACCACTTGCGAGGTACCACTGTATTTATCATGTTTTTAATATTCTATTGGGAGCCGGCCAGAGTGGCTGGGGAAACCCAGCCAGATGGGCAGGGCATAAATGATAAATTATTATTATTATTATTATTATTATAGGGACTCTCCCTCACTGGAAGTTCTAAAGCAGAATTTGGATGGCCAAGGATTCTTGAGCCGTGATTCCTGCATTGCAGGGGGCTGGACTAGATGGCTTTAAGGGCCCATACCAACTCTAGAATCCTACCATTCTGTGATTGGCTCTGGGCTGGTCCTTGCCGTGTGTGGCTCACATTTCCTGGTATTCTTCAGCAGCTGTGCAAGTTGTTGTCAGTTTCGGAGTGGTGGTTGTACATTTTAGCCATTGCACACCCAGAGGTGATGTTGCAGAGTATAGGAAGGGAGGTCTGGGGTGGGTGGGTGCTCCACTGCCGCCCCCCCCCAGCCCCTCCAGGGCCATCACTGGCATCCTGATAAGAGCCGAGCGAGTACAAGGGCATCCGTCTAGGAACACTGAATGTAGGTCATGCCGAAGGAAGGCAGCCTGGATCCTGGAAAGCGGCAAGCAAGGAAGAAATGGAGAGGAGGAGGAGGATTGGGCTGGATATCAGGGGAGGTTTTTAATCAGCCCAGAGCATCACCATTGAAAGGACTCAGGTTGTGGAGGCAAAGAGTTTGGTCCCTGCCAGGAAGTAGGTTCATCAAGCAAGGTGCCCCAGAGTCACGGGGAGGGTGGGTGGAGGACGAACGGCTATGCGGGCACCGCGAGATTCGTGACCGAGCCGGACGTGAACCAGGAGCTTCTCAACCAAGACCCCACTTTTGGGAAACACTTTGAATCACAGCTGTGGGTGCTGCTGCCCATTCAGATTGGGACCGCTGCCCTGGGGGAGGGTGATGATGAAAACCCACACCAGGGGCAGAATGGGGTTTTATTTCACTCGGGTCAAAGAGCCAGTTTGGGGTTTACACACACACAGAGAGAGAGAGAGAGGGAGGGAGAGAGGCTGTCAGTCTGAATGGGGCTCCTCTGGAGGCGTCACCTGGAGCAAAATAACCTGGCTAGCCCCTCCCCAGCTACGGTTCTGCCCTCCCCACATCATTTTCTTAATTAAAAGTCCCTCCATCCCCGCCCCCCCCCAAATCTATTGCATTTGCCCCAGGGGTACCTAAATGGTACCTGTATCTTTTTGCCCTATGGGCAATTATCAGCTTCTGGGTAGGGGGGAATTTTGCTTGTTTCAGGGTTAAAAGGGTTAAAAGTCCCATCGCCATGTTTCCCACTGAAACAACCCCCCTGCCATTAACACTTTTAAAGGGGAAACATCCCACTTGCCCAGCTGCTTCCCCCGGGAAAACCCATCTCTAGTGCCGAATTGGAGCAAAGGTCCATCCGGGGTTTTTTGGGTTGATGTTTGTCTCATGCATAGAAAGCAAGAGAGAAGTGGAAAACCGCTTGTACCCCTGCTTTTCAGACATGGCGCAAGGGGAAGTGTGCATGAGCCCTCAGAAGCGACGTGATAGAGGTTTATAAAATGACGCTTGTCAGGGAGAAAGGGGAGAGAGAAAAGTTCTGCTCCCCATCTCATATCACTGGAACCAATGGCCATCCAATGAAGCCCAGATAAAAGAAAGGACTTGTTCATTCAGCACATAGTTCAACTGTGGAACTCCCTGCCACAGGAAGCAGCGATGGGCATCAACTTGGATGGCTTCAAAAGAGGGTTAGTCAAATTCATGAAGGATGAGATTATCAGTGGCTACTCGACATGATGGTTCTCTATGTTCTACCTCCACTGTTGGAGGCAGTTGCCATTCCTGCATTGCACGGGGGTGGACTGGATGACCCTTGGGGTCCCTTCCAACTCTAGAGTTCTATGATTCTAATTGCCAGTTGCTAGAAGTCAGGCAGGGAGTGCTGTTGCTTTCAGGTTTCTTGGGTGCTGGATTAGACGGGTCCGCTTTGCCCTGATCCAGCTGCCTCCAAGGCTCCTCTTAGCTTCTCAGAAACATTAGGAACAGACAGAATGAGACCAACAGTTTCTATCTGAACTAGTTTCAGATAGGGCGACAGCTGGACGCCTTCATAATTTGTGCCTAGCTCAACCTGGGAGGGACCTCTATATTTCATTCCTTGGTTGCTTTCAGGACAGGGCCAGCTGAGGGATTCCTTCTTAGGATCTCTGGTATTTTGTGTGATATCTGTGCCTTCAGGGGTACATTGGGTGGGGTGTCTTTTTCCTGCTACGGTGGCCTGATCCAGAGTCTGGTTTTGCTTTCAAAGAGGTGCTGAGGAGGCTGCTGAGCACTGCTGTTCCTATGCCACATGGTGTACGGCGATAGGCCAGGGCAAACCTTTTTGACTGGCACCTATGTCTGGTTTTTACTCTCTAACTAAGTCTTCCAGATTCTGGGTTTGTTCCTGTTTTCGGTTTGCACATTTCATTCTAGTGATGCAGCCTGGCCAAACCTAAGAGGTAAAGGTAAAGGGACCCCTGACCATTAGGGCCAGTCGCAGACGACTCTGAGGTTGCGGCGCTCATCTCGCTTTATTGGCTGAGGGAGTCAACGTACAGTTTCCGGGTCATGTGGCCAGCATGACTGAGCCGCTTCTGGCGAACCAGAGCAGCTCACGGAAATGCTGTTTACCTTCCCACTGGAGTGGTACCTATTTATCTACTTGCACTTTGTGCTTTCAAACTGCTAGGTTGGCAGGAGCAAGGACCGAGCAACAGGAGCTCACCCCTTCGCAGGGATTCAAACCTCCGACCTTCTGATCAGCAAGTCCTAGGCTCTGTGGTTTAACCCACAGCTCCATCCATGTCCTAGGAGAATGTTGCATAAATTTGCAAGAGGGCCTCCTTTGTTGATGGAGCTCAAGCAAGCCCCGGGAAGGAAGGTGAGGCTGTTTCTGGGCCCAGAGTTAGGTAAAGTTTCTGACTGGGAAACTTTGGGGGCTTAAATCTTCCCCATCAAATCTGGTGGGGCTGATTTCGCTCGGTAGATCCGTGTGGCAGTATCAAATACGCTATTGAGCATCACAGCAAATCTTGAAATTAAATCATTCTCATGACTAATCCAGAGCAAATGAATACTTATTCACTCAGGTGAGTTGAGGGGGTGAACTTAGCTGTCACAAATGATGTGCTGGAACAAAATAAATAAGATGTGAGGAACAGTGAAAGAGGAGAGAAAAGAGCTGGTGTGAGAGGTTGGGGTTGAGAGGGTGAAAAATTCCATCTGTCTGTTGGTGCCACAGGGAGGGAGAGACCAGATCAGAGTGCTTTGCCCCAAGAGCCCATCACCCAGGGCTGCTATTCACATTTCCGACATTTAAAAGAGATTTGATGAGAGCGGGGAGATCTGCTTGGAAATTGGCTCCCGGTGGGAGACCTTGTGCTCTTTCCGTGCAAATACTCCAGCATGTCATTTCTCTTGATCATGGGGGGAAATCCCAAGAGGAAACGTCTCGTGAGTTTAACTTCGCAAGCAAAAGCTCAGTGGGCTCCTAATGGTATTGGGTGAAAACTCAAAAAACCTAGGACTGAAGGACGCAGGAAGGCAGCGCCAGCACTGTGGGCGGATGTGCATGAGTTATGCAAAGTCAAAAAAAGACAACTGCACTCCAGTTGTCCACCAATATTGAATTTTTTTAAAAAATGCATAATTGATGGTGATTGCAGGATTTGCTTTTCTTAGAAGCTGGGAGTATTTTGGCAAGCACTGGTGAGGCAAAGGGCAAAGATATTTTGAAGGACTTGGGCAGGGACGCAAGTGCCCCAAAGCCTCCTGGAAGCTGCATCTTGATAATTATTATTATTATTATTTATTATTTGTACCCCGCCCATCTGGCTGGGTTTCCCCAGCCACTCTGGGCGGCTTCCACAAAGACCAAAAATACACTAAGGTGTCACACATTAAAAACTTCCCTGAATAGGGCTGCCTTAAGATGTCTTCTGAATGTCAGGTAGTTGTTTATCTCTTTGATATCTGATGGGAAGGCGTTCCACAGGGTGGACGCCACCACCGAGAAGGCCCTCTGCCTGGTTCCCTGTAGCTTTGCTTCTCGCAACGAGGGAACCGCCAGAAGGCCCTCGGCGCTGGACCTCGGTGTCTGGGCAGAACGATGGGGGTGGAGACACTCCTTGAGTTCCAGTTGCACTTTGTCAAAGACTTGCCTGATAGTCATGAGGTCTAGAATCTTATTTCTGCCCTTCTCTCCCCCTGCCCTCATAACCTGGGGAGGTTTTTAGGGATCATGAGTATGCATTTTGAAGACAATTCAGGCTGTGAGGTGACCTAGTCTCCATCGCTATACCCAGATTGGATCCTTTATGTGTCAACAACAGCTCCCTCCATAGTCTCACATGCCCTAAGTGCCATGTGAAGAAGAGGAATTTGGATTTGATATCCTGCTTTATCACTACCCAAAGGAGTCTCAAAGCGGCTAACATTCTCCTTTCCCTTCCTCCCCCACAACAAACACTCTGTGAGGTGAGGGGGGCTGAGAGACTTCAGAGAAGTGTGACTCCGCGTAATCCACATCTTTTTAATCATCCAATTTGTCATCTATTAAATACTCTTATCTATTTCATCTGTGCTGGATTTAAATGAGACCTGCTAAGCTATGCATTTGTCCATGCGGGTTCTTGAAATAGTCAATAAACATTGTCCATACCTCCTTATCTTCATTTTCTCTTACTCTGTTTGTCGTACCAGCCAGTTCAGCATATTCAAACGTTTTACTCAGCCATTCTTCCTTAGTACTAGACTTGTTCTCCAGCTTTGTGCCCATAAGGTTCTAGCTGTGGAGGCGGCGTATAGTAGTAAACTCTTTCATTTTGGGGGGACCTCCGTTGTTCCCATCCCCAAGAGGAAAACCCCAGGTGTCATTGGGAATGTTGTTTAAGTTTCTTTTTTAATTCATTATATGTAGTTGCCCAATATTCCTTATCTATTTTACGGGACCACTACATGTGAATAAAAGATCCCTCAATTTCATTACACTTCCAACATATACCGTCTTCTTTTTTAGACTGTTTCTGGTGGGTGTTAAATACCATCTGTGGGCCATTTTCACCATGTTTTTGTTTTATCGCATAACATGCCGTAAGATTCATATTTATTTTCCATGACTTTTTTTTTCTTTTCAGGGTGACTATGTGCCTCTAAAAACCAGGCTGCAAACAGAGCATGCGCTTAGAGCGCATGACTTCTTAAAGAACCGAGGGAGCTGTGGCTTATGAGTGCTAGGAATTGCATCTTGGTGACATTCCCAGGATTCTTTGGGGCAGCCATGTGCTTTTAATGCACGGTGTGTCTGTGGCCCCAGCTGCAGGGAATCAGAGTTGCTGTTGGGTCCATGTCCTTGTCCTTGTAGGTTTCCTACCGGCATTTAGGTCGCCACAGTGAGAACAGGATACCGGACTTGATGGGCCTCCTTTGGCTTGATCCGGGAGCCCAAATCTTCTTACATTCCTTGGGCTGGCCCCTGCAGCAGACACTGGCCAGAGCTTTTCAGCTCAGTTTCACAGAAGCCATTTCTGATTCCCACGTTGTCATATGGCAAGCTGTTTCTGTTTTGAGCGACAAGCGATCCCAGCCGTTTCTTTTGGGTTAGCAGTGGAGAAGCTGGCCTGATTTACTCAACGTAACACCAAATGGTTAACTAAACTAGGCTAACGACCAACCTTTAAAACGGTCTGTTAACATTCCAATAACTCATCCACAGAATTGGCAAAGAAAATAGCATTTAATGCAACACTAAGCAACTTCGGTACTCTGGGCAGCTGAATAACCCCCTTCTATTGTCTCTCTGTAAAAATGGCTCTGGAACCTGTTCCTTCTGTCAGCCTAGGATGGCAGGACTGACTGGAGCAGAGTACAGGAAGCCCACAACTTGCACGTGATGGACTCACGCAATTGCAGTTTTGTGCGGGTGGTGGGAAAAGGAAATAAATAAATGGAGAGCGGGGCAGGGAAACAGATAGAAGGGCCTATCAAAGATCTCACATGACCCTTCCCAGAGCCCAAGGAGCAAAGCAAAGGGTTTGAAAAGCTCTTCCCATGCTGGGTTTTAAGCTCTCCACCTTGCTCACCAGGTCATGCGAGGTCTCATGGGGCTTTGCAAAATCTTGGACATCTCTGGGAGATCTCGTGGGAGCCTCTAACAGCCTTCCTGTCAGGTGTGCATGCAGGAGCCAGGCCCTGTGACCAATAGGACTTTGCAGGACTGGGGCCTTCCTAAGTTTGCTCTGAAGAGGCAAGGCGTGGCCTCACAGGTGAGGCTGATTGGTAACTCACAGTGCCTGGTGGCAAGAGCCGGGAAGGGATATAAGGTCAGCATTTCCCTTCGGCTCTTTGCCACAGCAACACGCTTCCTGCCTTGCTGCATTTGGCTTCTTGCTTCCTGATCCTCGGACCCTTGGCTTCCTGACTCCCAGCTCTCTGACCCTCGGACCCCTGGCTTCTTGACTCCCGGCTCTCTGACCCTCAGACTCTTGGCTCCTGACTCCTGGCTTCTGGACCCCCGTTCCTGCTCCCATCCCGCTATCTTGCTCTCGGTTCTGACGTCCCCTGCCAGGACGTAGATTGCCCTGAACTGGACTGTGACACTTCCAGAGCCCTCATGTGACCTTCTCAGAGCCTGATAAGGTAGAGATAGGCCTCGCGGGTGCAGTTCTGGGGGTCTGTGATTTTGCCTTTGTGCACGAACCCCCCAAAATGTAAGCCCTATGTGAGCTGTGGGCCTCCTGTAAGAGGTCACCTGAGAAGTGCCCCTTGGGATCCTGTGTGGTGTTGCAATTGTGCCCAGCCCAAGAGAAGCAACTCATGACCCTCTGTGCCAGGGAAATGTACCTCTCAGGCCATGAGTTGAGAGGCCTTGCGCTCTTTAGCTGTGACAAGATCTCCCACTTCATTTCCATTCACCTGATCTAATAGGACATTGAAAATGTCAAGGGAACAGAGGGTCGAGGGGGAGGGCATACACCACATCTGCCAGGAATCCAGGGCTCATTCCTGTGACCATCAACTTGGGGTGGCTTTAAAGATGGCTCTGGACACTAGACTCTTGTTGATACTAGTGTCCTGATCAAGGGAAGTCATCGTCCCGCTCTATTCTGCCTTGGTCAGAACACTACTGGAATACAGTGGTGCCCCGCAAGACAAATGCCTCGCAAGACGAAAAACTCGCTAGACGAAAGGGTTTTGCATTTTTTGAGCTGCTTCGCAAGACGAATTTCCCTATGGGCTTGCTTCGCAAGACGAAAACGTCTTGCAAGTTTGTTTCCTTTTTCGTAAAACCGTTAATACCCAGGGTGCATTGCTTGAAGAGGTGCAGTTGCGACTTGACTTCGAGGAGCAACTCATAGCATGCGGTGTGGTAGCCTTTTTTTGAGGTTTTTGAAGACTTTGCTGATTTTTGAAGCTTTTCCAAAACTTCTTTTGCAGCCATTTGGTAAGTTAAACTTTTAAAACTTTTTTGGGGGGGTTTGGATTTTGGGTTGGGGTGTTTGGAATTCAAGGACTTGGTGTTGGGGAGGGGTTTGCAAGAATCTGGAAGCTTGTTTTTTCCCCCTGAATTTTTATGATTTTCTGTGACCATTGGGCCACTCTGCTGTTTTTTTAAAAAAAATTCTGGATTTGAATTTCTGTGTGGTGGGTGTGACTTTAAAGAGCACTTAATAAACTCTTGTTGTACCAAATTTGGCTTTGTTTGGACTTTTTTTGACCATAGGAACGCATTGATTGAATTTCAATGCATTCCTATGGGATTTCGTGCTTCGCAAGACGAAAAATTCGCTAGACGAAAAAACTCGCGGAACGAATTAATTCCGTCTTGCGAGGCACCACTGTACTGTGTTCAGCTCTGGGTGCCACAATTTAAGAAGGATGTTGAGAAGCTGGAACATGTGCAGAGGACGGCAAACTAGATGATCAGGGATCTGGAAATCATGCCTTATGAGGAATGGTTGAAGGAGTTGGGCATGTTTAGCCTGGACAAGCAGAGACAGAGAGGAGATATGACAGCCATATTCAAATATCTTAAGGGCTGTCACATGGAAGAGGGAGCAAGCTTGTCTTCTGCTCTGGAGGGGAGGAACCAAACCAATGGCTTCAAGTGAGAAGAAAGGAGATTCCAACCAAACATCAGGAAGAACTTTCTGAGGGCAAGAGCGGTGTGGCCATGGAAGGGACTCCACTGAAAGGTGGTGGACTCTGCTTAGAGGTTTTTAAGCACAGGTTGGATGGCCATCTGTCAGGGATGCTTTAGCTGAGACTCCTGCACTGCCGAGGGTTGGACTAGATGACCCTAGGGGTCTCTTCCAACCCTACATTTTTATGGTTCTATGATGCCTTTAGGTCCTTCTTATCCAAGAGCCTTGTGGCTTACAATACTCTCTGGATGACAATTTTTGAAGAGTTAACTGTTTGCATTCTCAGAATGCATGTGGGGAATTTGGGGTGTGTGTGTGTGTGTGTGTGCTTTCATATTGGCCAGAGGTCAGGATATGGTCCTCCCCTCACAAGACTCCTGAGAGCTGCTTTGCCATTTATGTGGCTTGTAGTAACAACTGAGCCCCCAGCAGCAAGAAGGGTGCCATTTTATCTCTGCTTTCCTCCGTGCTGCTTCGAAAGAGGAGTGCGGAAATAGTCCGCTGGAAAAATAACGTGCTGGGTGAACCATCTACAAAGTGTTGTGTTCTGGGCGCAAGGAGTTATCGCTGCTCTCCACTCATGGACTCCCCTGCCCTGCGATCCCAAATACTTTGATCTGTAGCCTGTCCAAAGCCCAAAGGAATTTGCAAACCACCTCTCTGATCCCCAAATGCACTAGACTGATGTGCGTGTGGTTGTATGTGTGCGCACCATGAATCTGCCAGAATGTGGAATGCAGGATTAAGCCAGCAACTTGTGGTTTTGGTTTTTTTGGGGGGAAAGCACAACAGAACAGAGCTGGTTTCTTCTCTTTCTGGCAGCAAAGGAATGCTTGGAAACGTGTGTGGGTGATTCCTGCTGAAAGGAACCCCGGAAGCCAGAGGGGTGGGTGCTGAGCAAGGCTTCCAGGCAGGGGGGCAGAGTCACCTGGGGGCTCCCAGTCTGTCGCAGTTTTGCTGGTGGGATTCACTCACATACAGTGGTACCTCTGGTTATGTACTTAATTCGTTCCGAAGGTCCGTTCTGTAACCCGAGGTACCACTGTAGTTGCTTTGGAAGACGATCATCAGGCATCCACACAACATGACCAGTCCAACGAAGTTGATGTTGAAGAATCATTGCTTCCACACTGGTGATCTTTGCTTCATCCAGTACACTGATATTAGTTTGCGTGTCTTCCCAAGTGATGTGTAAGATTTTTTGGGGACACCGTTGATGGAATCTTTCGAGGAGTTGGAGATGGTGTTTATAAGTGGTTCATGTTTCACAAGCATACAGTAGGGTTGGTAGTACAATAGTACACAGAGGCTGGGAGGGGTCTCTGGTTTCCTGCCTTATTTGCATTTCATAAAATGTATCTACTATAGTGGTACCTCGGGGTAAGAACTTAATTCATTCCGGAGGTCCGTTCTTAACCTGAAACTGTTCTTAACCTGAGATACCACTTTAGCTAATGGGGCCTCCTGCTGCCGCTGCACGATTTCTCTTCACATCCTGAAGCAAAGTTCTTAACCTGAGGTACTATTTCTGGGTTAGCAGAGTCTGTAACCTGAAGTGTATGTAACCTGAAGCGTATGTAACCTGAGGTACCACTGTATAGGCAAATCAGTTGGCGCCATTAATGCCAGTTTGGTGCTCTTGCCCAGCAGAACCGCTTCCCCCGCAAAAAGCAGATAACGATAATAATAATAATAATTAATTTATTATTTGTACCCCGCCCAGCTGGCTGGGTTTCCCCAGCCACTCTGGGCGGCTTCCACAGAGACCAAAAATACACTAAGATGTCACATATTAAAAACGTCCCTGAACAGGGCTGCCTTAAGATGTCTTCTGAATGTCAGATAGTTGTTTATCGCTTTGACATCTGATGGGAGGGCATTCCACAGGGCGGGCACCACTACCGAGAAGGCCCTCTGCCTGGTTCCCTGTAGCTTTGCTTCTCGCAATGAGGGAACTGCCAGAAGGCCCTCGGCGCTGGACCTCAGCGTCCGGGCAGAACGATGGGGGTGGAGACGCTCCTTCCGGTATACAGATGCTTTGTGATAAGGAAAGAGAGGGAGAAATTTATTGGAAAATGTTGTGCTTTATTTGACATGATGCCATCTAACCGCTCCGTGGACAAATCGGGATGAATCAGGTCACCTGGAAGTGGTCTCCGTACCCCGTGCCCATCCTTTGCCTTCCCAACAACGACCAAACCAGGACACTTTCAGCAACAGGGGGAAGCTTGCAAAATGAATTATGCACAAAGGACAACGCGGAAATCTGCTCCATTTGCATAATTCATGCGGGTCACAGAATCCAGCTTTCCTTGGCACCAAATCTTTCCCTATTTTTAGTCTACACAGCCATCTCCTGGTCACTGCGTGAGAGCTTCTGAGATGAGAGCTTCTGCTTGCCGCCGCAGCCGAGGTGTAGCCCTCGCAGACCAGCACTGAGTTCCGGTTTGGCCGCCGAGGCCTGGCACAAAACTCTGTAAATCAGGAAGCAAATTGGCGACATGGTGTAGTAGATTAGCAACCATCTGTCCCAAGACAGCTGTCCTCTGTGCTAATGGAAAGGGGAGTTGCTGGACAGAGTTGGGGGAGAACATCAAGGAAGAAACAGGTGGTGGCAGCAGTGAGGAGTTTGACGCCCCCTTCCTACAAAGAATTGCAGCAATGGAAGAGCCAGGATTGGGGGTGGCTACAGTTTTTCCTCCGGCAAAGGAGGTTTTTGAAATATACTCGGAGTCGAGAGTGGATTTCATGCTCTTTATTCAGCTCATAGTGGTGAGGAGGAATGGAAGTTCCCCCAGGATGTCTGCCTTATATACATTATTTACACAACGGTCCCCACGTGATTGGCTAAATCCGGGATTCTCCTGTAGGCCAATCAGGTTGCGGATTCACTTCCACCTGGAGCTGGATTGGGTGGCTCCTGTGGACCAATCAGACTGCTGCATTCTGGATTCTATTGTTCTAGGACCAATCAGGCTGCTGCCTTTTGGATCCTATTCAACTCAGTACATAACAGTTTTCATGACACTCGTCCTCAAACTCTGTTCAGTGGGGTAGGCCAGGACCACATCTTGCCCAGGACACCTGTTGCTCATGGGTCTGTCGGTGGTCCAAGGCCCTGAGAAGCCTGGGGGGCGCAACACTCATTTTGTGCCCACTCCACCGTTCCCACTGCACTCAGCACCAGTGACGCTTTCGTCTCAGTTGGGGGGGGGGGACATCTACAGCCTCCTCTAATCTAGTCCAGCATCCTCCGTTTCATCACTGGAGAGCTCTTGGCCCACAGGTGTCAGGAGCTGAGCCTGGTGGTGGTTCCCTGCAGTGGACGTGCTTCACCCCTGGGCTCTAACCAAGGGCATGGAAAGGGAATGGTTCTGAGTGCGATTCCAGGTTATGCATTTGCGGCTGTCCCTGGATGTGTGCTCCTTGGGGAGGCCCTCCTGGATTGCAAGGGGGGCGTATGGATCAGAGGACTTGCATGGAAAGCCAGCGGGCCTGGCGATGAAGTGCCAATCTTTGCCTAGAGGAGGTATCAAGCGGTGTGGGTGTGTTTCAAGGCAATGAAAGGAGAGTGTTCCCTCCCCCCCCCCCCATCTGAATGAAAGAAGGAAAGCAGCTGGCTGAGTGGAACATGAAGAGGTGTACTTTCTCTGAGCGACTGTGTGTGCAAGTACAGACTCTGTCTATGCGCGCGCGCGCACACACACACACACACACACACACACACACACCAGGGGCGCAGAGCGGTCTTGCTGCTCTTTGCAGCTTCAATAATAATAATAATTAATTTTTTAAAAAATTATTTATACCCCGCCCTTCCCGGTTCAAAAAACTGGGCTCAGAGTGGCTAATAACAAACTTAAAACACTTAATTGATGCTACAAAAAACAGCATAAAATACGGTATAAAACGTAAATAGCAATAAAATAAAAAAATCAATTTAGGGGGGAAATCCATCCAATAAACATTAGATGATCACCAGGGCTAGCTGGCTGAATTAGTCCTATTTGGGCAAGCGAGGAGACCAGGGGAGAATTAGCTGTGGGATCCCAGAGCGGGTAATCTTCATAAAAGGGGGAGGGGGAGGGAAGGAAGGGGAATAAAAGATCAGGCTAAGTTCAAATTGAAAGCCAGGCGGAATAGCTCTGTCTTACAGGCCCTGCGGAAGGAGGTTAAATCCTGCAGGGCCCTGGTCTCATGGGAGAGAGCATTCCACCAGGCTGGAGCCATCACTGAAAAGGCCCTGGCTGTGGTGGAGGGTAGTCTGACTTCCTTAGGGACCTCTAAACTATGGTTATTCATGGAGCTTAAGGTCCTCTGCGGGGCAGACCAGGAGAGGCGGTCCCATAGATACGAGGGCCCTAAGCCAGATCCACACCCAGAAAGGCATTTGCAGGTAGGCCTCAGAAGGGAGCTGAAGGCTGAGCCTGGGGCCCCGTGCTTAGAAAGGGAGGCTTTAAGCACACAAGGAGTGCCTGCCCACTAGGTCAGGCCAACCGAGGCCCACCTAGTGCAGCCTCCTGTTCTCCCAGTGGCCAGCCAGGTGTGCCAGTGGGGAGCCTGACAGCAGGGCCTGAGGGCAACGGCAGCAGCAACATGCTCCCCACCTGTAGTTCCGGCAGTGAAGGCTGAGCAGAGCCACCATAGCTCCTTGCATGGGAAACCCCCAGGAGAGATGCTGCAAGAGAGTGGCCTGCAAGTATCACAAATCAAAGCAAGGTTTTAAGAGGAAAAGGAGCATCTGAGCATGTGCAGAGTGCTCCCCCCACCAATGCAGAAAACACAACTGAACCTCCTCCCCACTCCCAAAGTGCTCATGCGCACATGGGTTGGCGCAGGCTCGTCTCATGCACAGGTGCTCATGCGCAGGCACTTTTAGCTGAACCCTGTCAGAGCATTTCTCATCCATCCATGTGGGTGTGTTTGACGGCATGCAATTGCACCGTGTGTTATGGTCTCCTCCTCCTCGTTTCGTATTTCGCATTTCTCCACCCTCCATGAGGCACGCACAGAGACATTTCATTGACTTGTTACTTAAGAATCACCCCCCTAAGATGCAAGTACTGTGGTTTTGCAGATAATAATAATAATAATTTATTATTTGTACCCCACCCATCTGGCTGGGTTTCCCCAGCCACTGTGGGCGGCTTCCAACAAAGATTAAAAATACATTAAAATGTCACACATTAAAAACTTCCCTGAACAGAGCTGCCTTCAGATGTCTTCTAAATGTCAGGTTTATCTATTTGACATTTGATGGGAGGGCGTTCCACAGAAGACCCTTGGAGCTGGACCTCGGTGTCCGGGCTGAGCGATGGGAGTGGAAAAGCTCCTTCAGGTATACTGGGCCAAGGCCATTTAGGGCTTGAAATGTCAGCACCAATATGTTGAATTGTGCTCGGAAATGTACTAGGAGCCAATGTAGGTCTTTCATACCAGGAGGGGGCATACCAGGAGAGGTGGTCCCATAGGTACAAGGGTCCTAGGCCCATAGGTACGAGAGTCCTATGACCTGGGAGAGAGTAGGGTTCAAATCCCCCCCCCCAGCAATGAAGCTCACCTTGGGCCAGTCACTTACTCTCAGCCTAACCTACCTCACAGGGCTGTTGTGAGCATATAAAAGAGGAAGGGGAGAACCACGTACAACACCTTGAGTTTCTTGGAGGAGAGCTGGGGTATAAATGTAATAAATAGCAACAGCAACATGCAGTTTCACGTTAGCCCCTGCCCCTGTGCTTACTGCATAGTTCCCACATTGGGAAAACCCAAATTAAATATGGGGAAAGTGTGAGCTGCCACCTGGACGAGGCAACTTGACAAATGTGCACACCTTGGAGGCTCAGAATTCGCTTTCAGCCGCCGCGTGTGCAGCGCCAAAGTTACCAAATTTGCAGCTCTGACGGTGGATTGCTTCAGACGGCGGAGCCTCTAAGGCAACCTCTGAAGTGTAAGGATGAGTTTGCGCAGCCCTGAGAGGGTTGGCAGCGCCAAACAGCAGACGCAAAATTCAGCATGGATACATGCAAAGAGAAGCACGCGAGGAGTTGCCCCAACCCCTTTTGTGCATGGCGGGGTTTCAAATCAGCTATTACCATTTGCCAGGGAGGGGCAGAGAGAGAAGAGAACTCGGAGTAATTACTAATTGCTCTCGGTTCACATGCTGCAGCAATCCAGAATGCCAACAGGCTGTTAGGGGAAGTAAATGGGATGCTATGGAAATGCATCTCCTTTATTATTCATCAGTGATGCGCCCATGGACTGAATACTTTGTGTGCAATTCTGGTCAGTGTCCTTCCAAGAGGATATAATCGCAGGAGAAAGGTGCTGAGAGGAGCCTCAGAAGCAGGTGGGGAGAAGGCTGTGCAGATGAAGGGCTTATATTATGTTACAGGAAAAATTCTGGGTGCGGGTTTACTGCGCTGCCCAGCTCGTCGGGGTGCTACTCCCCGCGGGTCTCTCCTGGTCAGCAAAAGAAGGAATCTCCAGCCAAGTAAAGAAACAAATCAGCGGTCAGTAGTAAAGGTAAAGGGACCCCTGACTATTAGTTCCAGTCGTGGCCGACTCTTGGGTTGCGGCGCTCAACTTGCTTTATTGGCCGAGGGAGCTGACATACAGCTTCCAGGTCATGTGGTCAGCAGGACTAAGCTGCTTCTGGCGAGCAGCGCACAGAAACGCCATTTACCTTCCCGCCAGAGCAGTACCTATTTATCTACTTGCACTTTGACGTGCTTTCGAACAGCTAGGTTGGCAGGACAGCGGTTAGCAGAGCTGATCTTTATTGTTGCAATGAGGTTCACACACACAACCCCAAGCATGGGGTCGCATGGACTTTTAAAACTCCACCCCCCTCCAATAATACATTTCCAGAGACACCACCGACACATCACCAACGTGTCACCAAGAAGGAGGGGATCTTGCGCAGTAACATGAGTCCATCATTCAAATTCAGTTCACCTAAGTACCCACCACCAAGAGAACAATAAAACTATTTACACCTATACTTGCCCTCCAGCCTTCTCAAGGAGGATGGCCTTTGGGAACACCTGGCCTCAGCAAACCCATCAGCGGATGTCCATTATTTCCCTCAAGGGAGGGGTGCTGTGTACGGGACTGTATGCCTCAGGGATTATGGAGGAGTCATTAGCCATTGGAACCAAGAAAATAGGTCAAACCGTTGAATTTGGCAATTATTTGATTCTGTATTGGATAGTTGGAGGAAACAGTACAATAGAAGAGTTTGGATTTGATATCCCACTTTATCACTACCCGAAGGAGTCTCAAAGCAGCTAACATTCTCCTTTCCCTTCCTCCCCCACAACAAACACACTGTGAGGTGAGTGGGGCTGAGAGACTTCAGAGGAGTGTGACTGGCCCAAGGTCACCCAGCAGCTGCATGTGGAGGAGCAGGGAAGTGAACCCAATTCCCCAGATTACGAGTCTGTCACTCTTAACCACTACACCACACTGCCACATGGTATCTGCTTATTGCTACAGTTTTATAGACTACAGTGGTACCTCTGGTTGCGAACAGGATCTGTTCCGGAGCCTCGTTTGCAACACGAGCAGGATGCAACCCGTGTCTGCGCATGCGTGGGTCGCGATTTGCCACTTCTGTGCATGCACGTGATGTAATTTTGAGCATGTGCGCATGCGCGAGCAACAAAACCGGAAGTAACCCTTGCTGGTACTTTTGGGTCACCGCGGGACGCAACCTGAAAAGACGTAACCTGAACCAAATGTAACAAGAGGTATGACTGTACTTTTTAGAGGCTGTGGTGGGGACTTGGGATTTGGGGGAAGTCGTTTAACTGAAACACACACACACACACACCATTCCTGGTTTTAGCAGTCATTGCAGCCCATTGCAAGGAAGCAAGGAAGAGGGCAGCAATCTATTTCCATGCTTCTGAATCTCTGGCAAAAGGAAATGTGCATTTCTGGGCATACTTGCCATGTGACATAGGACACGCCCACATATCTCTCTGTGTGTGTATTTAACACTGACTGGCAGCAGTAGTTTTCTGGGGAATGAGGTAGGTGACACTCCCATCAATTCCCGGAGATTGCAAGGGTTGAATCTGGGGCCTTCTGCATGTAGAGCAACTGCTCTACCTCAAGCCATAGGCCTTCTTCATTTGTCACAAGTACACACTCGCATGCATCACAGTTTTACCCCCCCCCCCCCGGGCATTCAGTGAAGGTAATGTTGTGCCTGGCAGCAGTATACTGCAGACTAGTTCCCCAGCACACAGCAAATGGGTAACTTGTGGAACTCTTTGCCACCAGAATCAGCAGTGGAGAAGAGTCTTTCTAATTTTGAAGTAGACCCCATAGAATCATTGCTGCAAAAATAAGCTCAAGACATCTTGTCTCTTTGTTTGAGTTGCATCTGAGCCTAGAGTTGCTGGAGGTGGCAAACGCATGACCTGGGTTGCTGCGATTATGCTTGGTGTCTGCTGTGGTTTCCCTTCACCCTTGGACCTGTCCGATGCAGGATGTGTCTGGGTGAACCACCAGTTTAACACAGGATGAACATTTTGCATTTTTTGGGGGGGGGAATGAGAGTAATCTCTTCTCTTTCCTGGCATGGAAAGAAATGGGAAGGGTGCAAGTCCAGAAGCATTTTGCTGTTATAGAGAGAGAAAAGGAAGCAATTCACAAATGTTTGTGTATTTGCCTGAGGACTGAGTTGAGCCTCTTCAAAGTCCAGACTCTGCCTTGAGCCACTTGCGCAGCTGTGGGAAAATAGCCCAATCTCTCAGGCAGTCTTGAGAGGCAGTAGGACCACCTGAAGGCAGACCTTTCAGGACCTTGGAGAGCTCCCTCTGAAGGCAGACGTTGCTTTGACAACGAAGCACCTACAGAGCAAAGGCAGCCTGCCAAGCACCCAAATCTCATTCCTTTGCTAACAGCTACAAGGGATGCGGGTGGCACTGTGGGTTAAACCACAGAGCCTAGGGCTTGCCGATCAGAAGGTCAGCGGTTCGAATCCCCGCGATGGGGTGACCTCCTGTTGCTTGGTCACAGCTCCTGCCAGCTGCCAGCCTAGTATTTCAAAAGCACAGCAAAGTGCAAGTAGATAAATAGGTACTGCTCCGGTGGGAAGGTAAACGGCGTTTCCGTGCGCTGCTCTGGTTCACCAGAAGCGGCTTAGTCCTGCTGGCCACATGACCCAGAAGCTGTATGCCGGCTCCCTCGGCCAGTAAATTGAGATGAGCGCCGCAATCCCAGAATCGTCCACAACTGGACCTAATGGTCAGGGGGCCCTTTACCTTTACAAGGAATTTTACAGGCATATGTGTGCTTGTGCACGCGCATGCGCACGCGCACACACACACACACACACACCCCTTCCCTACCTCAATGCCCCCCAGGTATTTTGGACTACCACTCCTGTCAGCCCCAGGTAGCACCTATGCATATATATATATATATGTGTGTGTGTGTGTGTGTGTGTGTGCATTTATTTATGTTTGTATTGCATGTATCTCTTGCCCTTCCTCCAAGAAGCTTAGAGTATTATTTGTGGCCCTCTCCCCTTGCTATAGCCCTCACATGGCAGCATGCCCTCTGAGGTCACTGTGTGGACTCAGGTATTCCCTCTGCTGGAAGATGACAGGAGACCTGGAAAGGTGTCAGAGCTGTGGGTCCTGAAGAGCATGGCCAGTGCAGTGTCAGGTAGCCTCTTCCTGTGACACCTCCCCACTTGGACTGGCCTTTGAGGTCGGTGAGATTCTTGAGGCAGACTCTTCCGACCTTCACCAGATGAAGCTGCCTCTGTCTCATAGCATCCCTGTCTGAGGCATCTGGACTTGGGAAGTGACCATGGTCCCTTCCAGCTCTCTAGCGCTACTGGGATGCACTAAATAAGGGGGGAGAGTTTGGGTTCATTGGGTCTACAGAGGAGCAACTGGGGTTCTTGTGAAAGCAGTGTGGTCATCCTAAGGCAGCCACGAGGAATTGTCAGGCTTAGGCCTGTGCCAGGACAACCCCCTTGGACTGGATGCTTCCTGGCATCTGGTTGCCCAGCGTGAGACCAGGATGCTGGACTGGATGGGCCATTGGCCTGATCCTGTGGGCTCTTCTGAGGTCCTTATGCTCTGTGTGCAAGTTCAGTGCCTCTGATGCAAACGGCTGCTAATTCAGGAGAAGCTGGGAGGCCTCTGGAAGAGCGTTGAGCCGCAGAGGCCTTGCACCCACTGCAATAATAATAATAATAATAATTAATAATAATTTATTTATAACCCGCCCATCTGGCTGGGTTTCCCCAGCCACTCTTGGTGGCTTCCAATAAAACACTAAAATACAATAACCTATTAAACATTAAAAGCTTCCCTAAACAGGGCTGCCTTCAGATGTCTTCTTAAAGTTTGGTATTTTTCTCTTTGACATCTGGTGGGAGGGCGTTCCACAGGGAGGGTGCCACTACCAAGAAGGCCCTCTGCCTGGTTCCCTGTAATTTGGCTTCTCACAGCGAGGGAACCGCCAGAAGGCCCTTGGCACTGGACCTCAGTGTCTGGGAAGAATGATGGAAGTGGAGACACTCCTTCAGGTCTACTGGGCGGAGGCCGTTTAGGGCTTTAAAGGTCAACACCAACACTTTGAATTGTGCTCGGAAACATACTGGGAGCCAGCGTAGGTCTTTCAAGACCGGTGTTATATGGTCTTGGCGGCCGCTCCCAGTCACCAGTCTAGCTGCCGCATTCTGGATTAGTTGTAGTTTTCGGGTCACCTTCAAAGGTAGCCCCACATAGAGCGCATTGCAGTAGTCCAAGCGGGAGATAACTAGAGCATGCACCACTCTGGTGAGACAGTCCACGGGCAGGTAGGGTCTCAGCCTGCGTACCAGATGGAGCTGGTAAACAGCTGCCCTGGACACAGATTTGACCTGCGCCTCCATGGACAGATATGAGTCCAGAATGACTCCCAGGCTGCGCACCTGGTCCTTCAGGGGCACAGTTGCCCCATTCAGGACCAGGGAGTCCTCCACACCCGCCCATCTCCTGTACCCCCAAAACAGTACTTCCGTCTTGTCAGGATTCTACCTCAATCTGTTAGCCACCATCCATCCTCCAACCGCCTCCAAGCACTCACACAGGACCTTCACCGCCTTCACTGGTTCCGATTTGAAGGAGAGGTAGAGCTGGGTATCATCCGCATACACTGCAAGGACCAGTGGGTCTTCTCCTGCTGCGGCTCAGCAGCTCCAGCACTGCTGCACTAGCGCCGGCATGGGGCTCAGCCCCTCCGCACCTCCTGGCCGATGCATTCGGGTTTCACTCCATTGACCCATTTTGTACAGTAACGGTAGGCAATGGGATGGATTTGTTTTGACAGCGCTGCTGTTCTGTGTGCTGCTGCTGTCATTGGCAAGGCCGTTATCTGCTCAGAGTTTGCGAGCGCAGAAACATAGAATCATAGAATCATAGAGTTGGAGGAGACCACAAGGGCCATCGAGTTCGACCCCCTGCCAAGCAGGAAACACCATCAGAGCACTCCTGACATATGGTTGTCAAGCCTCTGCTTAAAGACCTCCAAAGAAGGAGACTCCACCACACTCCTGGGCAGCAAATTCCACTGTCGAACAGCTCTTACTGTCAGGAAGTTCTTCCTAATGTTTAGGTGGAATCTTCTTTCTTGTAGTTTGGATCCATTGCTCCGTGTCCGCTTCTCTGGAGCAGCAGAAAAAAACCTTTCTCCCTCCTCTATATGACATCCTTTGATATATTTGAACATGGCTATCATATCACCCCTTAACCTCCTCTTCTCCAGGCTAAACATGCCCAGCTCCCTTAGCCGTTCCTCATAAGGCATCGTTTCCAGGCCTTTTACCATTTTGGTTGCCCTCCTCTGGACACATTCCAGTTTGTCAGTGTCCTTCTTGAACTGTGGTGCCCAGAACTGGACGCAGTACTCCAGGTGAGGTCTGACCAGAGCAGAATACAGTGGCACTATTACTTCCCTTGATCTAGATGCTATACTCCTATTGAAAGGGGAGTCCTTCCATCTTGGGTGAAACCAGACTCATTCTACTGAATCAGGGGTAGCCTCTGGATTCCCATCATTCCTGGTCATCTGAGAAACTTTTGAATGGACAGATGTGAAGTATCAGCAGCAGCTCTGGAAGTAATGATGACCAAGTGGGGGCAGAGAGGAAAGGGGTCAGACAGGGAAGCTGATGCGGGAGGACTAAGAGGGTGCAGAATGAGCTACACAGATGAAGGGAACTGGCCATTTGGGGGCAGAGGGAGGGTACGAGTGAAGTCTTAAAGCGGACTAAAGGACAGGAGATGAGCGACGATACACTGAGAGGCATGTTGGGCAGAAGAGGGAAAATATAGAAAAAGAAGCCTTTTCTACTTGGAGCCTCTGGGTCGGGAGAGAGGCTCTTGTGGAGTTGAGCCACAGGACCTCCAGAGCCAAAGGCCGCAATTAGCCCAGAGGGAACTTGTCCTGTGGAACTCCCTGCCACAGTTTCTAATTTGTAAGTTGCACTTTCTATGGAAAGGCACTGGATAAATATTGCAGAACTTAATAAAGAAACATCCTGTGGTCTTCTAGCAGCAATTCCCCAGTGGTCTAGGCCAGTGAAGAGAGCCCCAAGCTTGCCCCTGGAAACCTGATGGGAGAGAACCAGGTGGAGGAAGAGAAGAACAAAGGAAGGGGTAGTAGCAGTAATAATAATAATGATGTTGATGATGATGATGATAATGCATGGCATTTTGCAGGGGGTCAAGGTTCTTTCTGTGCATTATTATATTTTACGTCAGGTGGTTGTTGTTGTTGGGTTGTTGTTGTTGTTTTTTTAAAAAAATACAAACTGCATAGGCTGCTCAAATAAAAATGAATTGATCTCAGCAGTCCATGCAACAATTTGGTAAGGCAGGGCAGTGTTGCTTATCCCAGCCTCCACCAGCCGGGTGCGCTCCAGATGTACTACAACCCCCATCAGCCCCAGAGAGCCCTGACCTTGCTAGCTGGGGGTGATGAGAGTGCAGCAACAGCTGGAGCCCAACAGATGTTTCCTCTAGTGGCTTGCTGGAATGTTACCTGTGTATTCCCCATGCACACACCTGTTGGAGGAAATCGCAGCAGGATTTAAATCAGGAAGATGGTGCGCATGTAGAGATGACCACCCCCAATGCCAATGCGCACACATGCTTCCCTTTTGCGCCCCCGCCTCCCTGATCATTTGGGACAATTCCTGACTTTCCTGGTTTGGCTGCCTGGAGGTTTCATGGGCATTTGAACTAGGAGTTTCCTCCTGGCTCCCAGCAGACCCTCTTAGTTGCTCTGTTATTCAGTGAACTGCACCCCCCCAGCAGTGAAAGTCAACCCCCCCCTCAAAAAATAACCATGTACCCGCAAAGCAGCATCACATAATCTCCAGGCTCAGCCTGTCAGATGCTTGGCTATGCAGCGATCCCAGAAATCATGCTTCAGAGGGAATATTAATCACAATGAAAAAATAACGAGGAAGGGAAGATGAGAATATATTAGCCGCCAGAAAGAGGGTGCTCACTTGGAGGATAGAAACAAACTGAGTGTTTATCTGGTAGGCAGAGAGAAAGAGAAACCGAGACTGGAATGGCCAGAGGGCATTTTTCACAGGAGTGGCTGGGTGGTATTATTAATTATAATTAATGAATGGATAAATTAATTAATTGTATTTCTTGCTTGCCCAGGGTGGGTCCTAGGGCAGGTTGCAGCATATAAAAATACAATTAGCACAGTGGGGGGGGGGGGGACACCACCTCCATAACCCCTGGATCATAATTCACAGAACAGGGAGGATACACAAAAGAACTTCTTTGGTTTTCAAAGGACAGGAGCTATAAAGAGAGAGAGAGAGAGAGAGAGAGAGAGAGAGAGAGAGAGAGAAGGTTCTACATTCTGGGGGCCACCACCAAGCAGTCCCCTATCCCTAAACCTCTGAAAGTAGCAGAACCACTAGTAGGGTTTCCTCTACTGATCTTAAATCCCTGGGCTGGTGTAGATAACATGGGTGCTCAGGCGAGCACTCCACAAGAAAACGGAACCCGGTTTGGCTCACAAAGGGAGTGAGCCAATGGGGCTTCATCCTGTAGAAAGTGATCCAGTGGCTTCTCAACAGGGCAGCCCCTGTCAAGCTGGCATCCTCCAAGAGGCCATGGACTACAGTAGAAGATGCCCGCGACTCATAGACACAAGTATAGAACTGCAGTCCTGGAATCTAGTTGAGGTTTCCCCAGGCCAACCCCCAAACGTGCAACAAGATAAGATCAGCAATAGCTGCCGGCTGGCAGTAAGGAGAATGCCAGGCATTTATAAAGCATGTTTTGAGTGTTCCAGAGGTATCACATAACTTCCCTTTCTGCAATCTTCCTAACAAACCTGTAAGGTTATAATTATCCCCCCGTTGCGGATGGGAAGGGGTGGGATAAGATTATAGCAGCTTGGCTCAAGCCACCTAGCAAGAGCACGATGGCGACAAAGTGCCGTAGCTCAGTGGCAGAACACCTGTTTGCAGAAGGCCCCAAGTAGATCTGGAAAGACCTTCCTCCTGCCTGAGAGCTGCTGCTGCTGCTGGCCAGTGCAGACAGTCCTGAGCTGGGTGGACCAAGGGTCTCACTCGACATAAGGTAGCTTCCTAGGGGAGTCAAAGTGGAGGCTGGAAGGAGGCTGAAAGGCTGAGAAGAACCCAGAGCACAGCATGTTGCGTAAGGAATATTCAGGAAGATGGATTTGAGCTGCTCGCCTGTCGTGTTATGTGGAGCAGCTACTCAGCTGAAGGCTGGAGCAGAGCCAGAGCGCAGAAGCTGAGACAGGATGATAGAATTGTCTCCTTCCAAAGAGCACAGCCCTCATTTTAGAACCCCTAATGCAAAGGTACCGTATTTTTTGCTCTATAGGACACATCTGACCATAGGGCGCACCTTGTTTTAGAGGGGGAGAACAAGAAGAAAAAAATCTCCCCCTCTCTGCTCAGCGCCCCCTCAGCGAAGCGGCAGGAGAAACGGAGCCCCTTCCATTTCTCCTCCCGCTTGGCTGAAGGGGCGCTGCGCAGCTCTCCCTCTCTGCTGAAGCCAGGAGAGTCTTGCTCTCCCGGCTTCAGCAAAAGGAACCCGAAGCCTTTGGAGTGCAGCGTGAGTTCCTGCTGTGCTCCAAAGGCTTCAGGTGGCTATCCCTGAAGCCTGGAGAGTGAGAGGGGTCGGTGCGCACCCTCTGCGCTACGGAGGCTTCACGTTGCTATCGCTGAAGCCAAGGAGCCTGGATTCGCTCCATAGGATGCACACACATTTCCCCTTAATTTTTGGAGGGGGAAAAGTGCATCCTATAGAGTGAAAAATACGGTATCTTTAAACGTGGGCAGAAGCTGCTGGCCTCTTTCCATTTCCGAAGGGCCTCCCCAAAGAATGGCACCCTCTCGGCTCAGCATCTTCTGTGCTAAACAGGAAGCCGCCCAGATGAGACCCATCAAAGTTTAGGTACCTTATTATTTGGGCTGCCTGTTGATTGAGTGACACCTGCTCTGTCATCTGTGCCACTGGCCACCCGTTGGAACTGGGTGGTTATGCCCATTTCAGTAAACATTAAGTCCAGTTTTCCACATTTCCATGTCATATCTATTTATTTAACACGCTCCTCATGGAAATTCGCCAGCGTTTCACTGCAAATTTCTCCTAATATAGCTATTTTTGTTTCCAGTTTCCCCCTAATGCACACATGTTTGCAAAGCAATTTCCCCTAATGCATAATGCATTGTTGCATGCTGTGCGCACTAAAGACATGCATTTTCCCACATGCGTTACTTGGCTGGAGAACTGCTCTGCAAAATATGGAGAACTGTGGGTTTGAAGGGTGCCTCATGGTCTGGGAAAATGCAAATTGGGCAGGATTGCCTATAAACGAGAACTGAATTTAATTCTGCTCCCCACTCATCCCTACTGGCCATGCCTACAGGCAGGGAGTGGGGCACCAGAGCAAGGCTTAGAGTTGCCATGTTTGGAGGGGAGCTCAGAATTCTGCTCCTGTCACTGCCCCCACCACCAGGGTCACCAGGGTCGCCCATCAAGCAGGACATATTTGTAAAAAGGTAAAGGGACCCCTGACCATTAGGTCCAGTCATGGCTGACTCTGGGGTTGCGGTGCTCATCTCGCTTTATCGGCCGAGGGAGCCAGTGTACAGCTTCCGGGTCATGTGGCCAGCATGACTAAGCCACTTCTGGCAAACCAGAGCAGTGCACAGAAACATTGTCTTACCTTCCCGCCACAGCGGTACCTATTTATCTACTTGCACTTTGACGTGCTTTCGAACTGCTAGGTTGGCAGGAGCTGGGACCGAGCAACGGGAGCTCACCCCCTCGCAGGGATTCGAACCACCGACCTTCTGATCGGCAAGTGCTAGGCTCTGTGGTTTAACCCACAGCGCCACCTGTGTCCTGGACATATTTGTATGGGGACCCAAAAGGGCAGGGAACTGAGAGGTGCACCCTGGATTCCTTGCACAGCCATTGCCTGGTACCTCCTCTCTGTGAGAGCTCCCCCTTTCTTCTCAGTGTTTTCTGCGCCATTTCCCCACACTACTGTGTGCAAGTAGTTTCCCTCTGGCCTTATCCAGGGACACTCTTTTGAACCCAAATAGTGCGCAGGAGGGCCCAGAGCACTGATTCCCTGACATTCCTGTAGGAGGCCAGAGACCCAGCAAAAGGCAGTGAAGAACTTATTGTCTGAGAGGTGGAGAGGGCTGTCTTTTGCTATTTCCAGGAGCTGAGGGGAGAATGTGCACAGTCACAGTCAAGACTCTTTGCTGTTTGGAGCTGTGCCCTTTGTCCTTACTCTGGAGGAGACCTGTGTTGCAACATAGCAGGTTGCATTCAGGCACCTGCCGCACGCTGCCAGCTCTCTAGGGTGTGTCCTTGTTTGTCAAAGCAAGTTTCTAGATCTCAGCATCTGAACCGAGCCTATGAGTGCCCTGCAAGAGGATGTTACACTGCGATGGCATCCCTGGTGGCCACAAACACACTGCTTGCACAGACCACGTGAAGTCTGCTTCATTAATTCGTTACAGAAGCAGGCATCCGGCTGCAGTCCCTGGGCTCAGTATTCCCCTTTGACGGCTGTGTGATGTGGAGAAGATGAAAAGGGAATGTAGCCCATGAGAGTCCAAACTGTGCCAAGTCAAGTTTGGAGCGTTCTCCAAAGAGTGCAGTTTGTGGGTGGCAGACGGACAGTGAGTTGGGAGAGAGAGAGAGAGAATGGGGTGAGGGGGGACAGATGCAAGTGCATGTGAGAAGCGTGGGAATGTTCAGGGTGGCAGGAGAGGATATATTGTTTATTCATATCCTTCCTTCCTTGCACTTGCAGGTTCTTTTACTTAGCAGAGTTTAGATTCCCTTTCCTTACATGCACAGCAGATAGCTGGTTGCAGGCTCGTGTGAGCCTTATGCAATTCAGTCTGTCTCAGATCAAATTGTATGTTTCTGGCAAGTTTCCTTTAATCCCTCTTAAAAAGAATAAAGACATGACAATCTTATTCAAAGTCAATAAAAGAAGTTTACTCACATCAGTTCACAGTTGGATTCCTGAAGGCAGACTTAGTGACAAATATGTACATGTAGTTCTACCCCATATGGGGGAATAATCCCAGTGCTTCTGATCGCTGAGAGCTAGCAGAGCAGTTCTAGCTAGAAGCTGGTCAAACGAAGAAGGAAGTCAAAAAGAGGGAAGGGTGATGTGTGACTCGTCCTTTTGTTACCTGGACAGGTTACGTCACGCCCACTCTCTATCACATGCAAAGGAAGGATGCTCCAGCCAGGAGGAAACATGAAGTTGTGACTGGCTGGACCAAACATTCCCTCGCATGTCTTCTCTAGCATTACAAGGAATGTTGTACCTGACTGCTCTCTGTGGATTACATCCCACAAGAAGAGGTTATGCAGCAGAGGTTCACCCTCCCCACTTGTGCTGGAAGGGCAGCCCAAATGACCAGGGAAGGGAAGGAGAAAAACGTTTGCGGCTTTATAGTTTAAGAACTAAGGATGATTGAAAGGCACGGGGTGATGATTGTGGTTTGCAGCCTTTAGAGCAAACCTATAGAGCAGCCTTTCTCAACCTGTGGGTCCCCAGATGTTGTTGAACCACAACTCCCATCACCCCCAGCTAGCAAGGCCAGAGCTCAGAGTTCTTTTAGAAAACCGGGACTTGGAGCGCCCCCCCCCCCCCCCGGTAGGAGATTCTGGCCTGGCCAAAGGAAGCTCTGCTTCATGAAACACACTTATGGGATTTGCTGCTATGAGATGTAGTGAAGGCAACAGGGTGGGCTGGCTTCAAAGGAGAACTCTGTGGAGAGGAGCAGCAGGAGGAGGAGTTGGTCTGTCGATGGCTGCATGGAGCCTCCATGTGCATTGGCAGTCTACCAAAGGGGTCAAAGAGCAGGTTGGGGGGGAGGGGAGCTATTGCCTTCATGATCTGCTTGGGGGCCTCACAGAGGCACGTGGCTGACCACCATTGCAAATATTTGATCCGGCTGCAGGACAAAGTCCAGGCTTTGCGGCACTTTGCACGGGGTGGGGACCTGTTCTCTGGCGATCCTGGTTGCCATGTTGGCTGTGGCTTGGGCAAGGCTTTGCTGGACAGCGTTTGCCCAGTGGGCTTAGCAACGGGACCCCTGCTTTGGAAGACTGGGAGAGTGATGGTGCAGTGAGTTTCAGTGCGTGTATTTTTGACAAAATCCGTGGGGCTGTCAGCGGTTCCTAGCCATCATGGCTCCACTCTGTCTCCACAAATGGAGACAGCAATGCTTTTGAACACCAGTTACTCAAAACCGCAGGAAGGGAGAGTGCTGCTCTTCTGCTCGGATCCTGCTCATGGGTTTGCCTTGTGGGGGGGGGGCATCTGGTCAGCCACTGTGAGAGCCTGATGCCCGACTAGATGGCCCCCCCTTTGGCCAGACCCAAACATTCGTACACAACGTTCGTGTTTTCCAGGCGCTTTCTCCTGATTTCCACACACAAATCGCCGCCCCCCCATCCTGCTTCCCCCCAAGCGATTGCAATGGATGAGGCCCCCCCCCATGTGTGTGTGGGAATGGATGCTTTATGACACCCTCTTTAATTTCGTGATGACAGCCCATTTTCCCCCTGCAGCCCCCCTGCCTCATTCCGAGTGGAAGATGGATGGTGCAGAGAGAATGAGGCAGCTGTTCGGCCTTTCTTTGCATCTCCCTAATTTGCTCGGCAGCCTGCCTTACGCTTCATTTGCCGGATGCCGTCCAAATGCAGCGCCGTGGAAGTGCAACCGAAGGCTGCTTTTTGGCGCCCGTCAGCCAGGGATGATAAGGCCAGCCGCTTCCCATGTGTGTGCCCCTGGATGCAGGCACCCAGTGGCGTAGCAGGGGTTGCTGCCAGCCGCTCCGAGGCTTCCTGTCTCCAAGTAGCTTTCCACCTAGGTGTCTTTGTTTCCTGAAGGGAGAGTGGGACATTACTGGAGTCAGGAAAAAGGGGCTTGTGGTGTCCATGGGATCGCAAAAATCTGTTGACTTCTCTTTCATTTTTCCTCTCTCTATATATATTTCTGCAACTTTTACATTATTTATTTTCAAAAAGCAGAAGAACCAACATTTCCACCTTCTCCCACCCCAGCGCACAGAGCTCTGCTCACCGTAATATGTACCATTCCAGATCCACGTATTTCTGGCCTCCAAAAGCTCTGCTGTCTGATCCAACGCTGTCCTTAAAGGGTTTGGCTGCAGAGGAATTGATATTCCCATGTCGCCCTCTTCCCCCACAACCTCAGGAAGGCTGAGCCACATCATTTTCCTCATCTTAAATTCACTTCTTCACAGCAACTTTCAGTTTGTTTGTCTTTTCTCAAGAAGATTCACCAGCGATTTAGTGCAAACTTCTCTTAATACACACAAGTTTGTATGCCATTTTAACTAACGTGCATGTTTTTTTAAAGCAATTCCCTCCAATATAATGCATTTTCCTAATATATATGTTTTAATGCACACACCCCATCACCGATAAATGCATTTTGTGCATGTTGTTTGAAGGAATGAATCACCCCTAGCTAGCAAGGCCAGAGCTCAAGAATGATGGGAGTTGTAGTCCAACAACATCTGGGGACCAACAGGTTGAGAACCTCTGTTCTAGGTAGAGCAAAAATTTGGACGAGCCCTAGGTGGTCCCTCTTTGGCCTGAATTTGCTGCTGTGGGGCTCTTCTTCTGTTCTTTTGAATGATTGGGGGTGGAGGACATATTCAGCCAAGCGAGGGGTACAGGGATCCTGCCGCTAACAGTGTACTTCACCCACTCAGACCATCTTCACAGCGGCAGGATCAGATCCATTTGCCCTGCTGAATCTGCTGTTCCGCAGCGGCCTTTTCATTTGATTCCTTGACAGAAACAGGAAATGCCCAATGGGAGCAGGCTCGGCCAGGGCTGCAGGAAAGGGAAAATAAAGAGCCGGGAAAGAGAGAGGGAGATGAGCAGAAAGCAGGGGGGGTTTGGGGGGGGTGTTGTGTGTCGTTGTGATCAAGAGTGTTAGGAGATGGAGTGCGTTTCTGGAAACAAGCTGTTAAACATCTGGCCGGCTTGCTCTTCCAGCGATGATTTATTCCTTAGCTCACAACACCGTGGCAGCTTTGGATGTGGTAAGTTCCCCATGTGAGCAGTGGCAGAGGAAGGGGATGGAGGGCAGGCCGCCCCAGGTGCCATCCCTAAGGAGTGTGACAAGAAGGCACCCTGCGAGGGGCTTGCCCATCACCACTGGGTGGAGATGCTCCTTCAGGTATACTGGACAGAGGTCATTTAGGGCTTTCAAGGTCAGCACCAACACTTTGAATTGTGCTCAGAAACGTACTGGGAGCCGATGTAGGTCTTTTAGGACCAGTGTTATATGGTCTCGGCAGCTGCTCCCAGTCACCAGTCTAGCTGCCGCATTCTAGATTAGTTGTAGTTTCCGGGTCACCTTCAAAGGTAGCCCCACATAGAACGCATTGCAGTAGTCCAAGCAGGAGATAACCATAGCATGCACCACTCTCATGAGACAGTCCATGGGCAGGTAGGGTTTTAGCCTGCATACCAGGTGGAGCTGGTAGACAGCTGCCCTGGACACAGAATTCACCTGTGCCTCTGTGAGTCCAACTGTGAGTCCAAAATGACTCCCAGGCTGCGCACCTGGTCCTTCAGGGGTACAGTTACCCCATTCAGGAGCAGGGAATCCTCCACACCCACCCACCTCCTGTCCCCCAAGAACAGTACTTCTGTCTTGTCAGGATTCAACCTCAATCCATTAGCCACCATCCATCCTCCAACCGCCTCCAGACACTCACACAGGACCTTCACCGCCTTCACTGGTTCTGATTTGAAAGAGAGGTAGAGCTGGGTACCATCCGCATACTGATGATCCTTGGATGTCCTGAAAGAGCACCCCCTCTGTGTGTGGGAATGAGCGTGCAAGAGCAGAGAGCGGGGGACAGGACTAGGGGGATTCACGATTGTGCAGCCTTCCTCCTCTCGATACTGGCTCTGCCTAGAGGACAGTGTGAGCGTAATTGAGCCATAACTCAGTGTTACTGGAGAAAACCTGGGCCGTAATGTGAGGAGCGGCACTGCAGCTCTATATCACAGCCCTCTCCAGGGGAGATTATTTTTATTAAAATCTGGGTTGATGGCAAACGCTGAGATTAACTTCATCCTTAATGGATGGCTCCCTGTGGATGCTTGTGAGCACAGCCTCGCAAGGCTCCCTTCTGTGCGCTGGGGCTCAGCTGCTGGGGCTTTCTTGCCTGGTGAGTTGGACACAAAAGACTCTCCAAAGATCCCCTGGAGCAGCAGTTTCTCCAAACTAATTAGAGGGTTGTTGCCGAGAAGAAGTAGCGCCCAAAAGAAACGGGCCTGGATGAAACAACAGATGCTTCCGAGAGGCGGGCTGGGAGTCAAACAAAGCGAGACTCTCCCTTGCCCACCATGAACATTAAGCAGAGAAGGCAAAAGAAAAGATGGGGAAGGTATGTCCTTCAAAGGATTTCCTCCTTCAGCTGCAGAACAGGAGGAAATGGAGAAAGGCTGGAGCCCTCAGCTGCTCTGCCCGGCTCTGGGAACCGTGTTTTATGGAGGATGTTGTCTAAGCAGTGCATGTCTCAAGGAAGGTGACCAGGATGGGGATGAGGAGCTTAGAAGCTCTTGGAGCATCTCTACCCCCATCGTTCTACCTGGACACTGAGGTCCAGCGCCGAGGGCCTTCTGGCGGTTCCCTCACTGCGAGAAGCCAAGTTACAGGGAACCAGGCAGAGGGCCTTCTTGGTGGTGGCATCCATCCTGTGGAACACCCTCCCACCAGATGTCAAAGAGAACAACAACTACCAGACTTTTAGAAGATATCTGAAGGCAGCCCTCTTTAGGGAAGCTTTTAATGTTTGATGCATTACTGTATTTTAATATTGTGTTGGAAGCTTCCCAGAGTGGCTGGGGAAACCCAGCCAGATGGGTGGGGTATAAATAATATATTATTATTATTATTATTATTATTATTATTATTATTATTATTGAAGTGCGTGAAGTAGCCTGGAGAAGAGAACATTAAGAAGAGACATGATTTTAGATTGCATGCCATTCAGGGGAGATTTTCTTATTTTAACTGTGGGCAGAGCCATGTGCCTGGAGGGATTCAGCAAGATTCAGGTGGCCCACCTTTCAGGGATGCTGTAGTCGCATCCTGCACCGAAGACACTGCACTGAGTTGGACAAGTTCACCTCTGAGGTCCCTTGCAACTTTATGAGACTTCATCCAGGAGCACAGAATGACATTTCTACTCTGTTACACCCAAGAAGGAAGTTTTCAGATGCTGGCAACAGCTAAGGGGGGGGGGGGGAAAGGGTCAGCTGCTGGTTATTGTTTTGGCCGTTGGAGCTGCAAATTTAGGAGAGACTGCAAACCCTTTTGGGTCAACCTTGGAAGACCCAAGGAAACTTTGTGCAGGGGAAATGAATCCAATGCATACATGAAAATCGTGGGCATTTAGTTGAGGTGTGGCATGGCTGTATTGGGTTAGGAGTTGGAAGGAGTCGGAAGAAATGCCTGCTCTCTCATGGAAAACTTCCATTCTCTTGCCGGATTGTATCTGGTGCGAGTCCTGTGAGCCTCTATCTCTTGGCTTGGAAGTTTGAGTTCTGCTCCGCTGAGAACTGCGCTGAGTCTGAGCTATTTGGAAGCCCATCTCGCCCGGCCACAGGGTTGAAATTTGCCACAGGGTTGAGATTTGGGCTGCGGACTGTAAATCAGGCAAATGGGGTGCGTGTATCTATTTAGTAATAATAATAATAATAATTTATTATTTATACCCCGCCCATCTGGCTGGGTTTCCCCAGCCACTCTGGGCGGCTTCCAAAAGAATATTAAAATACAATGATACATCAAACATTAAAAGCTTCCCTAAACAGGGCTGCCTTCAGATGTCTTCTAAAAGTCTGGTAGTTGTTGTTCTCTTTGACATCTGGTGGGAGGGCGTTCCACAGGGAGGGCGCCACTACCGAGAAGGCCCTCTGCCTGGTTCCCTGTAACTTGGCTTCTCGTAGTGAGGGAACTGCCAGAAGGCCCTCGGTGCTGGACCTCAGTGTCCGGGTAGAACGATGGAGGTGGAGACGCTCCTTCAGGTATACTGGACCGAGGCCGTTTAGGGCTTTAAAGGTCAGCACCAACACTTTGAATTGTGCTCGGAAACGTACTGGGAGCCAATGTAGGTCTTTCAAGACCGGTGTTATATGGTCTCGGCGGCCGTTCCCAGTCACCAGTCTGGCTGCTGCATTCTGGATTAGTTGTAGTTTCCGGGTCACCTTCAAAGGTAGCCCCACGTAGAGCGCATTGCAGTAGTCCAAGCGGGAGATAACCAGAGCATGCACCACTCTGGCAAGGCAGTCCGCGGGCAGATAGGGTCTCAGCCTACGTACCAGATGGAGCTGGTACACAGCTGCCCTGGACACGGATTTAACCTGTGCCTCCATGGACAGCTGTGAGTCCAAAATGACTCCCAGGCTGCGCACCTGGTCCTTCAGGGGCACGGTTACCCCATTCAGGACCAGGGAATCCCCCACACCTGCCCGCCTCCTGTCCCCCAGAAACAGTACTTCTGTCTTGTCAGGATTCAATCTCAATCTGTTTGCCGCCATCCATCCTCCAACCGCCTCCAGACACTCACACAGGACCGTCACCGCCTTCACTGGTTCTGATTTGAAAGAGAGGTAGAGTTGGGTATCATCCGCATACTGATGAACACCCAGCCCAAACCCCCTGATGATCTCTCCCAGCGGCTGCATGTAGATGTTGAAAAGCATGGGGGAGAGGACAGAACCCTGAGGCACCCCACAAGTGAGAGCCCAAGGGTCTGAACACTCATCCCCCGCCACCACTTTCTGAACACGGCCCAGGAGGAAGGAGCGGAACCACTGTATGACAGTGCCCCCAGCTCCCAGCCCCTCAAGACGGTCCAGAAGGATGTTATGGTCGATGGTATCAAACGCCGCTGAGAGATCCAGCAGAACTAGGAAACAGCTCTCACCTTTGTCCCTAGCCCACCGGAGATCATCAGCCAGTGCGACCAAGGCAGTTTCAGTCCAGTGATGAGGCCTGAATCCCGATTGGAAGGGATCCAAATGGTCCGCTTCTTCCAGGCGTGCCTGGAGTTGTTCAGCAACCACTCGCTCAATCACCTTGCCCAAGAATGGAAGATTTGAGACTGGGCGATAGTTGGCCATCGTGGTCGCATCTAAAGATGGTTTTTTAAGAAGCGGTTTAATAACCGCCTCTTTCAGCGGGTCTGGGAAGGCTCCCTCACGGAGGGAAGCATTCACCACCCCACGAAGCCCATCGCCCAGCCCTTCCCGGCTAGCTTTTATAAGCCAGGATGGGCAAGGATCAAGGAGACAGGTGGTTGGTTTCACTCGTCCAAGCAGCCTGTCCACATCCTCGGAGGTAACAGATTGGAATTGATCCCACGCAATTTGACTAGACAGGACTCTAGCACTCTCCCGCCCCGGCCCTGCTCCCACAGTGGCGTCTACCTCTTCCCGAATCTGAGCGACTTTATCTGCAAAAAACTTTGCAAAATCATTGCAGGAGATCATGTGGCCCGTACTGGGCCCCGATGTAGCAGGTGGTTCCGCTAAATTGCGGACCACCTGAAAAAGTCTCCTGCTGCTGTTTTCTGCAGATGCAATAGAGGCGGCGAAGAAAGCCTTCTTCGCCGTCGCTACCGCCACTTGGTAGGCTCGACACTGAGCTCTAACCTGTGTCCGGTCAGCTTCAGAATGGGTCATCCGCCACCGGCGCTCTAGCCGTCTCAACGATTGTTTCATTGCCCTCAGATCCGTGGAAAACCACGGGGCTGTCCGGGCTCCATGCAATCGGAGAGGGCGCTTCGGAGCCAAACAGTCAATAGCCCTGGTTAACTCCGCATTCCAGCGGGCCACCAGGGAATCAGCTGAAAGGCCATCAACATGGGATAAAGCATCCCCTACCACTCTCTGGAAACCATTTGGATCCATTAAGTGGCGGGGGCGGACCATCCGAATCGGTCCCACCTCCCTGCAGAGGGGAAGGGTCGCGGAGAAGTCAAGTTGCACCAGGAAGTTGCATTTAGCAAGTTGCATTTAGCTTAGCTAGGCTGCAAAGGCGCTGAAAGCACACAGATTCCAGAGCTTTACAAGATGTTTTAAGAAAACGCAGTTAGGAACTGATTGAACAAGAGGCCCCAGCGAGGAGGAACATCCTTTGTTCATTTCGCAGGCAGGTGCTGCCTTGCAGGCCTGAAGAGTCAGCCTGAGCTATTCAGCTTCCTCCACGTTGGCTGTGCTTGTTACATAAATTCTTTGCTACCCCACATCTCCAGCTTACGGAGACTATGGCGAAGGTTTAACAGTTTAGCTGCTCTCAGTTGGTTGGTGGACTGGCATGGGCCCTAACCATAACATTGCTGTGAGGTTCTGTTCTTCGATGACACCCTCCAATCAGTGGCGGAGCAAACCGATTGGGCCCCTGGGGTGGTATGCGCACCCTGCGCACAGGGGCAGGGCCAGTCTGGGCAGGACGCTCTGTGGGGCCTCTGAGGAGTCTGCCTGCCTCCTCCCACTCAGCCACCCTACAGCTGAGGGGGAGGCAGCAGGCGGACCTTTGGGGCAGTGCGGAGACTGCGGGCGCCCAAGCCACCATGTCCCTCACAGGAGAGACACGTGGCTCAGGCGTGATGCAGGCCCCGTGGTGAGTGCCACCCAGCATTTTGTCACCCCCCTCAGTGGTGACACCCGGGGTGGCCTGCCCCCACCGCACCCCCTTCCTCCACCCCTGCCCGTGCAATGCACATCCGTCTTGCCTTGCCTCTTGGAAGAGTCCTCTGAGCTGCCCTTCACGTTGCCTTGCTCCAATGGGCTCAAAGTTCAGAAGCAAACCACACGTTTTGCAGGCGGAGGGTCATCTCCAGCAGAAAGGATCAGGCAGTAGCAGCAGCAGCAGCAGCAGTGTTGGGAAAAAGACCCTTCTCTGCTGAGAGAATCCAGAGATCTGCTGCCGGTTTGACGAGACTACATGGACCAAGGGTCTGACTCAGCTCCCTACATTTCTCACACGATGGCATCAGCTGGCCACAGCTCCGCTCCCGGGTCAGGCCTGACACGGAGGGCAGAGGTGGCGGAGAGGAGAAGAGGCTCTCCTCCTTTTCTGGGCTCTGGCACATGTGTGCGCCCCCTGTGCTGCTTTCGGGTGCTAGGATCAGACAGTGTGACCCAAGCCACGCAGGGCTGCCAGGGTGGCCTGAGTGCGCCCTGATGTTATCAGACCAGAGAATAGACATGGGGACTGAATTGGTATCTGGCTCTGCCACAGAGTCTGGTCCTTGCTTCGGTACCTCTCTGACCTGTTGCTGTTGGTGAATGCATAATAGCAATTGAGGATCTGGGGATCTTAGTAGACCACAAGCTGAACATGAGTCTGCAATGTGATGCAGCAGCAAAAAAGCCTAATGCTATTCTAGGCTGCATCCACAGAAGTCTAGTTTCCAGACCAAGGGAAGTCATAGTACCACTCTGTTCTGCCTTGGTCAGACCACACTTGGAATCCTGCGTCCAGTTCTGCGAGCCACAATTTAAGAAGGATATTGACAAGCTGGAAGGTGGGCAAAGGAGGGTGACCAAGATGACCAAGGTTCTGGAAACCAAGCCTGATGAGGAATGGTGCAGGGAGTTGGGGGTGACTAAAGATTAAGAAGAACTTTCGGATGGTAAGAGTTGTTTGACAGTGGAACAGACTATCTGGGAAAGTGGTGAGCTCCCCATCTTGGAGGTTTTTAAGCAGAGGTTGGATGGCCACCTGCTATGTGTTCTTTAGCTGTGATTCCTGCATTGAAGGACATCAGGCTGGCCTTGCTGAGCTTGGCAGTGAGGTGGGCAGCAGCTGCCATCACTCATTGTGGGCAAATTCGCGGAGAATATGACTGTCAGCAGCTGTGGGCTGTGAAAGGATCTCCCAGGAAGCAGAGCTCTGTTAACTAGAGAGCATCCTCTCCCATAGAATCCGCTCCACTGCAGTTCCTTGTTTCCTTTGAGCGGGAATATGGTGGGTGGGTGGGTTGGATGTCCTATCTTGCATTTGTGGGGTTTGATGTGGGTGTTCCTCTGGGCACAGATCATGTCCGATATGTGGGGAAGTGGGAAAGGACACATGCAGCCTTGTTCCAGAACCGTGTCGAGGCTTCATTGCAATCAAGTCATATATCAATCTTGTGAAACACACACACACACACACACACACACACACACACACACATATTTGGGAGGGAGGTGTGGTTGTTTCTGATGTCCTGATCTGGGGAGCAGGAATGTGCTGCCTGGTAAAGGACGGACCCTGTGCTGTGCCTCACTGCTGCTGCTTCTTTCTCTGCCTAGGGGTGTGGCACTGCCCAAATGGCCCATTCCAGCTCAGATTCTCTCTCTGTGTGTCTCTGGACACCAAAATGAGGCATTTCTAAGCCAAACAAAGGGGGTCTTTATAAATTGACAGGTGGCATGGATGATGATGATGATGATGATGATGATGATAATAATAATAATAATAATAATAATAATAATAATAATAATATATTTATACCCCACCCATCTGGCTGGGTTTCCCCAGCCACTCTGGGTGGCTTCCAACAGGAGATTAAAAATACATTAAAACATCAGTCATTTAAAAGCTTCCCTAAACAGGGCTGCCTTCAGATGTCTTCTAAACATCAGATAGTTGTTTATTTCCTTGACAGCTGATGGGAGGGCGGGCGCCACCACCGAGAAGGCCCTCTGCCTGGTTCCCTGTAGCTTTGCTTCTCGCAGGGAGGGAACCGCCAGAAGGCCCTCGGAGCTGCACCTCAGTGTCTGGGCAGAACGATGGGGGTGGAGATGCTCCTTCAGGTATACTGGGCCGAGGCCGTTTAGGGCTTTAAAGGTCAGCACCAACACTTTGAAGTGTGCTTGGAAACGTACTGGTAGCTTCCCTCGGGGGCAGGCAGGAGGCAAAGAAGCAAAGGGGATTGTTTGCTTCTCCTGCCTTAAAAAGCCACCAGCTCCTTGCACATGGAGGTGTTTAGAGCCAAGAAACTTGCACAGAAAGTGGGCGATGCTCACCAGGCTCAGATCAGGGGGCCAGATGCAAAAAAAAAGATGAGGCTCCTGGAAATTTAATTGCTGCTTATTAAAGGAGGAAACTTCAGCAGGTAAAGGTGGCCTTTTTTGTAAGAAACTCCAAGAGGGAATCGCAGAGTGAAATAGCGATACGCTGTCATGCTGGTTACGCCTGCCAAAATTCCTTCGTGCGCCCAGCTACTCAGAGTGCAGGAGCAGCTTCTGTCCTCTGACACATCAGGGCACCTGAGCCTCAGAGCAAGGATTTCTGCAAAAGCCCCCTTCCTCCCTTGAAAAGAACGGAGGCTGCTCCTTGTTTCCCTCCCTGTAGCTTTGAGTTGTGCTCCATTTCTTTCCTTTGTTATGGTTGAAGCAGGAAGAGGGGGGGAAGCAGCTCCAGAAAATAAAATCTCAAAGTCCTTGTACACCCGGCGTATTGCTGTTGCAATCTCAAATTCCCTCTTACGCTTCGCAACTGAAACTTTGCATCCTTCTAAGTATGATTGGCGTAACTCTTCCTTTCTGTTGGAAGAGCAAAAAGGAAATGTAATAGTATGCCTTGTTCAGCTAATCTCGTCTTACATTAGTCACTTAGCGCTCATAAACGCTTGTCTATTTTCTTTGAAACCCAGCAGTTTACAGATGCCTCCTTCTGAGTGTTGGGAATCCATACTTGAACAGGGCGAGGAGGCGGGAAACCCACCAAGGGACTTCCAAGCTGCCGGTCTGGGTCAGTTCAAAGGTCCATCTCATCCAGAGGTGGCCAGTCAGGTGTCCCAGGAATGACCCCCAAGCAGAACCAGCCACACAACTGACTTTTGGTCTCCCACTTTTCCTACCCAGAGGTCGACTGCCTCTGAATATGGAAGTTCCATTTTTAGCTGCCCTGACCAGTAGCTGTGAATGGATTTGCCCATTGATTTTCTCTAATCCTTTATGCCAGAGCTTTCCAGATATTTCATGCTGGTGACTTTTTAGACGTGCATCATTTTACGACACAGTACTGTCAGATGGTGGCGGAGGAAGGGGGGTACGTGGGGTGTGGGCTGCCCCGGGTTTCATCACTGGGGTGGGTGTGACAAAATGACAAAATGAGTTTTTGTTTTTTAAAAAAAATGGACTCACAAAACTTTTTTTAAAATTCATTTTTATTAAATTTTCCATTTTAACAATCCAATCACATTAAATATTCCAGATTATACAAACACATATCAAATAATCCAAATATTCTGCAAAATTATAATTTTTTTAATGGGACTTTCCATGCTTCAAGTTCGGAGGGTTCTGATCATCTCATATCTCTACTGCTTTTTATAGTCATGGTTCACGGAACTTTTTAGTTCACTCAAGTAACTGAACGAAACATGGCTGGAACTGGGTGCCACACCATGGGGTCCAGCACTTACCATGGGGCCTGAAGCGTGCCCGAGCCACACATCTCTCCTGGGAGTGATGTGGTGGATTGGGCACCTACAAGCTCCGTGCTGCCTGAAACAGCAGCGTGAGACTTGTGGCTGCCCACCACCCCTCCCTCGGCTGCCCTACAGCTGAGGGCGAGGCGGCGGAGAGGCTCCACGCAGCGCGCCCCACTCCCATGGCTGGCTCTCCCCCGGCTGCAGGACACACGTGTCGCACCCGGCGCCCGAGCGGCTAGCTACACTACTGCAGTCGTACTTTGGTTTTCAAACAGCTTAGTTCACGAATAACTTGAACGTTGCAAAGCCGGAAGTAGGTGTTCCGGTTTGCGAACTTTGCCTTGGAAGCCAAACGTCCGGCGCAGCTTCCATGGCTTCCAATGGCGACCCTCCTGCAGCCAATTGGAAGCTGCGCCTTGGTTTAATAATAATAATAATAATAATAATAATAATAATAACTAATAAAATTGTATTTATACCCCACCCTTCCCAATTCAAAAACCAGGCTCAGGGAAGCTAACAACAAATTTAAAACACTTCAAAACACTTAATTATAAAAGCAGCATAAAATACAGTATAAAAACATGAATAACAATAAAATTCAAAAATCAGTTTAGGGAAAATAAGCATTAGATAATCCCCAGGGCTAGATGGGCCAGCAAGGAGGCAAGGGGAGAATTAGCTGTGGGGTCCCAGAGCAGGTGATCTTCATAAAAGGGGAGGGGAAGGGAAGAGAAGGGAAATGAAATTCAAATTAAAGGCCAGGCAGAATAGCTCTGTCTTACAGGCCCGATGGAAGGAGATTAAATCCTGCAGGGCCCTGGTCTCCTGGGACAGAGCATTCCACCAGGTCAGAGCCATCACTGAAAAGCCCCTGGCCCTGGTGGAATATAGTCTAACTTCCTTAGGGCCCGGGACCTCTAAACTAGGGTTATTCATGGACCTTTCCAAATGTTTCAGAAGTTGAACGGACTCTCAGAACGCATTCTGTTCGAAAAGCAAGGTACCACTGTAATTCAGCTTTCATAGCGAACCAGAGGTTAAACAAACCCCTTTCCAGCCCCGGGAGGAGTGTGGGGAACGTTCATGTGACAAACCTACACACTGCGGCTGACACACTAATGTGTTGCAACACACAGTTTGGAAAGCCTTGCTTTATGCGCACATTTAGCCATCATGGCATCATATGGCAATGAATTTTCTCTATTATAAACTCCCTCTCCTTTTAGTTCTTTCTCACCCCACTGCAGGTTCATTTCCTTGGACTGACTCCAAGCTCCCATGTGTTGAGGCTGCGAAGAGACATCCTCTCTTTACTCTCTTCACAGATTTGTGAAGAGGCCCCTTTGAGAGGCCCCTTACCCATTGCTCATCAGTGTGCTGGCCATGTGCAGGGGCACAACTGTTTCTGCGGCATGGCTAGACGGCTCAAGCCCCTTCCTGACTGGGGACACACATCAGGGCTTAGGGGGCAAGGGGACCCAGAACCTCTCTTTTGTGTAGGGATGAGGTGCTGTGGTGACTGCCCACGGCTGCACAGCATTAGGCTGGCAAAGCAGAGGCAAATACTCCAGCAGCCGAGGTGTGGCTTGGAGCCTGCTGCATAATGTGGCATCATGTCACCTCACCTATTAAGAAACCTGCGCAGCCTTGTGTCCAATTTGATTTGTCTCGCCTTCGTGCCTCTTTTCCAGCGACTCTGTTGCTGTGCTCGAAGGAGGCTGCCTGAGAAGCGGGCCAGCCTTGGCCCTTCCCCACCCCAAAGGCTGGTCCTGAGTGTCAGGAGTTCAGCCTACACACGAGTAGGACCCTGGCAGAGACACATGCCCGACTGGCATATTCTCTCCCTCCTGGTCGATGGTTCGGGAACTTCTAAAGCTTTCCTCAGCCCGAACATTACAGTGACCGATGCCAACAGACACCGGCACACTTAGGGATCCGCAGAGTTTATATGTAAATAAAGTAGATTAGCCAAAATGCTGAGTTGCTGAGGTCTGTTACGCAACTCAGCATTTTGGCTAATCTACTTTATTTACATATGAAAACACACAGAGCACTGCAACATGGCTCCCTCTCTCTCTAGCATCAGATCAACCAAAGGCCTGGTTAAAAATAAACATTTTTGGCGAACTTCCCTGGTGAGAGCATTCCAGAGATGGGGAGCCACTGCAGAGAAGGCCCTGTTTTCATGTTGCCACCCTCTTAACCTCTCGAGGAGGAGGCACACGAAGGAGGGCCTCAGAAGATGATCTAGGGGTCCGGGTAGGCTCATATGGAAAGCGGCGGTCCTTGAGGTATTGCGGTCCTGAGCCATTTAAGGCTTTATAGATCAAAACCAGCACTTTGAATTGGGCCCGGAAACTAATTGGTAGCCAGTGCAGTTGGACTAGGATCAGTGTAATATGCTCAAACTGTCTTGCTCCAGTGAGCAACCTGGTCACTGAATTCTGCACTTTATAAAATATCAGCAAAACATCCATATGGGTAAAATGTCCCATTGTAAAATCAGAGGAGCTGTGTAAAAAGCTGTGATGATAAAATTCATAGCAGAAGAAGCAGAAATTCCCTGATGATGCTGTGCTAAGACTTGGGAGGGGAGAGTGTGGATTTCTGGGGCAAAAGAGGCTTCCTTGGCCTCTTCTAGGCCAGCCACCTAGAAGCTGGCTGGCTGCACAGCTCTGTGAAAGGACTTCCAGAACGGGGGTCCACCACCGAAAAGGCCCTGCCATGTGGCAGGCAGGGTGACATGCCTTATTTACAATATGACGTGATTTAATAGGGACAGTAAGCTTTTGGTATAGTAATCCAATAATGGGGCATCCCTGGATCCAATTATATGAGGCATCGTTGGATCACTTGACCAGCTAAGTCAAAATAAGGAATTACTCAACCCCTGATGACTCAGCATCCGTATGTCTGAACCAGCTCAGTTGTGTTTGAGACGCTCTGAAAGCCCCAGCCACAGGGTTGGGTCGATGAAATCTCAGTCATGCACAAACATTCTCACCTGATACTAGTGTTATCACAGGAAATGATGGGGGCTTTTTAGCTTAGCGGAGGGTGGGGATGGTGAGTAAGCGAGGAGTATGTTAAAGGTATATAAAACCACGTAATGTGTGGAGAAAGGTTTGTCCTCCCTCTCTCGTGACGCTAGAACTTGGAGGATGTGCAACGAAGCTGAGTTTTGGAAGTTTCATCATAGGAAATAGAAAATACAGTATTTTTCGCTCTATAGGACGCACCCGACCATCGGACACACCTTGTTTTAGAGGGGGAGAACAAGAAAAAAAAATCTCCCCCTCTCTGCTCAGTGCCCCTTCAGCGAAGCGGCAGGAGAAACGGAGCCCCTTCCATTTCTCCTCCCGCTTTGCTGAAGGGACGCTGCGCAGCTCTCCCTCTCTGCTGAAGCCAGAAGAGTCTTGCTCTCCTGGCTTCAGCAAAAGGAACCCGAAGCCTTTGGAGCGCAGCGCGAGGTCCCGCTGCACTCCAGAGGCTTCAGGCGGCTATCCCTGAAGCCTCCCTCTGCGCTTTGGAGGCTTCGCGTTGCTATCGCTGAAGCCAAGGAGCCTGCATTCACTCCATAGGACGCACACACATTTCCCCTTAACTTTTGGATGGGAAAAAGGGTGTCCTATAGAGCGAAAAATACGGTACCTATTCAACGTTGATTAGTTAAACTGTGGAATTCACTGCTGCAGGGAGTCACCAACTTCTTAGTGGGCAGCTTTGGAATAATGGAAGAGTTTTGTGGGTGCCAGTTACAAAATGACTGCTTTGTGTGTGTGGCAAAAAGCAAAATAGCTGCGTTCTCTGTGTGTTTGGGTTTGTGTGTGATAATGAAATGCTCCCAGATATCAGGGCTGGGGAAGACCTTTCTTTATCCAGGACCTTGAAGAGTGGTTTCCACTTGCAGTTCTATGCCCAGTTCTGGACACCACAGTTTAAGAAGGATGTTGACAATCTGGAAGGTGTATAGATGAGGGCAGATGAGATGGTCAAGGGTCTGGAAAACAAGCCTGGTGAGGAGTGGTTGAAGGAGCTGGGTATGTTTTGCCTGGAAAAGAGGACACTGAGAAGAGATAGGAGAGCCATCTTCAAATATCTCAAGGGCTGTCCAATTGGGGGATGGAGCAAGCATGTTTGTTCCTGCTCCAGAGGGAAGGACCCAAACCAATGGCTTCAAGTGAGAAGAAAGGAGATTCCAACCAAACATCAGGAAGAACTTTCTGACATCAGGAGTTGTTTGAAAGTGGAATGGTCTCCTTGGGAGGTGGTAGACTCTCCTTCACCGGAGGTTTTTAAGCACAGGTGGGTTGGCCATTTGTCAGGGATTCTTTAGCTGAGACTTCTGCATTTCAGGGGGTTGGACTAGATGACCCTCAGGGTCCCTTCCAATTCTACAATTTTATGATTCTGTTTCAGAAACATACATGGACCAGTGGTCTAACTGGGAGCCAGAGGGAGCAACCTCCCCCAATTTAACACTCTCTGGATATTTTTGGACTACAACTCCCATCAGTCCCAGCTGGCATGGCCGTACAACGCTGGGACAGATGGGAGCACAGCACGGCTGGCTGGGGCTGATGGGAATTGTAGTCCAAAACATCTGGAGGGAACCAGGTTGGCGAAGGATGGTATGCATCATCTCTGCCTGCTCAATGCAACATGCGGCACAGCTCTTCTCACTCTCAATTCACGCACAGCATAAATCTGAAGCACACTTAAACTCTAGTGGCTGAACTGAAGGTTACTTACAGAGCTTTTATTAATGTTTGGTGGATGTGATGGCACAGGTCAGAATTAACGACGAGGCAATAATAATGGAGAGAAATAACGGATTATCCACAAGCATTTACCTGGAGGGTGGGATATTGTTTGTGCAAAATAAATTAAGAAATAATGTCGTACGTGCGTGTATGAAAAGCGATTAAAAAGAAAAGGAAACTGGTTGTTGTTTTTCTAATGAGAGAGAAAGATTATGGTATATATTGGAGGATGAGCTCAGAGGCATGGAGGAATGAAATAAGCAGTTGCGGGTTGGAATCCTATTACTTGGGAATATGTCCTATTGAGCTCAGCACAACTCATTCTAAGCAAATATTCATAGGATGCTTGAGAGACAGGCTGTAGCTCAGCGGTAGAGCCGCTGGTTTCCATGCAGAAGGTTCCAGGATCAGACCCCAGTGGCATCTCCAGTTGTGCTGGGAGGCAGCCCTTTGGCTGAAACCCAGGAGAGTCACTGCCAGTCAGTGTGGGCTGTATTGCCCTGGATGGTCAAAGGGTCTGACTCAGCAATGTAAGGCACCTCCCCCTGTTCCTGCGGCCGGCCTGCACACCTCTCTTGTAAAACCCTAGAGGCACAGAAATTCACAAGACCCTGTGCTTTGGGGTGGCCTCAGTGATGCTCTCCTGGCTGCATCGTGTCGGATTTCGCCAGACGTTTGTGGGTTGTTCCCAGATCCAATGATAGACATTGACTTATCCACCTTTTGCCCCATACAGGTCCAAGCTTTAAAAAGCTTCCTTGTCTGAAGGCTCTTCTTTGCTTTCCCTATGAAAACCTGCTCTTTAGCGCTCAATCGGAGCAAACGGCAATTCGGGTTTGCCATGGATTGCCATTTGCTCCGATTGAGCTTTAAAGAGCGGGTTTTTGCGGAGAAAGCTCCAGAGCAAAAAAAGGGGGAGGCACTCAGAAATAAAGCACAGATAAGCCCTTACTTTTGACAAACCAAGTTGCAGGTTATTCTGTTTGGCTGTAGCAGGAGCCATGCCAATCTTCATTGCAGAGTACCCGAGGCACACTCCGCCCCTTGTCTCCATGACCTTTGCATCATCAACCCCCCTGCATTGCAGCTGAGTGGCAGCTTGCCCACGACATCCCTTGCCCTGCGCATACCCCCTCAGGCCAGGAGGACTTCCCCGTGGCTTGTTTTCCCTCTGCGTGGGCTCCAGCGGCTTGTGAATGAGTCATGCTTCATGCCTTCATTCCTTTTCAAGCGAGCCGCCACCTGGGGCCACCTGAAATGTGTTAGAAGGAGGCCCCAGGCTGATCACCACACCCACCTGTAGGCTAATTACAGAGAAAAGGTTTCTCTTCAACAAGACGTGTTTTTCCCACAAGGTCAGGGCTGAGCGGAGTTGATCCTGCCGTTGCCAGACACATGTCGGCACAGCCTGCTCATCTTCCTGGCACTCTTGCGCACAGTGCTATATGCAGGGCATAGGCAATGTGTGGGAAGAAGCTCCATCCTTTGATTCCTCACAGGTGGCGGCATAAACATCAGGGCATCTGCCTGTCCACTGTGAGAACAGAATGCTCTGCTAGGTGGGCCATAGGTCGGATCCAGCACCCAGACTCTTATGGTCAGTCGCTCAGTGACCAAACATGGGGAAAGGGGGGACATGAACCTGTGCAGAGAAGGGTGACCAAGATGATCAAGGGTCTGGAAGCCAAGCCTTATGAGGAACAGTTGAGGGTCTTGGGCATGTTTAGCCTGGAGAAGACGAGACCGAGAGATGGTCAGGTCTCCATCTTCAAATATCTGGAGGATTGCCATGTGGAAGATGGAGCAAGCTTGTTTTCTGCTGCTCTGGAGCAGGCACCCCCAAATTTGTCCCTCCAGATGTTCTGGGACTACAACTCCCATCATCCCTAGCTAACAGGACCAGTGGTCAGGGATGATGGGAATTGTAGTCCCAAACCATCTGAAGGGCCGAGTTTGGGGTTGCTTGCTCTGGAGGGTAGAACCCAGACTAATGGATTCAGGTGACAAGAAAGAAAATTCTGACTGAACACTGGGTTGAAATTTCTGAGGCTGGGAGCCGTTCAGCAGTGGAACAGACCTCCTCACAAAGTGGCAGGCTCTCCTTCATGGCAGGTTCTTAAGCAGAGGATGGAGGGGGGATCCGTCAGGGATTCTTCAGTTGTGATTCCTGCACTGCAGGGGATGGGACCTTGGGGGTCCCATCCAACTCTACAATTCCTTTATTCCATGCTGGTGGCAGGCCCTACCCTCAATGAATTCAGGGTGGAAATCCCCAGGCCTCTAAGAACAGCTTTCCCCAGGCTGCTCCTCTCCAGATATTCTGGACTAGGATGGGCAGGATCCTTGACTATCTGTCACACAGTCTGAGGTTGATGGGAGTTGTAGTCCAAAACATCTGGAAGGCACCAGGATGGGGAAGACTGCAAGGAACATTTCTAGGGTGTGTGTGTAATAGACAGACAGACAGACCACCTTGAGCTGGCTACCCCCAGGGTTAAAGAGCAGTGTTTCCTGTGTTGGGGGAACTAGCATTCTTCATCTTAGAGGTGCTCTTAGAGCAGGGGTCAGCAAACTTTTTTAGCAGGGGGCCAGTCCACTGTCCCTCGGACCTTGTGGGGGGCCGGACTATATTTTGGAGGAGGGCGGGAAGAATTCCTATGTCACACAAATAATCCAGAGATGCATTTTAAATAAAGCACACATTCTATTCATGTAAAAACACCAGGCAGACCCCACAAATATCCAGAGATGCATTTTAAATAAAAGGAAGGGCACATTCTACTCATGTAAAAACAATCCGCGGGCCGGATTGAGAAGGCGATTGGACCAGATCTGGCCCCCGAGCCTTAGTTTGCCTACCCAGGTCTTAGAGGGTCTTTGTGTGTCTGTATATTTTTCTTTTTCTTTCTTTCTCTCTCTCCCTCTCCCCCCCCTCTCTCTTCAGTGAACGTTACCAGGCTCTCTGGGTTTAGAACTACTTTGCTTCAGGAGATGCTGTTTAACATCTGCACCAGCTCCTGCTGTTGGAATAGAAATCATGTCACTGTTCCTATGAAACATGAATATATCATCTGACTTAAAGAAAAATAGATGAGAAATATTTATAGAACAGGGCCTGCTCCCCTTTTTTCTGCACGGTGGTGCCTTTTGCATACACCACACTTAAAAGCCTCCTTTCTGCCGCCGCCTACCCTGGCCCAATATATTCACAGGAATAAGAAAGGGAAGATTTATCCAAAGACTCTCTGTAAAAAAAGGGGCCGCCTGTCTGAATGTGGAAGCCACACTTGTTTTGCATGACAAAGGAGTCTGTTGAGGTTTGCAGTGGTGACACCCCATCTCACAAGGAAACCCCCCCCATGTGACTTGCATTGCTAACGGTCATTGCTCCCAGGGGAGAGTTTCTCCCTGCCACCCCAATCCCACTTCTGTTTCCACCAGCCAGGCCAGCTTGGAAGGAGGACAGCAGAGGATACCTGGTGCCTCTGGTAGTTAGGGAGGGAAGGAAGGGGGGTTCCGGCACCTGCCTGATCATAAAATCATAGAGTTGGAAGGGACCCCGAGGGTCATCCAGACCAACCCCCTGCAATGCAGGAAACTTGACTGAAGCATCGCTGACAGATGGCCCTTCAACCTCTGAATAGAATAGAATAGAATTTATTATTTATACCCCACCCATCTGTCTGGATTTCCCCAGCCACTCTGGGCGGCTTCCAACAATTAAAATACAGTGGTCTGTTAAACATTAAAAGCTTCCCTGAACAGGGCTGCCTTCAGATGTCTTCTAAAAGTCTGGTAGTTGTTGTTCTCTTTGACATCTGGTGGGAGGGCATTCCACAGGACTGGTGCCACCACCGAGAAGGCCCTCTGCCTGGTTCCCTTAGCTTTGCTTCTCACAGTGAGGGAACTGCCAGAAGGCCCTTGGAGCTGGACCTCAGTGTCCGGGCAGAACAATGGGGGTGGAGATTCTCCTTCAGGTCTACTGGGCCAAGGCCGTTTAGGGCTTTAAAGGTCAGCACCAAGACTTTGAATTGTGCTCGGAAACGTACCAACCCCCTGCAATGCAGGAATCTTGACTGAAGCATCGCTGACAGATGGCCCTCTAATCTCTGCTTAAAAACCTTCAAGGAAGGAGAGCCCTACCACCTTCTGAGTCACCTCTGCACCACTGTTGGAAGGTGCAGGATCCTTGCAGCCCACTTGCATCCATCCACTCTCATCCACACTGATAGAATATTTGGCAGAAGTGATCATTTGGGGCTGGAAGGCAAGCATTGGGTAGTTTCCTGGGGGGGGGCCCCCAGCAGCAGTTATTGTATTATTTATCACATCCCTGTCCCTCCCTTTGTCTAAGGGAGGCTTGGGGTGGGGTACATGGCTCCTCCCTCTCTCTTATCCTCAGAACAGCCCTGTGAGGCAGGCTAGGGGGAGGGAGAGAGAGAGTTGCCAAGCCCAGGACACACAGTGAGCTTCATGGCTTGGGCTGAATTTGGACCCGTTGACTCTTCTTCAGCCACCCCTACCCAAGTGTCCCCACCCCCTACATCCTGCTGGCACGTTTGAAGGGCTGGCTTGACCACCCCCCTGCACTTGGATTCATAGCTGTCAACTTTTCTCTTTTCTTGCCAGGAATCCTATTCGGAATAAGGGAATTTCCCTTTAAAAATGGGAAACGTTGACAGCTATGCTTGGATTTGACGAAGCAGCGCCGTCAGCTTCTGTGGTGCTTTCCGGAGCCCAAGACGGCATCTTCCTGCCCTGGGAGGCTGGTGCTCCCCCCACACCCAGGATCTCCAGGATCCAGTGAAAGGATCCTGCGAAATCCACTGCCTGCGAACTTGAAACGTAGCCCCTGAGAACCAAAGCAGAAGAGCACAGCCTTTAACGGTTGCTGAGGAGAAGGAATCCTCCTGTTTTGCTTTGAACGGGTCCCTTTAATTGTGGCGCACCCTGAGTCCTTGGGATAGGGAGGCTGAGTGCACCGGGTGCCTTTTAGGCAGTTCCTGAGGCTGCCAGGCGCCTCTCCAGCTAAGCCTCTGCTCCTCCCCCTGGAATAACTTCGCTCTGCAACAAGCAGGTCCCTCCTCCTCTTCCTCCTCCTCCTCGTCTCGACATCTGGGCTGGGAGTTGCTTTTCCCCTCGCTGGATTAACCTGAATACGCCCTGGGTGCATTTCTGGTTTATCTCCCTCCCTCCCTCCGCTCCCTGCATCCTCCTCCACCTCCACCAGTGGCAGGTTTCTCATCTCTCCTGGTCCCACTGGGCTGCGTCCCTGTTTTCATTGACATGAGAAAAATTAGAGACTGCGCGACGAGCGTCTTGGGCCGCATCTTCCCGACTTTGTCTATTGCGCCCAGTGATGTTCTTTGCTCTCAGAAGGAAGGAAATGTTGCTCGTATTTCAAGTCCTTTGTGTGTGTGTGTGTGTGTGTGTGTGTGTGTGTGTTAACCTTATGTGGAGCCAGTCAGAAAGGTCTCCTCTAAAGCAAACATGCTAGAGATAAGGGCTTTTTCTTGGTAATGGTTTAACGTTTCATTCATGAATTTAACTTATTTTTTTCCCCTCGGGTCGCCTGGCACTCTCTGCCAGCTGATTTCTGTTCTCCCTGCCTTGGTGCTTGTGGTGTTCTGGGTTCTCCTGGGCGATACTAGGCATGGGCTGGCGGGTGAGGGCAGGCCCTGGCATTGGGGGGCTGAAGAGGTGGCCCTGGAGACCCGCTGGGTGCCTTCCGGTGCTCTGCATTCACGAGGCTGGCCTTTGGGGGTCTGCTTTGGGCAAGCCTCTATCACCCCCCCCCCCAAGTCAGGCCCTGCGGCAGCTCGGCTTCGTGAGGCTACGACCCTCCCGGGTGTTCTGCTTGCGTGCGCGTGTTGGTGAGGCTGCTTCCAAGTTAATTTGAATCGAATTTATAAGGAACACTCTGTGAGTCAGCGTGGGCACTTTATTAAAATCCAGATGGGCAGCCGCTACCCCCCCCCCGCCACTTTCTCTCCAGCAGTTCGTGATTACATCAAACGAAGGCAGGGGGAAATAACCAAATTTGTTGGCGTGATTAGATCCCACACCACCTCTGTCCTCCCTCAAGCTGCTTCATTTATGAAGCAGCCTTTGCCAACCTGGTGCCCCCTGGGCGCTTCGCTCCCTATCCGGAGACCCTCAGCGCCTGAGGCTGGTAAGAGCCGCAGCCCCAAACATCTGGAGGGCAGCAGGTTAGCGAAGGCTGGTTTCTGCAGCTCTGATTTGCTCCTGATCCATGTTCTGGGGAAGGGGGAAGCCAAGTAAGGGGACGCCTCCCTCCTCAACGCTCGGGAGGCCTTTATTGATCAGCAACAGGAGGCTGGGAGCATGCACAGCTCACCTGCCCGGCTCTCTCGCCACCCGGCTCAGGTGTGCCCACCGGCTTTGGCCCGCTGGGTTGATTAAGCCCCCCCTTCCTCCAGGGACTCCGTGGCGCACGGCCGAGAGTGGCAACGTGCGCCTCCTGGCCGCGCGCTTGATTCCAGCAGGAGCGGGAGGGCTGTTTTGTGGGCACTTTCCGCTTCCAAGTATCCAGATGGAGCCGTTTTGAATTCCAGAGAGACCAAAGCGCGGCTTTAATTGCTTCGCGGAAGCAGGGCCTTAATTTAAACCGTGTCCTGCCAGAGAGCGTTAATCGCCCGGACTTTCCCCTTTTTGTTAGCTTGTTAAAGAGCCTGCCTTAAATATGCAGTTCAGCAGCGGGCTTTCTTTCGATTCAGCATTAATTCCGCCCCGCTCCTCACGTATTAATGATCGCAGCTCTCCCTCTGCCCCTGAATGTGTTAGCAAAAAAAAGCCCTCCGTATTTCTCGTACGCGCTGTTGGTGCTGCGGGAACGCCAGACCCCGCACCCCGCTGCCTCCCGCTTTGGGGCTGTGGTTACCTTTCCCCTGCAGTGCAGCTGAGTTAATCGCAGGGTTAAAATGGACCAAATACTGTCATTGGTACTTAGCATTCACTCCCGCTGCCCCCCTCGGGGGGAGCACACGGTTTCTGTATTGACAGGGGGAATTTTCGCCTCTCTGTGTGCAATAGCTGTTTCCCAACATTCTGGCTGTTTATCGTGCTTTGAACTGCCAGGAGTGAGGAGAAGCAAGCGAGTTTTCTAGTACACAGAATCTGGCTTCGGGGGGGGGGGGGCTGGCGGGACAAATAAGCAGCTCTACAGAGTTGCCAGTTGTCTTTGTCCACGGAGTTTTCTTGGCAGGGATACTGGAGTGGCTTGCCGGTTCCTGCTGCAGGTGGATCACGTTTGGTCAAAACTCTCCACTATGACCTGTTCATCTTGGGTGGCCCTGCACGGCAGAGCTCATAGCTTCTCTGAGTTGTTCAAGCCCCTTTGCCACGGCAAGGCTGCTTCTTGGGAGAAAAGCAATGACAAACCTAGACAGCATCTTAAAAAGCAGAGACATTGCCTTCCCAACAAAGGTCCGTCTAGTTAAGCTATGGTTTTCCCAGTAGTGATGTATGGAAGTGAGAGCTGGACCATAAAGAAGGCTGATCACCGAAGAATGGATGCTTTTGAATTCTGGTGCGGGAGGAGACTCTTGAGAGTCCCATGGACTGCAAGAAGATCCAACCTATCCATTCTGAAGGAAATCAGCCCTGAGTGCTCACTGGAAGGACAGATCCTGAAGCTGAGGCTCCAAGACTTTGGCCACCTCAGGAGAAGAGAAGACTCCCTGGAAAAGACCCTGATGTTGGGAAAGATGGAGGGCACAAGGAGAAGGGGACGACAGAGGAGATGGTGGGACAGTGTTCTCGAAGCTACCAGCATGAGTTTGACCAAACTGCTGGAGGCAGTGGAAGACAGGAGTGCCTGGCGTGCTCTGGTCCAGGGGGTCATGAAGTGTCGGACACGACTAAACGACTAAACAACAAAGCAACAACAACACAGAGTTGCCAAGCTGGGGCAGAGAGCGCATCTTTGATCGTCATCATTGCGACCCCGTGTCCCCAAAAGAAGTAGACTTTGGAAGTAAGGAGAGGAGTGCTTCGGAGCAGAGGGCCCAAACCAACAGATTCGAGTTACTAAAATAATAATAATAATAATAATAATAATAATAATAATAATAATAGAGATTCTGGCAGAACCTTAGGGAGAAATTCCTGAGGGTAGGAGCCATTCTCCCCCACCCCACCCCCTTTGTTGCCATATCTTGAAGAGCAAAGAAGAGGACAGCCTGAGCCGCTGCCAGCCCGAGATGGGGAAAGAGGTGCACACAGGGCCGCCACTGCCGTGCCCATATGCCTCTTTCCCCAGCTCAGGTTGGCAGCAGCCGTGGCATGCAGAGCAGCCTCCTCCAAACAAAAAACATTTCCTTTAAATGTAAAAATCCACCCTGATGGGCATGTTGGCCCCGCAAAAGAGGACACGTCCGGGTTTTTCCGGATGTATGGCAACCCTCCTGTTGGAGGGCCATGGATGCTTTAGTTGAGATTCCTGCATTGCAGGAGCTGGGCTAGAGGTCCCTTCTGACTCTACAATTCTGTGATTCTGTTGCATGCACCTTTCAGCAGGAGCTGCACCTTAGACCTTCTTTCTGTGTGTGATGCCAGCGTGCTCTGCTCTCTCTGAGCTGTGACCCCTTCCCACTTCGCATCCAGTCCTGTCACATTGGCTTTCACGGAGCCTGTGCAGCTGAAAGAAATCTGTTGCGCTATTAATTCAAGAAACACCTTGCAGAACTTTTCTGCAGGTTGCCATGCAGGCTCCAAACCCAAAGGCTCTCCCCCCCCCCCAGTGCTTCATAATTAGTACGGGGGGGGGGGACCACACACCCCACATTGATGAAAGGCTCCTCTGTTCATTAGAGCAGCTGTTTCTCCTTTGATCACCCATTAGTGGGCTGTTGAAGAACAAGCTGACGGCTTCAGTGAACAGAGGAGACCCTGACCGTCCTCTTGCATGTCGGAGTATATATAGATATATCTAAAACGTACTTTATCAAACAAACATTATGGGTGTGAATGTAATCGTCAAAGTGTCGATAGTGCACATATTAGTTTATGTCCTTTGATGTTCAGTGTTGAGTTTTCGAGGGAATCTTAACACACAGAAAAGTTATTTGCAGAGGGTGTATACACACACACACACACACACACACACACACACACACACAAAATACAGTTCCCCAGCCTTCCTCAGACTGGTGCCCTCCAGAACTCTTTGCTCCAGCATCTTACACTGTGACTATTTTCGGGCGGGATTCAGCCACAACCTGGCAAATCCAGGCTGCACAACTGAAGCCAACTTGAAAGCTCTTGTGAAACAAAGCGACTCCCTGGAAGATTTCCTTCTTCTTCTTCTTTTTTTATAATAATTTTTATTGAATTTTCCATTATACAAATTTACCATATCACATTTTTTTCACAAATTTCAACTTTTTGGACTTCCATCAGCTTCTCTGCAAATCATCCATATTTTTTACATACTTTACACATTCCCTATATATAATATTGCCTTTTAGCATACCCTTACTATCCTGTTTCTTTTTAACAATATTCCTCTAGCTTTCACAAAACTTCTTTAAATCCCACTAGCGTTGTTTGTTCATCACATATACTTTTCAGATATTCTGTGAATTTTCCCCAGTCCTCAATGAACTTGTGATCCCGTTGGTATCTGATCTTCCCAGTTAGTTTGTCCAACTCTGCATAGTCCATTAGTTTCATTCTCCACTCTTCAAGGGTCGGTAGTTCCTCCTGTTTCCATTTCTGGGCCATTAATATTCTTGCTGCCGTTACTGCATATTGAAAGAGTTTATAGTCCCTTCTATTTATCTCACTTCCTATTATTCCTAACAGAAAGGCTTCTGGTTTCTTTACAAATGTATATTTCAACATCTTTTTCAACTCATTATATATCATCTCCCAGAAACCCTTCGGAAGATTTCCTTCTTTTTCCGGTAAGGTAAAGGACAGCAAAACACTCTGGGAATGAGGATCGGACACTTCCTTTGATGCTGGCTGTGGCTGATGGGAGCTGTAGTCCAAAGTATCTTGAGAGCACCGGGTTGGGGAAGGCTGCTTCCGTCAGCAAAGAGCAATTACCTCGAGCCAGTGAGCCAAGCCACTTGCAACACCCCGCCTGGAGTCCCGTGTCCATTTCTAGGCACTGAAGACATAAGCAGGATATTGACAATCTGGAAGGTGTGCAGACAGAACAAGGAGACAAGGATGATCAGGGCTCTGGAAACCAAGCCGGATGAGGAACGGTTGAGGGAGTCAGGTATGTTTAGCCCAGAGAAGAGGAGACTGAGAGGTGGCATGAGAGCCATCTTCAAATATCTTAAGGATTGCCTTCACAGAAGACAGAGCAAGCTTGTTTTCTGCTGGTCTAGAGGGAAGGACCCAAACCAATGGATTAAAGTGACAAGGAAGGAGGTTCTGACTAAACATCAGGAAGAACTTTCTGATGGTAAGATCTGTTTGACAGTGGAACAGTCTCCTTTGGTAGGTTGTAGACTGTCAGGCGTGTGTGCAGGAGCCAGGTCCTGTGACCAGTAGGACTTTGTAGGACTGGGGCCTTCCTAAGTTTGTTCTGGAGAGGAAAGGTGCGGCCACATAGGTGAGGCCGATTGGTAACTCACAGCACCTGGTGGCAAGAGCTGGGAAGGGATATAAGGTCAGCATTTCCCTTCGGCTCTTTGCCACAGCAACACGCTTCCTGCCTTGCTGCGTTTGGCTTCCTGATCCTCGGACCTTGGCTTCTTGACTCCCGGCTCTTTGACCCTTGGACTCCTGGTTTCCTGACTCCTGGCTTCTGGACTCTCATTCCTGCCCCCACCCCGCCATCTTGCCCCTGGTTCCGACGTCCTCAGCTGGGACTTCGATCACCCGTAAACCAGACTGTGACATAGACTCTCCTTCCTTGGAGGTTTCTAAGCAGGGGTTGGATGGTCTTCTGTCATGGATGCTTTAGCTGAGATTCCTGCATTGCAGGGGGTTGGACTGGATGACCCTCGGGGTCCCTTCCAACTCTACAGTTCTATGATTCTGTGCTGAGGGACAATCCCACCTCTTAGCTCTGGGAAACTTGGGCTGACGAAGTCCCTTTTTGGCACTGCAATGGCAGTCTGCTGAGATTTCCAAAATGGAAATGTTGGAATGGCAGCTGTTCTCCATGCTTTTCAACCCTTTCATTCCTCAATGTAAGAATCTGCAGCTTTTCGGAAGAAGGGCGAACCAGCTCCCCCCCCCCACCCCCAGATAATATGGGTTTTAAAAGCAAGCTGGTCAAGCACTCCCGAGGCAGGCGGTCACCTGGGGTCGGCTGTATTGTCCAGGCTGGTTGGCTAATTAGGCAGCTCCCTGCACCCAAGCGCTCTCTGCCACCGAGCCGCTGCCTGCACCAGTCATTTAGCATTTAACGAGGGCTCAGATCTTGCAAGACAGCCCTGCCAGGCGGCCTTTGATGTCCGCTCATTTGCTGGCAGTGATTGTCGGCGTTCGGAGGCCGGGAGATTCTGCTGGCACCCCTGTGACAAAGGCTTTGCCTTTGAAAAAGAGGCATAATGCAAATCCCTTACCAGAATGAGAAGCAAAGGGAGAGAGGCATGGTTGGCCCGTGTGGCACGATTTCCCACCAGGAAGGGAGGAGTGCTCCATTGCAAGAGAGGCTCCTGATTCCCAAGAGGCCAGACGGAAGCTGAGTGGCCAGTAGCAGCGTTTGGCTGTGCCCATTGACCCTCTCACTGGGAGACTCTTGAACTCCCTCCTGCCCACTGCCATGGGAGAGCAGCAGAGGCTCTGGCAAAGGCCTTTGCCCTCATGGCAATGACTTGTGTCTTGGATCGCTCCTGGGAGTGAGCGGTTAAGGTGCACGGTGGAGAGAGACTAGCAACATTGCCTTGCCCAAAACGTTTCCACTTGTCAGGAATGAGCCAGCTCCCAGTGAAGGTTTGCAGCCAATGGAAGAAAGCAGCCAGGAACAGAAAGAGTTAACTTTCGTGCAGGATGAACAGCAACTAGTGCCAACTCCCCACCCCTTGGAATGCTGGGTGATAAGGGAATGGCTGAGAGTGGGCGGGAACCCAGCCAAAGCTCTCGGGAAGTTCAGACAGGCGCGAACAGAGATGGAAGTAGTTTGTTGGAAAGGGAAGAGGGGGGAGCTGATCCAATCCCTCCTCAGAGTCTCCTAGGGGGAGGGCTGTTGGACCGGAAACAAAGCAAGCAACGTAAGAAGCAAAAGTTCTCCATTTTCAGCAGAAAACGGAAGTGGTCTTCAGAAGGGTCATCTTGACTGATGATGTCGGAGGCTGCGTTAGAGGCCGTCTGGAGCTATCTGTTTGTTTTGACAGTAACTCATCGTTTTTAATTAACTATGCTTGTGTTATCAAGCTGGGAACCTGGACTCCTGACACCACTTGACCGCTTTGATCGGGGAGGGGGGAAAGGTAATGGAGAAATGGACTACAGTAGGGAAGGGCAACTATTTCTCTGTTCCAAATTGTGCCTCCCACATTAAGGTTCCCCTATGGGGGGGGGGGAGATCAGAATTGCCACATTTTAAAAAAACAACGCATTTTTATTGATTTTTATTGATTTTACAAAGTACAAATAAATACACACTAGGAAAGATATATATATACATAAAGAGATCTTGGGACTCCCCCCCCCCATTCCCTCCATTTTAAGAACCTGCACCACATTATCCATAGTATTTTTACACTACAAGTGAATCAAGATCCTGCTCTTGTTTCCATCTGCTTATAGTGACCATTGTGATCACCACTACAGAATTGCCACATTTTGAAGCAGGGGGTCGTGGGAAAAGAGAACAGAGACATGGTAGATGGGGACAGGATTCAGGAGCCTCCTTCCATCTCTTCTCCACCCCAAGTCACCTTCCCTACAAAGCTGCCATTCTACTCTGTGAAAAGCAAGAACGGTGGTGCCGTCCATCTCACACATTTGTGCATAATGCTCAGTTTGCTTTCTTCCTTTTCCCAACTCCTTGTGGCAGAAGACAGAAGCACCATCCCGGCCTCAGCCTCCCTGCCCTCTCTGTCCTTGTTCAGCAGAGAACTCCCTGGGAACGGAGGGCTGCCCTGCCTCTTCCATGCCCTGAATCTGTCAAGCCGTCCTCTGCTGGCACTTTGAGGGGTGCTTGGCCCCTCTGCGCCCGTCAGCGGCTGTGACAGCCTGCACCCCAATTTGTGCAGCTCGAGTAAAGAGGCTGCTGGCTGCAAACATCTTGGGTTTTCTTTTAAGATGAGCTTCTTGCAGATGGCAGGAGGGGGCCAATTTATGCTTAGGCTAACTTGCCACAAAAGAGCACAAACCAGCCTCACAGCTTGGTGGGGAAAGGTATTTCTTGTAATATTTTGGAACAACAAGTTGTGGGATCGTGTCCAACCTTATGCCAAGTTCAGCTTGCTGCAACAGAACTTCTTTAAAATAATAATAATAATACCTTTATTGTCAATGTACAACTTTAAGGTACAACCCGTGTACAATGCTCTTTGGTTTATTTTGCTTATTAATAAAATAAAAGAATTATTCTTTTAAAGAAAAGAAATTATTTATCAGGGGCTTGCTTGGGTCTGGGAGGCCCCACAGAGCCACACCTCCAGAGGAGGTTTGCAAAAGGACCTCCTGGGTGCAGGGTGTGGTTCCTGCCTCACTTTTTGTTCTTGCTGAAGGCCAGGTTTTGTGGGAATGTTCAGGGTGGCAGGAGAGGATATACTGTTTATTAATATCCTTCCTAACTTGAGCTAGCAAGTTCCTTTGCTTAGCAGAGTGCATTCCCCTTTACACAGCAGAAAACTAGTTGCAAACTTGTGTGAGTTTCTTAAGACAATACACAATTCCATCTGGCTTGTCCAGATTGAAATGTGTTCTAATATTTTCCTGGTGAGACCCCTTGAATCCCTCCTAAAAGAATAAAGACACCACAGCCTTATTCATAAGCAATAAAAAGAAAGTTTACTCAGGATCAGGCAGAGCACAGTGTGATCCCTGAAGGCAGGCTTAAGGCTTCAAGTTACAAACATGTACAAACAGGTTTACCCCATAAGGGAGATGACCTGGGCGACTGCTTGGCTGGCAGCCAGCAGTTCAGTCCAGGAAGTTTGCAGGATGAAAGGAAGATGGAAAAGAGAGAGCGGCAGCATGCCATGTCCTTTTACCTGGACAGGTTAGGTCACGCCCACCCACTAGTCACATGCAAGGAAGGATTCTCCAGGCCAGGAGGAACAGGAAGTTTCAACTGCCTAGACCAAACATTCCCTTGTATGTCCACTCTAGCAAAACAAGGAATGTTGTACTTGACTGCTCCCAGTGGATTACATCCCACAGGTTTGTCAAGGCAGCTGGAGACCTTTGGTGTGTCAGCTGCTTCCGCCGTGTCTACCTGTGAGGTGGCTTTGTGTAGGGGATTTGTAGGGGATGCATCTCAAAGGACCCCTTGAAGGCTTGCAGACGAATTGTCCCTCACATCCTGAGGACCAACATAAGACCGAGTCACCGAGTGGTTTTTTTGTGGGGTGCTTCCACGCCCATGTTAAAAAACACTTGCCTGTGAAGTAATTGTGGCCACAGGAGTGGAGCATGATTTTTTTTTCATAACGTTGACCGTTCCTCGACAGGAGCTTGTGGGAAAGAGTCTGGCAGGGGTGGCGGTGAGAGAGCAGGTACACCATGAGTGTCGCAGATAAGCACCAGCCTTGCCACCTCCTCTTGCCGTGTTCACAACCCTCAGAGATGGCCTGAGTTTCCAAGTGCAAAATCAGGTGGTTTTTGCTGCTATTGGGCAGAAGAAGCCTTTCTAAAAGGTCCGCAGTAGCCTTCTGCAAGGATGTGTGAGTGGGCAAAACTTCAGGATGCAAGCGGTCTTTTGTCAAAGCTGATCTGGCGCTGGGGTTGGGGGACACAGGCCTGCCAAATTATTATTATTATTATTTATTAGAGGTGCTGAGGACCATTGCCAGACTTCCCAATCTCCTGGATTTCTGGGGAAGCTTCACGAAGAGTAACTGTTCCACTAGATGCATTATGGAAGCAGTTAGTCCGATCAGCACACATCCCTTTGTATTATTCATTTTGATTCTAAATTCAGAGCGTCCCCCACATCCTGTCCTGGGCTTTCAGTAGAAATAGATCTTTCGCTTTGTGATGTAGCATTCAAGTACCAGAAAAGCATTTTCTCTAGCTGCTCCCACTCCTGAACACCAGGGATGGGATCATGGGCTGCATTTCCATCCCATTTTTGGGTCAGGTAGGGAGAGGCACGGTTTGTGGCTTGTTGTGGGGAGAGGGGGTTGGCAGCACTTGCAATGCATGCTAAGCAATGACTGCTGTGCACAACCACCTCCTGCAATGAAACGGCTTCAAACCGTTGGGGGTTGAAGGCAGCTGCTCATGTTTCCAGAGTAAGGCAGAGTAAGGTGTTGATTTCCTGAAACCAGGGTCTTGGGCTGGTTTGAGACATGGAGAAAAAGCAGCTGCAAAAGACAAAACAGTTATCATAATTAAATAAGTTAATACCAAGAAATGAAAACCATTTAAAGAAGGCAGTTAAGGAAAGAAAGAAAATGACTCAACTTGAGGTGGTGGATGGAAATCAATACAAAATACTAGAGTGCTTAGGTTTGATTATTCAGAATAATGTTGTTGTTGTTTAGTCGTTTAGTCGTGTCCGACTCTTTGTGACCCCCTGGAGCAGAGCACGCCAGGCACTCCTGTCTTCCACTGCCTCCCGCAGTTTGGTCAAACTCATGCTGGTAGCTTCGAGAACACTGTCCAACCATCTCGTCCTCTGTCGTCCCCTTCTCCTTGCGCCCTCCTTCTTTCCCAACATCAGGGTTTTTTTCCAGGGAGTCTTCTCTTCTCATGAGGTGGCCAAAGTCTTGGAGCCTCAGCTTCAGGATCTGTCCTTCCAGTGAGCACTCAGGGCTGATTTCCTTCAGAATGGATAGGTTGGATCTTCTTGCAGTCCATGGGACTCTGAAGAGTCTCCTCCAGCACCATAATTCAAAAGCATCCATTCTTTGGCGATCAGCCTTCTTTTTTTTTTTTTTTTTTTTAAATAATATTTATTAAGATTTTCAAAAATACAGAAAGTAAGAATTAAAATACATTCAGAACCTTATTTTCATACATCCACTTTCTGGGACTCCCCCCTTCCCCCACCCCTACCATATTCCTCTTTCATATTGTTGGCTCCACAAGCTCTCGGTTCTAATTAAAAACTTAATTTGTTTAGACCATTATTCGAATTTAAAATTTATACACTCCTCATCAATACCCTTAATAAAAGACAAAAATTTCTCTCCCAGGGCCCACCCCATTTTCATTCCACAATTTCCCTTTTTTTTAAATAATAAAGACACCCCACACAATAGAAATATCAGAAATAAGAAATAAAAAATATAATAGATGAAAAAGAGCCAGTTCAAAAAAAAAGAAGTTAACAAGCCTTTGGGTTTTAGTTCTCCCCCCTGTCCCCGGTTTAATTTCCCCCTGACCACCAAACCATGTTATCCGCCTGGAATTCTTAAAGTCCATAAATCACCTATTTCCCCCAACTCCTTGCTTTTTTTTTTTTCTTTTTCTTTTTCTTTTTATAATTATTTTTTAAAACACTTAACTTCAGATCTTTGATAAAGCTCCCCCCATTGTTCTTTCCAAATTGTAGTCCAGTTTCCTCTTGTTCCGCTGCTGAAACGTTCTAATTCAGAAGCTTAGTAAGTCTGCAGGGATTATTGTTATTCAGGAACAAAAACTTGCGTTCAGTCCCTTCCTTTCTTCAATAGAAAATTCTATTGTCTCCTTTAGCTGAACACCCTGTAGACAAAATATTATTTCCGTTTTGCAGCTTTCCCAGAAGATAACCAGTCCTGTAAAATTCCAATGGTATTTTTCCACTTACGACCATCTTTGTAATGTCCCGAAACTCCTCTAGGGGGATTGTAGTAACTTTGTTTTCTCTAGTCCAAAAGTCCGATTGTTATCCATGTTTTCGCCATTTTGTATCCAAGTTTTAACAAGTTGTAGCAAATTGTAACAAATTTAGCCAGCAAAGTTCTCATAATAAAATCCTCTCTGCTTTCCGACTTTGACAGCTACTTTGACAGCTGTCAAAATCTCCGACTCTTTTCACCAGGCTCTCTCTTCAATCACCCCGGTTCCCGGGGGGGGGGGTTACGTTTCTTCTCCCTCAGTTCTTCCTCCAGCACAGTTCTTATAGTTCCCCATCGTGGAATTCTTAGTTTTTATCAGCAATACAAATCTTTTTGGACCTTGGTTTCCCCGTCCTTGTTTTGGAAGGTTTACAATAGGGGGGGGGACTGACTTCCTTTTTGGATCCCCCCCCCCGCTCGTGTCCAATTCGAAAAAAAATTCTTTTTTTTCCTCCTTTTAAACCCAGTTTCCAAATTACTCACGGGTTGTTGTTAAGAAGTCCGAATTTTCAATGAAAGAAGTCAGCGCTCTCCGCCGGATGGCATGCGGCTGCGCTCGGCAGGGATAGCAGAGGACTCAAAGCACCACGCTTCTCCCCGGCACCCGATCCGTAGCCTTTAAAAAGGCTCCTTCACGAGTCGGGAGGGCGCTAACGGTGCCAGCCGAGTCTCCATGTCCACGGCCCTCGTGGCCGTGGTTTTTAAGGGTCCCCGCATCGCCGGTGCGGTAGGACCCAGCCCCTGCCGAGCAGGCTCCCTCCGGAGCTCGGAGGGAGTCCGCCATTCGGCGATGGCGCCAACCCGGAAGTGGCGATCAGCCTTCTTTATGGTCCAGCTCTCGCTTCCATACATCAGAATAATAACCACAGGTTGTTGGTGGAGGGAAAGATATTTAGTTATTATGTATTTTTATGCATTTGTTTATTCTTAGTTTTAGTTTGAATTTTGGATGGAATCTTTCTGTGGATGTATGTAAAGCAAAACTCAATAAAATTATATTAAAAAGAAAAGAAAGAAAGAAAGAAAGAAAGAAAGAAAGAAAGAAAGAAAGAAAGAAGCGAGCAGCTGCCTCTGGCTTGTGTTGAGAAAGGTAGACTCGAATCTACCTTGTTTGAAAAACTCAGGACAGCTTAAAAGAAGGTCCTTCTTCAAGCCGTGCTCAGTCCAGCTATGGATCTCCCTTCCGTAGCAGGCAGTCATGGCCACCAACTTGCTTGACTTTAATAGAGGATTGGACAAATCCATGGAGGAGAGGGCCATGGGTGGCTATCAGCCATGATGTGATTCCTATGCTCTGCCAGCAGTGCTTCTGAAACCACAGGAAGGGAGAGGACCCTTGTGCTTGACTCCTGGTTTCTGGCTTCCCATCATGGCCATCTTGGTTGCCAGTGTGAGACGAGGATGCTGGACCAGGTGGGCCATTGGCCTGATCCAGCAGGACTCCTGCTTATGCTGTAGACTGAAGTCTCAAATTTTAACATACTATAGCAGATGAAGAACGACAACGTACTGAGATCCCTTCCTTAATCCCTCACGCACTTCAGAAGAGGCTGCAGGGTATCCCTCCTTTGTTGGCAACACTCTTGGGCAGGGTCTGCTGAAGCAGAAAATGTGTCCCTCAAGCAGTTTTCATTAAAAAGCATGAGCAACATTTTGCCTGCTGGGACCTCACCCCTTCTCCAAGAATCCTCAAAGATTATAGACGCAGGCGCTGAGATTACATCCGCAAGCTCCTTTAGTCCCCTTGTGGGCAGCTCATCAGGCCCTGGAGATTTGAATTCATCTAAAGTAGCCTGGTGTTCCCTTACTACCTCTTTGCCTATCTTAGGCTGCAGCTCCCTCCTTGCATCATTTATTCATCATTATTATCACCAGGTTGGACATTGCTTTCCTTTTGGGTGAAGACAGAGCAATTCCACTTCTTCTCTGTCACCCAATAGCATTTCTCCATCTTCTCCATGCAGAGGACCTACGACTTGCTTGTTCTTCTTCTTGCTTTGAAGATAGCCAAATAAACTTCTTTTCTAACCTTACTTGCAGGCCTGAGCTGATTCTCAGTTTTAGCCCTCCTGACCTTCTCCCTGAAACTATTGGCTACTCGTGCGTACTCCTCCTTTGTTATTTCCCCTTTCTCCCTTTTCTTATACAAGCCCTTCTAAAATCTCAGCTCATCTTTAAGCTTCTAATTTAGCCACACCAGTTTCTTTAGATGAATCTCACTTTTCTTTCTTGTTGGAATTGTCTGCATTTAGAATTTCAATATTTCTCATTTTAGAACCTCCCATCCAACTTGACTCTTTGAGTATCTCTGACCATGGGATCTCACCCAACAGCTCCTTCAGCTTTTAAAAATTGGCCTTCTTAAAGTCTAGAGTGCATGTCCAACTATACTTTTCCTTTCCTCTGTAACATGAAACTAACATGATCACTTCCTCACAAGGTTTGCAAGTACTGTACTTCCACTTTGTCAGTCAGTTCCTTCCTGTTGCTGAGGACCAGGTCCAAGATAGATGATGCCCTTGCTGTTTCTTCCACCTTCTGGGAAATGAAATTGTCAGCGAAGCAACAGAGGAATTTGTCAGACCTTGCATTACTTGCAGGGTTTGAGTCCCAAAAGATATCGGGGAAGTTGAAGTCCCCCATGATTACTATTTCTCTCCTTTTTGAATGTTTGGTAATCTGCTCTAGGAAGACATCATCCAAGTCTTCAGTCTGGCTTGGTGGTCTATAGCAGACACCCACAGTAAGTGTTAATATCTTCGGCTCACAGTCAGAGGTACCTGGCCTCCCCCGAGGCAATTGAGCGAGATACTGTGTTTACCGTCCGTCTGCGACCTCCGGCAGGCTAGGTAAACAAACCCGGCGATTCTTCTCATTAGTCGTGAGATAGAACACACCCTCTGCTTCTCTGCTTCTCTCTCCCTCCCTGCATTCTCCCAGGGAGGAGAAATGAGACAGACAGGAGTCCTTTCTACATGTTTTATTCCTGTCACTCAACAGTACATAGAAATGTGACTGCACCCTTCAGTCTCCATTAGAAGAGTCACAACTCCTCCCCTGTACTTCCAGTACAGGTCAGATGACACACTGAGCTAACATCCGGTGCTCAGTACAGAGAATAGGCTCCACCTTTTCTCCAACAGTACATCTGCAAAACATAACATCCTGTTTTGCATTCCAGCCATCTGGAGCTGGCTTTTGCCTTGGTGCTTTTTCCCAACAGTAAGATCACTGTTGTTCCTCTCTCTTACAATTTTTACCCCTTTACAGTGGTACCTCGGGTTACATACCCTTCAGGTTACATACGCTTCAGGTTACAGACTCCGCTAACCCAGAAATAGTGCTTCAGGTTAAGAACTTTGCCTCATGATGAGAACAGAAATCGTACTCTGGCACCGCAGCGGCAGTGGGAGGCCCCATTAACTAAAGTGGTGCTTCAGGTTAAGAACAGTTTCAGGTTAAGAATGGACCTCTGGAACGAATTAAGTACTTAACCTGAGGTACCACTGTAGTCTCAATCTGCCTTACATGCTCCAGATCATATAATGCTACTCCTCCTCCCTTCTTGTTTGTTCTATTTCCTCTGAGTAGGTTATATTTCTCTGTTCCTACATTCCAGTCATGTGTCTCATCCCACCAGGTTTTAGTAATGCCTCCTAGGTCATATTTGCCATCCTGTATGAGCTCAAATTCGTTGTGTTGTTTCCCATGCTCTGTGTGTTAGTATAGAGACGATACCATTTATCTCTTAATATTTCTCCACAACATGTTGGGAGCCTGGCCCACCTGCACAGGTAATCTCTGTGCATTTCAGACTCTGGGGACCCTCTTTCTGCCTGCCCGGAAAAGCATCGCCTGCCATTTTGTGTGCAAAGGGAAGGGCAGTTCATTTTGTTCTCTCCCAATAGCTCGTTTTTTCAGCCTTAAAATCATTTCTCCACATTTCAACATTCTTTCCATAAGATAAATGAATATATTTAATAATCCCTCATGAAAATTCATCAGCATTTAAATGAGAATTTCTCTTAATATGCACGTGTTTGTTTGCAATTTTGCTTGATCCTATTTTGTTTAGCCTACCCAGATATTTAGAATGCTGGTTCATGTTTTAATTTGTTTTTCGTTTATTGTTGAGTTTAATTTTTTTTTTTTTGGACGCTTTAAGTAATTGTTGTTCATTCAATGTTATTTGTCTTATCTTTTTCGTCAAGCACTTGAAAGTTTTTTGTAACGAGGTGTATGGATTTTATGAAATAAGTAAATAGGCCAACAATGTAGCTGTTTAAAACTGTTTTTGTAGATAATTTTATGATCCGTCAGGGACAGGGAAGATGCTGACAACTGTGCACTGGGGGAAGTGGGGCTGGCATCTGACTCGAGAGAGAGGGGCAGTGATTTGTGGGGGACTGTACCGGCCAGGAGGCGAGAGTTGGAGGCAAGGGAAGCTTCTCAGCTGGAGGGTGGAGCGCAGGATGGGTCAGAAGAAGAAGAGGAAGAGGCAGGTCAGACAAAGGAAGGGCTGGAGGCCTCCCCATCCTCTCCTGCACCACTGTCTCCCAGAACCAGGAGGGGACTGAAAAGGGAGGAGCAGAGGCAGTTTCCAGGCAGGCATAGTCTCTGGCTGGCTGTATGCAGCCCATTGGTAGAAGGTTCCTAAGCTGGCGGAGGGGGAGTGGACCTCCTTTTGCTGCAGCTGCTCCATAGAGTACAGACCTGGGAATAGCTCCCTAGACACTAAAACATGGGTAGGCAAACTAAGGCCCGGGGGCCGGATCCAGCCCATTCGCCTTCTAAATCCGGCCCACAGACAGTCTGGGAATCAGCGTGTTTTTACATTAGAATGTGTGCTTTTATTTAAAATGCATCTCTGGGTTATTTGTGGGGTATAGGTATCCGTTCATTTCCCCGCAAAAAAAATATAGTCCGGCCCCCCACAAGGTCTGAGGGACAGTGGACCAGCCCCCTGCTGAAAAAGTTTGCTGACCCCTGCACTAAAATGATGTGTGTGGTATCTGGAGCCATGGAAACTACTGTTAAGTGTCAGCTTTGTCCTTAAAGAGTTAACAATCTGCCGTGTGCATTCCTTTGGCTGAGGAGCGCCCTTGACATTGTTTTATTCTTTTCGTAAACCACGTTGAGGTTTTTTCCCTTTACAGTAAAGTGACATATAAATTTAACGAGGCAAATAAATAAAAATAAATAATGTGCACATTTTTTGCAAAGCGGGTTCCCTTAACAGAATCCATTTTTAGTTGGGAGATTTTGTTTGTTTGTTTTTTAACTTGCATATGTATTTTAATGCACACTCCCCCCCGCCTCCAATGCAATTTATTTCTGTGCACTTTTGCTGGAGAACTGCATTGCAAAATGCAGGCAAGTGTGGCTTTTGAAGGATAGCTGTGCTTCACTTTGCATATTGGTTCAAGAAGAGTGAACACGGTGGCTTCTCATTAAAATGCAAACAAAACCCAATGCCTCTCCCTCCCCCTGCCCATTTTGTACCAATTGCCTACGTTTGCTCAGCAACATCTCTCTCTCTCTCTCTCTCCCCCCTTGACAGAAGTGTATGCGGCTGAACCCTGATGTCCCCGTCTGGGTCTCCAAGCAGCGCATCCTCTGCACCTTGAACCACAGCCTGAAGGACGTGCTCAACTATGGCCTCTTCCAGCCAGCCTTCAACGGCAGGGCCGGGAAGTTCCTGGACGAAGAGCGGCTGTTGAGAGAGTACCCTCTGAACCCGGATACCCCGGTCCCTTACCTGGAGGTACCGACCTGGAGGCCTGCCTCGTTTTCCGTAGCTACAACCCCCAGCCCCACTTGGGCCTGCCTTGGGGCGTGGGGGCCATGTTGAGCTGGGGTGGAATGGAAACAACGGGGGGCATTCCATCTCCAGAGACCAAGCTTCTGAATGGCATGGGGATTGCCAGTCTTTGCTCACTGGCGGAGGAAGGGGGGCAGGGGGGAGCGTACTGGTGGAGTACAGGATCAGGTTCAAGGTGCTGGTTTTAACCATCGATTTCCTAGAATCTTAGAGTTGGAAGGGACTCAAAGGTCATCTAATCCAACCCCCTGCATGCAGGAATTTCAGCTAGATTTATTTCTATTTATTGCAACGTATGGGCTAGAAAAGTGGTCAGAATCTTCCACTAAGAAGTCGTGCCACAACCCCAGACCTTCCCTTGACTTGTGCACTCAGCCACTGTGATCCACGTGATGGTCACCTCCAGGCTTGATTATTGTAACTCACTCTACGTGGGGCTGCCCTTGAAGCTGACCTAGAAACTCCAGCGGGTGCAGAATGCCGCGGTGAGACTCCTTACGGGGTCCTTGCCGCGGGATCACATTCACCTGGTGCTATACCAACTGCACTGGCTCCCGGTGGAGTACAGGGTCAGGTTTAAGGTGCTGGTTTTAACCTTTAAAGCCCTATGTGGCCTAGGACCCTCGTACCTACGGGATCGCCTCTCTTGGTATGCCCCACGGAGGACCTTACGGTCTTCAAACAAAAACATCTTGGAGGTCCCGGGCCATAGGGAGGTTAGGCTGGCCTTGACCAGAGCCAGGGCCTTTTCGGCCGTGGCCCCGATCTGGTGGAATGCTCTGTCACAAGAGACTAGGGCCCTGTGGGACTTGACATCTTTCTGCAGGGCCTGCAAGACAGAGCTGTTCCGCCAGGCCTTTGGTCAGGGCGCAGCCTGACTCCCTCTCTCCTTCTGTAATCTTCATAGAACTCTAACCCGATGGTTGCCATTAATTTGAGTCTGAATTGATTTTTAAATGAATTGATTTTAGAATGCTGTATTACTTTTATTGTGGTTGGCTGCTCTGAGCCCGGCTATAAATAATTTTTTTTTATTATTTTTATTTTTATCACCCTGGCACCATGATCCTGGTGGGGTTCCATCGCAGCTGCCCCTCCGCGCTGGGCACCACGCCCCCGCAGGCAGCGCACCATGCCCCCAGGACACGCACCAGCCAAGCCCCCGCCTGCTCTCCGCCCCCCCCCCCGGTGCTGGAGCATGAAGCTCCGCCACTGCCTTTGCTAGAATACCTGGCTCCTGGTGGTCTTACTTGTGAGTAGGTGGGAGGTTTCTTCAGGATCAAGGCCTAAGAGGACAAGTGCATGGGCATAAAGTCCAAAATGCAAGCAGTTTGGGAGGTCTGAAGGCAAGCTGGTAGCAAAGTAGAATGTCTTGCAATGGAAAAAGGGAGCCGAGGCCTGTGTTTAAGAATTGCAGGTGCCTGGCAATAGCTGAGTCCACGAGTCAAGGGAAGGTTTGGGGTTGTGGCACGACTTCTTAGTGGAAGATTCTGGCCACTGGGGCACTTTTCTAGCCCATGCATTGCAATAAATAGAAATAAATCTAGCTGAGATTCCTGCATTGCAGGGGGTTGGACTAACTCTAAGATTCTGTGATTCTAGGTAATCGATGGTTGACCCCCTTGCTGCACTGGAGGTCAGGCTGGGTGCTCTCAGTAACCACTTACTTGGACCTCAAAGATCTATTAAAATCCCATTTAGAAACTCTGGCTTAGCATTTAATTCTTGCAGCAGAGGCCCTGTGGGTCACCTTTGCCCATCCTGGCCAGGGCCTCCCTGGCATGTGATCTTTTGCCTCCAAAAGCAGCTGCATCACATGGTCTAAATGTGGATGTGGTGGGATGCATCTGGTGCCTTGGCACCCGAAAAATGTTGCCACCCCAATCAGATTTGGGCGTGAAATATACTTGGAGTCGAGAGTTGGAGCTCATAGTGGTGAGGAAGAATGGAAGTTCCCCAAGAATGTCTGCTTTATATACAGTGGTACCTTTGGTTACATACTTTATTCGTTCTGGAGGTCCGTTCTTAACCTGAAACTGTTCTTAACCTGAAGTACCACGTTAGCTAATGGGACCTCCTGCTGCCACCGCGCCGCTGCTGCACGATTTCTGTTCTCACCCTGAAGCAAAGCTCTTAACCTGAGGTAATATTTCTGGGTTAGCGGATTCTGTAGCCTGAAGCGTCTGTAACCTGAAGCGTATGTAACCCGAGGTACCACTGTACATTATTTACACAATGGGCCCCAGGTGATTGGCTAATTCCGGGATTCTCCTCTAGGCCAATCACTTCTGGATTCACTTCCACCTGGAGCTGGATTGGGTGGCTCCTGTGGACCAATCAGACTGCTGCATTCTGAATCCTATTGTTCTAGGATCAATCAGACTGCTGCATTTTGGATCCTATTCAACTCAGTACATAACAGGGGGATTGCAGCCGTTTCCCACCAATTTAACGCAGGCACCCACTTTTGTTTTCCCATGTCTTCCCTGCTCCCCAAATCCCTTTCCGAAAGCAGATGCTGCAGGAACTTCTCTGCAAGCCTCAGGTACGGGGGGAGGGGCGGGGGCTAATGTTAGGCATGTCTTTTAGCAAAAGAGATCAACGATTTCACACTGGAGTCCCTCAAGAGCTCCTTGGTGAATGCCAAGCGGGCCCAGCGCCCTGCTCCTTCTCTGATTTGTCAGTTAGTTCTAAAATGCCAACCTTTGCCACCTCTTCTTCACATAGCTCTTCAGGTACGCTGCTTCAAAAACAATGAATCACCACTGAGCTAAATTTAGGAAAGGGAGGGAGGGAGGAGAAGAGTTGGATGGGTTTTTGTGCTTGGAAAATGGGAAGGACGGACTGATGCCAACCACACAGGACCTGCTCAGGGCCCAAACACTTTCACAGGACTCTTCCTAGACGGGGAATAATTTTTATCTATCTCCCATGACAACTGGAAGTTTGGTCTTCCCTTCCTTCCTTCCTTCCTTCCTTCCTTCCTTCCTTCCTTCCTCAAAAAGCTCAGTTCACAGGAAGTTAAATCCTGCACAGTATTCCATGCTGAACTGATTTCTAAGCGCAGGTCTGAGATACTTTCCATTTGCCCCACCTCTTTTCTGGGGAACACCCATTGTTTACTGCTGAATCGCAATGAAGGTCAGTTGGTTTTTCTGTGGATTAAACACTTCCTCTGGTCCCGCTGCTTTCCCCCAGGGAAAACTGGTGTTTTGCGCTCCAACAGAGCAGGCGGCAATCATGTTTTCTGCAGGTTGCTGTTTGTTCCCATTCCACACCAAAGAGCAGCTTTTCCCTGGGAAAGGAGTGAGGTAAGGGGGAGGCTGCTTGCAGCTGACCCGCTCAGAGCCATGCTTTCTAGGCCCGAGACAAGCAGACGTGTGGGGTATCCCTCAGCGGTCAACAGCGGGTTTTCCCAGGAAAAGTGGTGGAAAAAAGAAAAACCTCTCAGACCCACGCCTAGAAATCACGGACCAAACAGAAGTGTGAATGAGCCCCGTGTGGGATTTGAACCAGTTCCCTGCAAACATGGTTTTGACCTGTAAATCCCCAGGTTGTTGGCCCAATAGACCTAACCAATTTCCCCTTCCTCTGTGCCCGCCCAGGTGAATGGACTTGCCCGTTCTCCCAACTCTCTCTCTCTCTCTCTCTCTCTCTCTCTCTCTCTCTCTCTCATTTTTTTAATTCCCAACTCTCAGTATGGACCATGTTTACTCTGGTGGGAGAGAGGGTGACACTAGAATTCCTCTACCCTGGCAATTCATCAGAGCCCAAGAACATTCTTAGGAGAGTACTGACGTCTTCTCTGAGCCTTTTTACAGCCAAGATTGAGCAGGCATGGAGTGATTCGGTCCTACCCATGTATTCCTTTTTTAAAAAAATAAATAAATGGGGGTGGTTCCCAGGTCCGATTTTTTTAAAAAAATGATATTTATTAAAGTTTCAAAGAAAAAATTACATAGGTAAAAAAGAAAAGAGAAAAAAAAGAAAAAAATACAAAATACAGAAAAAAGATAAAAAACACTTAAAAGAAAAACACATCGATCTTTCCATAACTTACATTTCATTTCCTTACTTCCCTGACTTCCTCACACCTCCCTTTTTTGTATTCCAGTTCTATTAGTTAATTCAGCAATTCCTTTCCCTCTTTGTTTTTATCTTAATCCTTTAACTTAACATATTATAACTTTAAATTCTCATCTGTTAACAATCCATTTGTACATACACCTTTATAACATTGTTGCTAAGACCACTTAATTTCATTCTGACATCATTCTAACATTCATTAATTTTGCAGTATTTCTGTAAATAGTCTTTAAATTTCTTCCAATCTTCTTCCACCAACTCTTCTCCCTGGTCTCGGATTCTGCCAGTCATTTCCGCCAGTTCCATATAGTCCATCACCTTCATCTGCCATTCTTCCAGAGTGGGTAAATCTTGTGTCTTCCAATACTTTGCAATAAGTATTCTTGCTGCTGTTGTGGCATACATAAAGAAAATTCTGTCCTTCTTTGACACCGTTTGGCCGACCATGCCCAGGAGAAAGGCCTCTGGTTTCTTCAAGAAGGTATATTTAAATACCCTTTTCATTTCATTATAAATCATCTCCCAGAAAGCCTTAATCCTTGGGCATGTCCACCAAAGGTGAAAGAATGTACCTTCAGTTTCTTTACATTTCCAACATTTATTATCGGGCAAATGATAGATTTTTGCAAGCTTGACTGGGGTCATGTACCACCTGTATATCATTTTCATAATATTCTCTCTTAAGGCATTGCATGCCGTAAACTTCATACCTGTGGTCCATAACTGTTCCCAGTCAGCCATCATTATGTTATGTCCAACATCTTGTGCCCATTTAATCATAGCAGATTTAACCGTTTCATCCTGAGTATTCCATTTCAACAGCAAGTTATACATCTTTGACAAAATCTTCGTTTTGGGTTCTAACAGTTCTGTTTCTAATTTTGATTTTTCCACCTGGAAGCCAATTTTCTTGTCCAAATTATATGCCTCCATTATCTGATAATAATGAAGCCAATCTCGCACTTTATTTTTTAGTTTTTCAAAACTCTGCAGTTTCAATCTGTCTCCCTCTTGTTCCAGAATTTCCCAATATTTCGGCCATTTGGCCTCCATATTCAGCTTTTTCAGAGCTTTCGCTTCCATCGGTGACAGCCACCTTGGGGTTTTATTTTCCAGTAAGTCTTTATATCTTATCCAGACATTAAACAATGCTTTACTGACAATATGATTTTAAAATGCTTTATGTGCTTTGACCTTATCATACCACAAATATGCATGCCATCCAAATACATTGTCAAAACCTCCTAAATCCAAAATGTCTGTGTTTTCAAGAAGCAGCCATTCTTTCAGCCAGCAAAAAGCTGCTGACTCATAATAAAGTTTAAGGTCTGGCAGGGCAAATCCACCTCTTTCCTTTGCATCCGTTAGTATTTTAAATTTTATTCTAGGCTTCTTGCCCTGCCAGACAAATCTAGAGATATCTCTCTGCCACCTCTTGAAGCAATCCATTTTGTCCAAAATTTGCAGTGTTTGAAAGAGAAATAACATTCTAGGCAATACATTCATTTTTATCGCAGCAATACGGCCTAGCAGTGAAAGCTTCAAATTTGACCAAATTTCTAAGTCTTTTTTCACTTCAGCCCAGCATTTTTCATAATTGTCTTTAAATAGATTCCCATTTTTTGCTGTCATGTTAATCCCCAGGTATTTCACTTTCTTAACCACTGTTAAACCTGTCTCATTCTGAAACCTCTCTTTCTCAATCACAGTTAAGTTTTTCTCGAAGACCTTTGTTTTTAACTTATTCAATTTAAATCCTGCAACCTGACCAAATTCTTGAATCAGTTCCAAAACCCTTTTAGTACTAGATTCTGGCTCCTGCAATGTCAATACTAAGTCATCTGCAAATGCTCTCAATTTGTACTGTTTAGCTCCGACTTGTATACCTTTAACCAATTGGTCCCTTCTAATCATATTCAGCAGGACCTCCAGGACCGATATAAATAGCAATGGGGAGATTGGGCAACCTTGTCGTGTCCCTTTTTCTATCTTAAATTCCTCCGTCACCACGTTATTTACAATTAATTTAGCCTTTTGTTCTGAATAAATTGCACTTACACCGTTTTCAAAGCCTTGGCCTACCCCCATCCCCTGTAGGTTCATCTTCATGAAACTCCAAGAGATATTGTCAAAGGCTTTCTCCGCGTCCACAAATATCAAAACTGCCTTGGTATTTATATTCACTTGTAGTTTTTCTAAAATATTGATTATGTTTCTCACATTGTCAGACAAATGTCTACCCGGGAGAAAGCCTGCTTGGTCTTTATGTATCTCTTCCATTAGGACTCTTTTTAGTCTTTTAGCCAAAATGTCTGCAAAGATTTTGTAATCCACATTGAGCAGTGATATGGGACGGTAGTTCTTAAGCTGAGTCTTTTCAGTCTCTATTTTCGGTACAAGTGTAATATACGCTTCTTTCCACGACTCTGGTGCCCTTTTCCCACCCATTATTTCATTACAGACTTCCTTTAAAGGTTGTACTAGCCATTCCTTCAAGGATCTGTAGTATCTAGAAGTCAGTCCATCCGGTCCTGGAGATTTACCTAGTTGCATATTCTGAATGGCACCTTCTACCTCCTGTTCAGTTATTTTATAATTCAGCATTAATTTATTTTCTTGAGAGATTTTTTGTAATCCATTTGTTTTCAAAAATCGGTCTACATCAATTTCTTTCTGTGGCCCTTGTGTATATAGTTGTTTAAAATACCTCTGGAAACAATTTCTAATCTCAACTGGGTTCTGTATATTCCTTCCTTCCACTTCTAAATTTGTAACAGTATTTAGTTTTTGTCTTTTTTTCATTTGCCAAGCCAACAATTTCCCACATTTATTAGCCGACTCAAATGTCTTTTGTCTCATTTGTTTGATTTTCCATTCTATCTCCTGATTCATCATTTTCATATATTGTACTGATATAACTTTATTTCTCTCAAAATCTCATGTGACTTTGGTTTTGCTCTCAATTTCTTTTCACTTTCCTTTATTTTCTCTAGTATTTTATCCTTCTTCTCATTTTGGATTCTCTTTTTTAATGCATTCTGTTGTATCAAGAACCCTCTCATAATAGCTTTGCTTGCGTCCCAGATTACTCTTTTTTCAACATTGGTGTTCATATTTATCTCAAAATAGTCTCTCAAGGTTTTTTGGGCCTTCTTAATGACTTCTTCATCTCTAAATAAGGCATCATTCATCCTCCATCTGAAGGAGCCGATTGGTTTTAGTTTCATCTCCATCTTAACAGCATTATGGTCGGAGCAAGTTTTTGGGCAGATTTCCACTTTTCTTGTCTTTGGTGCCATTCCTCTAGTTAGCCATATTTGGTCAATTCTTGTCCATGTCAGTTTGGCTTCAGAAAAGAAGGTTCCCTCTCTGGCCAGAGGGTTCTTTGTTCTCCACATATCGACTAAGTCCAAGTTGTCTGTCATTTCAAAAAAGGTTTTTAGTAATCTACCATCCTTGGTGACTACCTGTCTTTGTGCCCCCAGGTCCGATTTTAAAGCTCTGTGTCCAAGTGCCCTTTTCCCTGTGAAAACCTGTTCTTTAAAGCTGAATTGGAGCAAACAGCCATTTGGGTTTTCTGCGGATTGATGTTTGCTCTGATTCAGCTTTAAAGAGCAGCTTTAAATCTCCGGATCTAAAAAAAGGGTGCTCAGAGAGAGCTTTGAAGTGTGGACGATGCATGAAAACAGCGGAGGAAAGGCAAGGGTGGATAAGCTCTGAGCTTTGGAGCTGCTGTTATATCCCCCAAGATATAAAAGAACTTGTAATGCTTCCAAAGGGAAGGAACTGAACCAAGATGGTGAGCCGCTGAATACCATCTCCTGGGAATCGCAGGTGGGGAGAGATCCTGCTTGTGGACTTTCCATTCAGACACCTGGTTGGACACTGGGAGAACAAGATGCTAGACTAAAGCCCCCCCCCCCGGTCCTGATCCTGCAACTGGGCTTTCTTGACATCCTTAAATGCCTCTGAAGCCTGTGGGCTGCCCTTGGCACAGGGCCTGTTTTGGCGATTTGTGAGTGACGCTCCTTTCTCCCCTCTGCTCTTGTTCTCCAGTTCCGGTACAAGAGGCGAGTTTACATCCAGAGCCTGCTGGACGACAAGCAGTTTGCCAAGTTGCACACAAAGGTAAGAAGAGACCGCCATCCTCAAGGCGAGCAGGGGAGGCCCTTGCACATGACCCAGCCCCTGGTAGTGTGGCCATTCCTTTGAGATGGTGATTACCCAATTCCTGAGACAATGAGAAGGTTCCCTCACCCGCTCCCTCCTTGCAGAGAAAACATTTGGTCAGCTTGGGAGTCAAAATGATTTCAGGACTGTCTTCCTGTGCTGCTCCAGACATGTGGTTTATATATTTACGAACGTGTTTGCTGGGTACATTTATGAACATTTATTATATATCTAAGACATTATTTTTTTATTTCAAGACACATTCATAGCTACTACCCAGCATGGTTTTATCCTTTTGAGTACCAGTTGCTGGAAACCATGGGAAGGGAAAGGGCTAATGTGCTCGGATCCTGCTTCCAGGCTTCCCATAACGGGCACCTAGTTGGCCTCTGTGAGAAGAACAGGATGTTGGACCAGCTGGGCCACTGGCCTGATCCAGCAGCAGGCTCTTCTGACGTTCTTATATCTACACTGGCTGGCAGCCGCTCTCCAGGGTTTCAGACCAGGGCAGGTTGGAGTCATTCCTTGCCCGACCTGGAGATCCCAGGAATTAAATGTGGATTTGTTTTCATGCAAAGCAGGGACGCGGGTGGCGCTGTGGTCTAAACCACTGAGCCTAGGACTTGCCGATCAGAAGGTCGGTGGTTCGAATCCCCACGACGGGGTGAGCTCCCATTGCTCGGTCCCAGCTCCTGCCAACCTAGCAGTTCAAAAGCATGTCACAGTGCAAGTAGATAAATAGGTACCGCTCCGGCGGGAAGGTAAACGGTGTTTCCGTGCGCTGCTCTGGTTTCGGTGGAAGTGGTTTAGTCATGCTGCTACATGACCCGGAAGCTGTACGCCGGCTCCCTTGGCCAGTAAAGGGAGATGAGCGCCATAACCCCAGAGTCGGCCATGACTGGACCTAATGGTCAGGGATCCCTTTACCTTTACCTTTAGGCAATCTGCCACTGAGCTGCAGCCATTCCATTGGAGAGTGCCAGTCGGATGCCTCCTTGGTCTTTGAGCCATGGCTTGCCTACTCCCACCGCCTAAGAGAGGGCTCCAACACTTGGTCCCGCGAAGTATGCTCAGCTGCTGAAGCAGCTCTTGTTGTTTGAGACATAAAATGATGCCCATTCCCCCTTCTCCCCTCCTGCCTGCACCCCCCCCCTTTTTGCTCACAGCAGGGCCGCTCAATTTGGCCGCTGGCTCCAGGGGTGCTGGCCTGGTTTCTTGCGCTCTTGTGCAGGGAGAAGGAGGGGGAGAGCGCCTCTGAGGTTTCAGTCCATCTAGGAAACAGCAGCTGTTGGGCGGAGGGGAAAATGCTGCAGATGCAAAGCTGGGAGAGAAATGATGATCTCTCCCCGCTGCCCCCCCCACCCTGTTTGTCCAGATGGATCCCTCCAACCGACCCAGAGGAATTCAGCAGGCAAGATCATAGAGGAGTGCAGTTGGAAGGCACACCCAGGGATCATCTAGTCCAGCGGTTCTCAACCTGTGAGTCCCCAGATGTTGTTGGACTACAACTCCCATCACCCCTAGCTAGCAAGGCCAGAGCTCAGGGATGATGGGAGTTGTAGTCCAACAACATCTGGGGACCCATAGGTTGGGTCTGCTGCTACAGAGCCTGGCAGGCAGCTTGTTGTCCTTGTGGCCGAGGCTACAAAACTCTTGGGTTGGTCCCTTGTCCGTTCCAAGGGTTGAGGACCTGCTGGACTAAATCCCGATCTTTTTTTATTAGAAAGAGCCTTGCAGAATCGGGCCAAAGGAGCCCATTTGGCCTGGCCTTCTGCCTCTAGCAATGGTGAGCCCTCACCTTGAGGAAGCACCAGGGTGATGTTCATCCCAAGGGAAGGCTGGCCTGTTTCTCTCCTGCCTCCGAAGCAGCTCACGTCTGGTGCTCTGATCTCCTTGGAGGAAAAGGCAGCAGAAGCCCTGGAGATGTACGAATACCAGCCATCGGCAATTTGAAGAGTCGGCCAGCGGAGCCTCTTGCCACCCTTTCTCGTCTGTCTTTTTGTGTGTGCATGAGCAATATCTCAGAGCAGCCTTTATTTTATTTTGCAAGAAGCTGTCTTTGCTCCGTGCGGTTGGCAATGTGCTCCCCCCTCCGCCCCCTGCAATTCCCTCTGATTGGGTTAAGATAGCAGTTTTCATTCGTGCCCTTTTGGCAACGAAAGCAGCCTTCAGAAAATGATTGCAAAGTGGCACTTGGTAAGCAGCCGCAAATATTGACTTGGTCTGTGGACGGCTTCTGTGCAGTTCAGAATACTTTGAGGCTCCGTTCCGTTCAATGAGCGTTATCTTGGTGCGGATACAAATCTTCTGCAGAGTTAATTACCTCTAGGCCAGTGTGAGCCATTTTGAACTTCTCATCATGAGTCAGAGGAGATAGCCTGATACCCTCTATAATTAAGGAAATGTTGTTAGTAAAATCATCACAGAATTGTGGGGTTTTTTTGAAGACTTACGATCCCTGGAGGTGCTTTTAGGAGCACTCTTTGATTTCCACTGCTGCAATTCTGCACAAGGAAACTCGGCTCTCCTTTTAAGCAGTCTGCACTTTTGTGATGGCTAAAGGTGCAGAAATCTCTGAAGAATGTCTCATGGAATGGGGAGTGCCATGTGGCAGCGATGTGAGCCAGTGTCTGGATTGTGACTCGTCCATGGATATGGTGAATGGAGCAGACCCTGCGGCTGTTTTCAGGAGGGGTTTTCAATTGGGTTTTGAAACAGTTTCTCACCCTGGTTCTGCTTGATGATGGGCAATGATGTCTAGCAAAGGTCTGATCTTTCCAGGAGCTTCTGTTCCCTTCCGTAAGGAAAACCTCACAGCAAGAATCCAGGCAATCCTGTCCCTCAGAGACTTGCCTGTGACTGAGGACATAGGTCCATCTTAGGGCTCATCCACACTTAAGTTTTGCCCCACAGTTTCTAGACCCAGGCCCACACTTTCCCGGGTCATGTCTGAGTTCTTTTTAAATTTCCCCTGCTGCTTTCCCCACTCACGAATGCTGAATCAAAAAGCTACAACTGATTTATTATTCATTCTCATTATTTATTCTCATTATTTATTAAATTTGTATTTATTGGTCCTGCTAGCTAGGAATGATGGGAACTGTGGTCTTTTAGAAGACATCTGAAGGCAGCCCTGTTTATGGAAGTTTTTAATGTTTAATAGATTATTGTATTTTAATATTTTGTTGGAAGCCGCCCAGATGGGTGGGGTATATATTATTATTATTATTATTATTATTATTTATTATTATTATCCAAAAGCAGCTGGAGACCAGTTTGGGAAGCCCTGCTAGGCTGTATTTACTCACTTTAGAGCCCATTATATGGCTTGCTAGGGACGCGGGTGGCGCTGTGGGTTAAACCACAGAGCCTAGGGCTTGCCGATCAGAAGGTCGGTGGTTCATAGAATCATAGAATCATAGAGTTGGAAGAGACCACAAGGGCCATCGAGTCCAACCCCCTGCCAAGCAGGAAACACCATCAGAGCACTCCTGACATATGGTTGTCAAGCCTCTGCTTAAAGACCTCCAAAGAAGGAGACTCCACCACACTCCTTGGCAGCAAATTCCACTGTCGAACAGCTCTTACTGTCAGGAAGTTCTTCCTAATGTTTAGGTTCGAATCCCCGCCATCGGGTGAGCTCCCATTGCTCGGTCCCTGCTCCTGCCAACCTAGCAAGTCGAAAGCACATCAAAGTGCAAGTAGATAAATAGGTACTGCTCCAGCGGAAAGGTAAACGGCATTTCCGTGCACTGCTCTGGTTTGCCAGAAGCGGCTTAGTCATGCTGGCCACATGACCCGGAAGCTGTACGCCGGCTCCCTCGGCCAATAAAGCAAGATGAGCGCCGCAACCCCAGAGTCGGCCACGACTGGACCTAACGGTCAGGGGTCCCTTTACCTTTTTATATGGCTTGCTTAGTTAATCTTCTGGTTCTGGGATTAAATAAGATCTCATTATATACCATTTCATTACAGTCATACCTTGGATCTCAAACACCTTGACTCCCGAACAAATCGGCTCCCGAACGATGGAAACCTGGAAGTGAGTGTTCTGGTTTTCAGACGATTTTCAGAAGCTGAATGTCTGGTGTGGCTTCCGATTGGCTGCAGGACGGTTCTGCAGCCAATCGGAAGCTGCGCCTTGGTTTTCAAACAGTTCTGGGAGTCAAACGGTCCTGGAACACATTCTGTTCGAGAACCAAGGTACGACTGTATATTTTTCCAGAATTTCATGTGCAGATCTCAGGGCACACCACAACATAAAAATACAATAGGAATGACACAAATTTCTGGTGGTGTGTAACTGTATTTCACCAGTTGGCTAAAGCATGGAAGCTCTTTGAGGGAGGTTGATGTCTGACGTACGGCAGTGCGGCAGCTCAAGTCTGGCACCACAGAGCCCCAGGTTCGATTCCTGCCAGTGTGGTGTAGTGGTTAAGAGCGGTGGACTCGTAATCTGGTGAACCGGGTTCGCTTCCCCGCTCCTCCACCTGCAGCTGCTGGGTGACCTTGGGCTAGTCACACTTCTCTGAAGTCTCTCAGCCTCACTCACTTCACAGAGTGTTTGTGGGGGGGAGGAAGGGAAAGGAGAATGTTAGCCGCTTTGAGACTCCTTATAGGGAGTGAAAGGCGGGATATCAAATCCAAACTCCTGCGTCCCAGAGCTCCCTTGGGCTACCCGCTCTCTTAACGCAGCCTACTTCGCAGGGTCGTTGTGACGAGGTGACTCTGCGGGCCACCTTGAGCTCCTCGGAGGAGAGGCAGGGACAAACGAAGCAAACCGGCAAAGAAGCGCGTTCTGCTGCTGGGATGGTATCGATCCTGCTGTGGCTGCCTCTTTCATGACACTGTTTTATTGATCTGAATGTCTTGTCGTTGGCTGCTTTGGAGGAAAAGCAGGACAGCATTCTTTTTTAAAAAATAAACAAATGACTAAAAGAGAGGGAGGACATTGCCTCCACACACCCCCCCCGCCCATCCTTTCCTGGGCTCTCTGTCCTCTGGAACCTCACATGGTGTTGAGTTTCAGCCTTTGGAGCCGATGGCAGGTGGTTGGCAGTTGCCCCCTTCCTTCTGGGTCAGGCAGCACCAGAGGGGCCGTTCGGGACAGCTGGCCTGAGAGAGGAGAGAGAGGCAGAGGTCTGGCAGGGCGAGGGGGGAGGCAGGAAGGGAGGAAAGGCACAAACGGCTCCTGCAACAGCAGCGGTGAGGGGCTTGCAGAAAGGGCCATTTGCAAAGCTGGCCACGGTGCATCCCCTCAGCACAGCCGCTGCTGTTTTGCTTGGACGGAGGGAAGGTTGTGGAATGTGCGAGTGTGTGTGTGTGTGTGTGTCCGCCTGACAGTGAACATTTGTGTGTGTGTGTGTCCGTCCGGGTGTGAGCTCTACGCCCTGTCCTCAAGCCAGTGTGGAGATGAGCGAGGGACAGAGTCAGCGCCGTGGGGAGGAAGATGGGCGCCTCTCTGGGAAGGAAACCGACCCCGCGGGGAGACCAGGAGCAAAAGCCGAGGCGTGGCAGGTCCAGAGCCAAAAGCAAGGTACCCCACCCTCACTTAGCCACACGCTCTGGGTTTGACCTTCCTCACTGCCGCTCCGTTGGTGGGGAAAGGGATGGGGACTCCCTCCAGGCTGCCTGGGCTGGCCTCCACTTTTGACACGTGGCCTCGCTGTGGGCGTGCGTTGGCCATTTGTGCCCCTCCACCGCCCTCCAACTGGATTTCTGCCCCTGGCACATGGGCTGATAACTAGGGCAGCGTTCTCTCGTCCCTGGGGGTGGAAGGGTGCTAGCAGGATGGAAATGAAGCTAACTTCTGCACAGAAGCTGGTTCTCTGCTACCGTTAAGGGTGGCAGACCCACAGGACATGCATGGATTTGACCCTCAGGGCACCAGTTCGCTGGCAAGTTGTTCTCTGCAGCCGCTCTGAAATGTCCTCAGGCTCTGGGGGCTGGACGAAGGGACCTGGGGGTCCCTTCCAACTCTCTGGTTCTGTGATTCCGTGCTGCAAGGCCCGATCGCTCCTGTTTTGAGCAAAGTCTGTGGGGGGGGGGGCAAGCAGACTTTTAGCCTCATTCTCCAGCATCTCTTTGGCTGGTCTTGCGGCCTCTTGCTATTTCATGGGTATTTGATTGTTCCACACTGTCTGCTTCACACTGGAGGTTGCAGTGGAGGGGGGAGCAGGGGGACAGGGCAGGATACGAACCTGCATCTTATCCTGGAGTCTCAGCCCATGGAGATGCCACCTCGGAACCTGGACGGATCCTCGGTGCGCTGGCACAGGAGTCAATCTGGGGTGGTGGTCTGCGAGGGGCTCCATCCCCAATCCTGAGACCAGACTGGGTTTCTCCATCCAGGACAGAGGCTCCCCCTCCTCCTCCTCCTTTGGTACAGTTAAAGACCTCCCCTCCTCCCTCTCCCTCTCCCTCTCCCTCTCCCTCTCCCTCTCCCTCTCTCTGGGTTTTTCTTTCTTTTTCATTGTGCATCAGGGAATTGATTATCTGACAGCTCATGGTGGCAAACAGATGAGATGCACCTACTTGCTTGCTGTTTAACCTCGAGCTTCCTCCGTGACAGCAGGCGGGCTGGATTGGGGGGGGGGGGCTTGTCCTTGGACACCTGTGGGCAGGGGCTGCACTGGTGGTGGTGGGCTTCGGCCCACCTGTGGCTTCCCTTCCGCACACACAGATCCTGTCCGTGTCCTGGACTTTCCTGCCTTGCCAGCTGGTGATGATTCCTGAAGGGCAGTTGGAGTCAGTTCCCTTCAAGAAGAACATCTCATTTCCTCCCTTCCGTTGCAATTTGGGGGAAAGAAAAGGAGCCTCTGCTACATGCACTCCTTCTTTCCTTCCTTCCTCTATTTCTCCCCCTCCCTCTTTCCTTTTTGTAATGAGCTGGATTCCCCCACCCTGCCCTTTTCTGGAGGCTGTTGATTTTCCTTACAATTCCTTCCTAATGGGGGATAATGGGCTGCTTTGCCAAGGGCCACCAGCTGGGCAGCTGTGAGCCAAACACCCCCGCAACATCTCTCCCCCCCCCATTCCAGCCCCTCCTTTCCTCTACCAGCACATTCTTGACTATTAACTTCATATCCCGACTTTGGCAGCCACCCCTCCAAGCACACTTAAAGGAGTTGTCTGCTGACGCCAAGCAGTTTTGTGTCAATGAGATGCGATCTGGGCCAGCCTGCCACAGTTACCTGGAGCCCAGAGAAGGTCTGAGAGGTGTCCTGAGGATCTCAGCACCCCTGGGTGGGGGCCAGGAACACAAGAGTCAGCCTGGCCAATTGCTTACTAACCCTTAGAGCACCAAATGATTTGTAGCTGTGTCAAAATGTGTCCGTCTGAATTTTGAGTCCCAAAATAGAGTTTATCTGTGCAGGGAAGAATGAGGGGCCCCTGAAAAGCCTGTTCACCTTCTGCCCCACCCTAAGCCACACCATGTACTCAGTGCTGTTATTTCCTCCTCTGCTGAGGCGTTGATGCCACCTTTTCACAAATTGCTATATTCATTCTTGGATGAAGGAATTGAGGGGATGCTCAACAAATTTGCAGGTGGCACCAAACTGGGAAGGGTAGCTAATGCTGCAGAAGACAGAATCAGAGTTCAAGATGACCAGTAACAGATTGGAGAACTGGGTGCAAGCTAACAAAATGAGTTTCAATAGGGACAAATGTCAGGTTCTGCGCTTAGGCAGGAAGAACCAGATGCACAAATATAGGATGGGGGACATCTGGCTTGCCAAGTAGTACATGTGAAAAGGATCTAGGGGTCTTGGTGGACTACAAACTTAACATGAGCCAACACTGTGATGCAGCAGCAAAAAAGGCGGATGCTATTCTAGGCTGCATCAATTCCAAATCAGGGGAAGTCATAGTACCAATTCTGTGCACTACAATTTGAGAAGGATTTTGACAAGCTGGAAGGTGTGCAAAGGAGGGCAACCAAGATGATGTGTGGCTGAGGTGTGGACCCTGGTTTCCAAGCAAGCTCTTCTGCAGCTGTGGGAACGAAAGACACGGCAAGGCTCCTCTCACCTTGCTTCTCACCAGCCGAGCTGCAGCAGAGCACAGACCATTTCCCTGGTGTGCAGCTGACCCGCTCATAACTCTTTCCTCGAAGCCCGGAAATAAATCCCAGGTTGTGATGGGAGCGATCGGTAATTCTGGCATGGCGCCTTCAGCATTCACGAACTATTAGGCCTCCATGCTTGTGAAAGAGCAATAAGGGGCAGCCTTCATGGATGAGGTTTCCTATTTCCCTCCTCGTTCTGCTCCTGTTTCTGCTGCACTGGGGGTCTCCCACTCGCCGGATTATTGTCTTTACTGCTGCGTATTTCACCGGAGCTTTTTACTGTGAGCGTTCCTCGGCCTGCCTAGTACCAAACTACCAACCCTTCGCATTGCTTCTTCCTAACATGACTGGATGCAATTGTGGTCGCCACAAAAAAAAAAGGACAGCCAATATTAGTAAAGGGAAGGGGTTTTTTATATGGCCTAGGACCCTCGTACCTACGGGACCACCTCTTCTGGTATGTCCCACGGAGGACCTTACAGTCTTCAGACAAAAACACCTTGGAGATCCCGGGCCACAGGGAGGTTAGGCTGGCCTCGACCAGAGCCAGGGCTCTTTTGGCCGTGGCCCCAATCTGGTGGAACGCTCTGCCACAAGTGACTAGGGCCCTGCGGGACTTGACTTCTTTCCGCAGGGCCTGCAAGACAGAGCTGTTCCACCAGGCCTTTGGCCAAGGCGCAGTCTGACCCCCTCCTTTGGTAATCCTCATAGAACTCTAGCCCAGTGGTTGCCATAAATTTGATTCTGAATTGATTTTAGAATGAATTGATTTTAGAATGCTGTGTTACTTTTATTTTTGTTAGCCGCTCTGAGCCTGGCTTCGGCTGGGGAGGTGGGATATAAATAAATTATTATTATTATTATTATTATTATTATTAAGCAGAGATTGGGTAGCCATCTGTCATGGATGCTTTAGCTGAGATTCCTGCAGTGCAGGGGGTTGGACTGAATGTCCCTCGGGGGTCCCTTCCAACTCTATGATTCTGATTCTACCTCTGACTCTCAGATGCTGAGGGCAAACACTGGAGCTCACACTTGGTTGCCCTTGTGCCCTCCTCAGCCTCTCTCTCTCTCTCCGTCTGGAGGAACCTGGCCAGCTGCTTATGGGCAAGGCGGTCCTTTTTGACCCAGCAAGCCTGTTTTTAAGAGGTCAGTTGAGGCAGTGCAAGGGTTAAACCAGAATCCAGGACGGACCGAAACAGATGTCCGTGTTCCAAGGCACTAAATCGCCAACAGTACAGCCAGTGGAATTGCAGGGAGACTAAGGTGCAGGGGAGATTGCAAAATAATGGCAGGTAACGCCCCTAACGTGTCAAACGCCGCAAGCAAAATATAAGATTGAGAGGGAGAGGAGAGAAATAAAGACGAAAAGGCAGGGATGCAGCGGTTGGAGGAGGGTGCATTGATGAAACTGGGAAAACCATGAAATACAAAACGTCAGGCAAAGCCAGGTAAGGAAAGGAAAGAAACTTTTTTTAAAAGAAAGAGGCAGGAAGGTGGGATGCAAACTCTTAGTGGTGATGCAGCCCTGATGAGCCATCTCTGCCTTCAGAGGGTTGTGATGCTGGGATTTTATGGGAAGGCAGGAGCGTTTCCCATAAAATCCTGATTGGAAGCAAGCGTGTGGGCTGTCAAGTGAAGTGTCAATGGGCACTCAACTGAAGACTTGTCCAGTCAATGATTTCATTCATTCGTTCGTTCATTCATTTCATTCTACCTTTCACCACCTTTCATGAAATTAAAAGACGCCTGCTTGTTGGGAGAAAAGCAATGACAAACCTAGACAGCATCCTAAAAAGCACAGGCATCACCTTGCCAACAAAGGTCCGTCTAGTTAAAGCTATGGTTTTCCCAGTAGTGATGTATGGAAGTGAGAGCTGGACCATAAAGACCAAAAATATTTTGATTTCTAACACTCCCTGTGACATAGCCCTGGTGTTTCTCACTGCCATCCACTTAACTCAGGCATTTGATCCCTAAACTGTGTGCATCAGGCAGACCCCATACAGGTGGCAACAGGTTCTCATCCCTTGGCTTTATTTAGACCAAGTTGGGCGGAGAAGCTGGAGGGTGTCTAAGTTAGTCATGCAGGACAGAATCTCATTGGTTACACTTCCATGAACCCCCATGAAACCTGCATGTTTGTTCGCTGAGTTTATAAATTCATAAGTCTCTCTCTCTCTGGTTAAAGGAAAATACATGAAGCATTGCACATGAAATATGCAAAACGATGAACAATAGAGGCTAGCAATCATGGCATAAAAAGCACACGCCGCTCAAATGAAACGTCTAAAACCCACTTCCCAGCGGCATCCCTGAAAACACGGACTGGAGAACGGGAGCCAAGGAAACCGCCTTGCATGTAGAAGCACTCGCATTTGCTGCTGAAACTAAAAGCCAGCCAGAGGAGCCTCTTTGTGGAGGGTGTTCCAATGCAGGGGGGGCACTATGCATTATTCTGGTGTGAACAGAATTGGACTGTGGAGGACGAGGAGAGCAGTTGGAGGAAATGGGAGTGGCTGCAGAATGTCGCAGGTGGCGCTGTGGTCTAAACCACAGAGCCTAGGGCTTGCCGATCAGAAGGTCGGCGGTTCAAATCCCCACGACGGGGTGAGCTCCCGTTGTTCAGTCCCTGGTCCTGCCAACCAAGCAGTTCGAAAGCACGTCAAGGTGCAAGTAGATAAATAGGTAGAGCTCCAGCAGGAAGGTAAACGGCGTCCTTTACCTTTTACAGAATGTCTACAGAATGGCTCCCTACCCAGCTCTACATCTCTTTTAAATCAGAACCAGTGAAGGCGATGAAGGTCCTGTGTGAGTGCCTGGAGGTGGTTAGAGGATGGATGTTGGCTAACAGATTGAGGCTGAATCCTGACAAGATAGAAGTACTGTTTTGGAGGGACAGGGGGCGGGCTGGTGTGGGGGACTTCCTGGTCCTGAATGGGGTAACTGTGCCCCTGAAGGACCAGGTGCACATCCTGGGAGTCATTCTGGTCTCACAGCTGTCCATGGAGGTGCAGGTCAATTCTGTGTCCAGGGCAGCTGTCAACCAGCTCCATCTGGTATGCAGGATGAGCACCCGCCCTGCCCGCAGACTGTCTCGCCAGAGTGGTACATGCTCTAGTTATCTCCCACTTGGACTACTGCAATGCACTCTGCGTGGGGCTACCTTTGAAGGTGACTCAGAAACTACAACTAATCCAGAATGCGGCAGCTAGACTGGTGACTGGGAGGGGCCGCTGAGACCATATAACACCGGTCCTGAAAGACCTACATTGACTCCCAGTACGTTTCCGGGCACAATTCAAAGTGTTGGCGCTGACCTTTAAAGCCCTAAACGGCCTCGGCCCAGTAGACCTGAAGGAGAGTCTCCACCCCCATCATTCAGCCCAGACTTTGAGATCCAGCTCCGAGGGCCTTCTGGTGGTTCCCTCCCTGCAAGAAGTGAGGTTGCAGGGAACCAGGCAGAGGGCCTTCTCGGTAGTGGTGCCCACCCTGTAGAACGCCCTCCCGTCAGATGTCAAGGAAATAAACATCTATCTGACTTTTAGAAGACATCTGAAGGCAGCCCTGTTTAGGGAAGTTTTTAATGTTTGATGTTTTATCGTGTTTTTAATATTTTGCTGGGAGCCGCCCAGAGTGGCTGGGGAAACCCAACCAGATGGGCGGGGAATAAATAATAAATTGCTGTTGTTGTTGTTGTTACCCCTCCATAGAATCCTTCGCTGATGCCAAGAGATCTCAGTGGCACAGCCAGCTCCCATTTTACAAGGACCCTCAGGGCTCCCTTGACTTTTCCAAGTGGCTGCCTTAGGACCGCTTCTCCCTGCAAATGGAAACAGAGTTCAGGTCATGAGAAGAGGCAATAATATGCCCCACATTGACCATACTAGGCAGTGTGTGTGTGTGTGTGTGTGTGTGTGTGTGTGTGCTTCTATAATGTGTGCAGCGGCATGCTATGCAAGGCCTGCGACCAAAGGCAAAGTATCATCCTGCAGGCGACAGCGGTGACACAGCCGAGAGGGTAATTGGGTCCGTCCGCTGGTTTCCTTTTCTTCCCGGCTCCTTCGTTTGTTCCCTTGCAAGACTGCAGAAATCTCTCAGAGACTTCATCGAGCAGCTTGCTGTCAGCTTCAGTGGAATGGAATGTACGGTTTGATTCCAGCTCATCTGGAGCTGCCATATGGAGTAACACGACAAAAGGATTCCGCACGACTGCCTTGTTTATTTTGCTGCTGCTCTCCAGATTTTCGCTTTGGCCCAAGATCCGCCTTCGCTCCTGACACAGTTTCAATAGCATTTGACCCGCCGAACGCTGACAAGGTCACGAGAGGCAAAGCTCTAATGTTACACACAAACAGGATCTCTGTTGGGGTAACATCTGGAGGGGGTTTCTCCAGGGGGTCCTCTGTTGACCAGAGACCCGGCTCCTCTCTGCTGCTCCTTTCGCAGGTTTGTGGGACATAATTTCAGAATTGTGTAACCGAAGCATCCAAGGAAAGCCAAGACTGGCCTTTGAAAGCCTTGCCAAGTTTCCCACCCTCATGGAGGAATGATCTCCCAGCTGGGGCTCAAGTATGATGCCATCAGGCCGAAAGGGAAAGGGTGTGTTTTTATAAGGGGCGCCGGCAGAAAACAACGCATAGATCAGGTTTATTTCTGTGCCGCAAAAGCTGGCGCATGATGCAGCCCTTGAAAGAACACTCCAAACACCGGCGCTTGGGGAAAATCTCTCCAGCAGATCAGCGCTCCTTAGAGCCGAGCCAAATTGGTGTCAGCGTGAGCCTCTGAACATTTTCCTTAAATGAAAGCTGTTTACGGGCTTTGCAATTAAGCAGTCATATCTCTATCCTGGTCTTCTTCCTGCTGTCTGAGAGGTCATCCTCATTACCAGGCATCATCTTTCTCACGATCAGAGCGAAGTGCCTTGAAAACGGGCAAAGTTGCAATAAATAAATAAATGGGCAGCCTTCCCTGGGGAACAAGCCGCTTGTACGTTTGCCTCTGTTGCCTTCTAACTGGGACTCCTGACAACTTTTGTAACACACGCTGGAAGTTAGTTAGTCACTAACAGCTCGATCCTGCTTAGAGATGCAAGGAGGCAACAGTTTCTTTTTCTCCCAGAATCGGTGCTGTTTCTGTGCTGTTACAGTTTGACTTCTGCTAAAACCTACATTGCTTGCTCTGCTCCCTGCTCATCCACAGCCCCAGGAAAACCAGAGGTTTAGCACTGAACTGGAACACCGAAGATTGCCATTTGTTCCAATTTAGCTCCAAAGAGTGGGTTTTAGGGGGGAAGCATCAAGGCAAAGGCAAAACCACACAAGCGGAAGTATGGACCAACCCTGAGGGGTGATGTGTTAGCAGTCTTCAAATAGCTTTCCCATGGAAGGTGGGCCAGCCTTGTTTTCTGCTGCTCCGGAGGGCTCCTTATCCAGTGGTTTCAAATGACAAGGAAGGAGATTCTGACTAAGCAGTGGGAATAACGTTCTGACAGTAAGAGCCATTCCACAGTGGAGAAGACAACCTTGGGAGACGGTGGGCTCTCCTTCCTCGGAGGTTTTTAAGCAGAGGTTGGATGGCCATCTGCCAAGGATTCTTTAGCTGCGACTCCAGCATTGCATGGGGGTTGGACTAGATGTCCTTTGATGTTTCTTCCAATTCTACAAATCAATGATTCCATGACTCTTGGTGAATCGCACTTATATTTGCTTGCATGGTTTCTGCTCTAATGCTTCTCCCCAGACTTGTCTGAGCAAATGTTTCTATAGTTTGTTTTTTATTTTTTAAACAAGCTATAATAATAATAATAATAATAATAATAATAATAATAATAATAATTTCAGAGTCCCTGAATCCTTGGCTGCCTGCAGCTCTTGTGCCCTCAAAGGCTGACGACTCTTTTCTCTCCATACTGCCCTTTTGCAGAGGCTCTAGCAGGAAGCAAATTAATTTCCAGAAGCTGTTTTAGTACTCCGAACATTTCATGAGCCAGCTCTTCAGCGGTGGAGCCCTGCCAGGCCAAGCAGAGGACGGAATTGGCCCTCCGCTCCTTCCCTGGTTGGCGAGGAGTGAGCTGGGGACGGCTGGTGTTTTAACTCTTGCCCCATAGGACTGGATCGGATTGGGGTCAGAGTGTGACCCTGAGGGCATCAATCAATATGGAAGAGGCCCTTGGTCAGAGAGAGTGGACCGGGGGCACAGTTGGCATGAGCCAACTTTCCCCTGCAAGAGGCAGAAGCCAAACTGCAGTGACTTTGCTTGGATTCCTGGATTGGCTTCCAGGCTTTTAAAGCTAAAACAGCAGGGCTTCTGTTTTCCAGGGAATGGAAGGTTGTTTCAAAGAGGGAACACTGCTCATGGTACATTTGTCCTCTTCTGCTTCTGGTCAATGGAGTTGGCAGATTTTGGAACTGGTTTGAAGTCCTGCGCCACCTCTTCTTGACATGGGATGAAAATGGGGTGAGAAGGAACAGGCTTCCTCACCTGCCTTTGTCAATCTTTGTCAGATGCTCTGGACCACAGTTCCCATCAGCCTCAGAGCCATTCTGGCTGGGGCTCTTGGGGGCATATGGATGTTCTACACTGTGGGCAGCAAAATCTCTTCCCAATTTCACACCCTGGAAAACTAGAGTCTCCTTAGCAGATCAATTGATACAGCAAGTGCGTGCCTTGAAGGTAGAAGGTTCACGGGTAGGCACTGTGGTCTAAACCACTGAGCCTTTGGGGCTTGCCGATCAGAAAGTCAGCGGTTCGAATCCCCGCAACAGGGTGAGCTCCCGTTGCTCTGTCCCAGCTCCTGCCAACCTAGCAGTTCGAAAGCACACCAGTGCAAGTAGATAAATAGGTACTGCTCCGGCGGGAAGGTAAACAGCGTTCCCTTGCGCTCTGGTTTCCATCACGGTGTTCCGTTGCACTGGAAGCAGTTTAGTCATGCTGGCCACATGACCCGGAAAGCTGTCTGTGGACAAACACTGGCTCCCTTGGCCTGAAAGTGAGAGGAGCACCGCACCCCATAGTTGCCTTGGATTGGACTCAACCATCCAGGGGTCCTTTACCTTTCTTCTTTTTTTTTTACCTTTAGAAGGTTCAAAAGCCTCTGAGACTATGGTAGATGCAACTGCAGCAAGGCTCGGGGGCCAGATGCATCTGTCCAGGTCTTTCTCCTTGGCCCTCAGAAGTCTCCCCAGGCCACGCCTGTCCTCAGTTGCCCCTCTCTCCCCGGACACACACAGACCCCCCCCCCAGCCACATGGTTCTGTGGATTGCACCCTTTCCATCAAACAAGCCTGCTACTGCTTTGCAGACGAAGCTTGTCTGCCCTCTGAATTTTCAGTGCTGCTACCTTTGGTTTGTTATGGGTTTTTTTTAATACGGAGGAGTCTCAAGAGTTTGAGGCTGCCTCACCCTTCCCCTCCATCCTTTGATGCCAGCTGGGGGCCGTAGGGAAGGGAAATGGCATCCCAATTGTCAGGGATTCTCGGGTTCTGCTAAGTGTACAGGGCCAGAGCGGTGGCAACTGAGAGTCAGCTCCCCAGGCAGAGATGTAGCATATTATTGACAGATCACCCTCATGTCCACGGCTGATGGGAGAGCAGAGGGGCAGCAGCAGGCGTTCCCAGAGCCAGATTGATCGGCCTGAGATTGATTGGTGCGAAGGGATGTGTGTGTGTGTGTGTGTGTTTGTGTGTGTGTCCGTGCGACAAGCAAACAGAGTTCCTGATTACACGATTCGGGATTGGAGGGGAAACATCTCTTGCCCTGCTTTCGCATTTCTCCATCTCTCTCTTCTCCCTCATTTAAAACATCTTAAAAAATAATCAAAGGGGAATCTTGCAAAGCAGCAGGCGTGTTCCAGAAGAGTAGCCATGTTTATCTGCAGTAAAAACTACAAGGAAGGAATAAACACATATTCTTTATTTGTGACACCAAAGCCATTACAAAAAGAGAAAGAAAACGAAATATCACACAGAACAGGATAAAACATATTATGTGGTTAAAATAATGAGGCATTATGTCGGATAAGAGTTTGCTCCCATGAAGAATTTAGCTTACCATCCCTGCAAACTTTTCTCCTTAAAGTTGCCGCTCTAAAGGCAAACAGGCCATTTTTTTTCCAGAGGTGTAGCAGGGGCCTGTCCCCTAAGAAAAAGTTAACCCAATCGATCCCCCAACTGGTAGACCCCAAAATTTTAAGCATGTGGACTAAAGCCACTTCTGGGGGCCCTCTGGGATTAGGGACCCTAAAGTTCAAGCTTCATTAGTTCCGTAGTGGATCCATGGGGATCCACTTGCAAGGGAAGGGTTGCTCTTCCCAGGTCCACCCAGTGCTGGTTCAATGTGATTCCTCCCCACAGATGTGGGGCCTGGAGGGGAGGCACCCAGACCCTGTGGACCTCAAGGGCAGCTTTCCACAACCTGTTCTTTCTGGAATCAGAAGGTGCAGAGGTGCGAAAAAGGAGTCATGTTGATATTGAAAATAAAAGCCCTGCACCAAATTGTTAAGGAAAAAAATTCCCACTCAACAGCCCAGCTTGTCGGGGTGCAAGTCCCCCACGGGTCCATGCGGTCAGTAAAAGAAGGACGCTCCAGCCAAGTAATTTGGAGCAAAACAGCGGTCAGTACAACCACACAACAGGTCCCCACAGGAGTAAGAACCCCGAGTAAGGGGTGACCCCCTCTTTTAAAACTTCCCTCTTTCCCCTAGAATACACTTTGAGCAGCAGCATCGAGACATCATCACTACATCACTAGCATGTCACAAATGGGGAGGGGTCTACAAGGGTGACACGAGACCAACATGAGGTCCCTTTATCAGACCCCTTTCCCAACACCTCTTAAGTCCCCATCACCGGAAGAACAATAAAACTCTCTCTATATCCTTGCCCTCAGGACTTGTCTGGAGATGGGCTTTCAGAACACCTGACTTGCTCAACAGGGCTGGTTCACTCCAGCAGAGATCCCTCTGTGGGCCGGATTGCGGGCAACACATGAGTGCGCACACCTGCAATTTCTGGCATCTGCGCAAACATGATTTCCAATTTCCGGCACTGCAGAAGCAAGTCCCCGTGCTTTAGCACATTGCGGGGGGACTCGCCGAGGGCTGGTTAAATGGCCCCTGTGGGCCGCTTGTGGCCCATGGGCCTTAGGTTGCCTACCCCTGTTCAACTGCCTCTGCAGATGTCTATTGTTGTCCCTTTGGTCACTCCCTGGGTGTGTGCCCCACCCCCGTCATTTCTGTAACAAAATGAAGGAAATGATGACTCTGACATACAAAGCCCTTCTTATAATTTTGCAGGAAAATGTAAGCAATCTGCTTTAAATTCTTTAACCCGGGACCGCCTCTCCTGGTATGTCCAATGGAGGACCTTATGGTCTTCGAATCTTGGAGATCCCGGGCCACAGGGAGGTTAGGCTGGCCTCAACCAGAGCCAGGGCTTTTTTGGCCGTGGCCCCAATCCGGTGGAACGCTCTGTCTCAAGAGACCAGGGCCCTGCGGGACTTGACATCTTTCCGCAGGGCCTGCAAGACGGAGCTTTTCCACCAGGCCTTTGGCCAAGGCGCAGTCTGACCCCCTCCTTTGGTAATCCTCACAGAACTCTAGCTGAATGGTTGCCATCAGTTTGATTTGAACTGACTTTATAATGAATTGATTTTAGAATGCTGTATTATTTTACTGTTGTTAGCTGCTCTGAGCCCGGCTTTGGCAGGGGAGGGCGGGATATAAAAAAAAAATGTTGTTGTTGTTGTTGTTACTTGCAATGCTTCAGTAGCCAGCAGTTTTTAGGGAAAAGGTGTGGAGTGTTATTCCTTTATTGTAAATGGAGCCTTATCCTGCAAGCCTAAGCAGTTTTACTCAGAAGTAAGTCCCACTGAGTTTAATAGGATTTACTCTCTGGTATGTTCCTGATGATTTTCGCAATTTTTCAAGGCAGCTCAGAGGTAGAATTTTATTGTATTCCATTTACCTGTGGAAGGTGTCGCACACGACCCCTTCCCTCACACATTTGTTCTTGACAAGAATCCTGCGAGGTCGGCTAGGCTGAGGTTGTAACTGGCTCAAGGTGACAGACGTATATGTGCAAATGATGTCTGTGGGTGCGGGAGATCAGACACGGGAGAAACGTCCTGAGGAAGTGCAGAAGGTCCCTATTTTCATCAGAGAATGTTGGAGGGTACGGGAGGGTTTTTTTCTGCAGCAGCAGCCCAGATTCTGCTGCCGGGGCTGAGATGGGAGGAAAAGGCTTCAGGGTTTAGTGAATAATTGCATACCTTGTAATCACAAAGATTATTAGGAGAAGAAGGAAATTTAATTAAATATCAATTGCATATCTTTGGAACGCATATAAATTATAGATGCATATTTATATGTAAAATTAGTGGTGAGCTGCATTAGAATATCACAAGCAGTTGGATTTTTTTTCAGCACCAGCAACTTTAATGAAAATCCACAACTCCTCAGCAAAATGCATAATAATAAATTAATAACTTTTTAGTGTGTTGGCTCATGACTTAGCCTCTGGGATATTCCCTCAGAGGGCGAGATGGTGGGACAGTGTTCTCTGCCTGGACACTTAGGTCCAGCTCCAAGGGCCGTTTGGCAGTTCCCTCCCTGTGAGAAGTGAGGTTACAGGGAACCAGGCAGAGGGCCTTCTTGGTGGTGGCGCCTGCCCTGTGGAACGCCCTCCCACCAGATGTCAAAGAGGAAAACAACCACCAGACTTTTAGAAGACATCTGAAGGCAGCCCTATTTAGGGAAGTTTTTAATGTTTAATAGATTATTGTGTTTTAATATTATGATGGAAGCCTCCCAGAGTGGCTGGGGAAACCCAGCCAGATGGGCGGAGTATAAATAATAAATTGTTGTTGTTGTTGTTGGAAAACCAGCAAGCAGGCAGGATTTGAAAACAGGAGCCTTCTCTTCTCCTGTGGTTTCCAACAACTGGGATTCAGAAGCATGGCTGCCTGTGCCACAGCAGAGCCAAAGTGGCGAGTAGCCATCAATAGCCCTTTCCTCCAGGATCTTTTTCATTTTTATTGATTGATTGATAATAATTTTTGTTAGCTTTCAATTACAGTCCAATAATAGCCTCATTATAACAATGCCAAATCACAATACAATTACTAATACCATTCATTCAGATACCAAATTATATAATTTAGGTGGGGGCCCCCCGCATGCTCATGCTAGAATTGATGGTTTGCAGTCATA